>NC_133621.1:270499541-271099541 GCF_048593235.1 Sminthopsis crassicaudata | reverse complement strand
TAACCAATATAATAGCCCCCTCTCCCCAACTCCAGGGACAATTCTATACTTGACTATAGCCTTTGGTTTCCTGGTTGGAAAAAAAACAAAGAAAAAATAGCTTTTAAAAACAATCCTAATATGGACCAAGGAGCTTTTTCACCAGACAGAAAAGAAAGTGCTAAATAATAAAGAATTATAGAATAATTAGGCAGGAATCCAGGAATTTATCACTATTAGCTACTTTAGGAAGGTAATATTCAGTTTTTGCAGTGTTGTTCTTCAACAGGCCAAGACAATTTAACAATCAGCAGACTTTTCTTTCTGATTTTTAATGTTTGTCTTTCTTTCTCTTCCCAAGTTTTCTTTTTCAATTTCTGAATGGGATGACCTGAGTGAAGACCTCTAATAAGAAAGGGGTCTCAATTTATGCCCTAATTATGACTTGAGACTTTGCAGTAACAAGTTGAGCTACAGCTAAAAACTGCAGGTGTTTGCTTATCTTCAATGAATTTACATTCTCTTACTGTTGCCTCCTACCCTCTCTTTTTCATTAGCATTAAGAGTGTGTCACTGGCTAGTCTTCTTTATTTCTGGAGTAGATGTTTTAGGCTCTGGGTAGGTTTCCACATTAGTATACAAGTCTGGGCTCCCCCAGACTTTTCCAATGGGAGAAAAGGTCAGAAGGGGTGGAGGCTTCTGCATTAGGATCCATATACTACTGCATTTGCAGCTTGTTCTTGGCAGGACTTGCCTTTTCTCATGAGATTAAATAAATCCTTGTAGTTTTTGACCTTAAAAGGCTCTGATTTTCATCTGGGTAAGAGTCACTGTCCCATATAGTTTCCATCTCTCCTCTTCTCTCCATGAAAACTATTCCCTTGGTACCAGCTCACAACTGCTGCTGAACTTGCAATAACCTTGGCATAAGCATTTGTTTTTATTTTGTTCACAGATAATTGTGCACTCAATATAGTCTGTGAAGCTGAAATGCAGCCAAGTGTGGATCAATTCTCTGCTGGGTCTGATAACTTCTGGCCTAACAATTAACAAGAAGAAAACATAGTTGCTCCATCAGCCAGCATCACACCATCCATATGGAGAAACATCGTTCCAGCAAATGGAGAAGCTTTGAATGCTATGGATAAATTCTCTTATCTTGCCATTATGAGGTTGACACACTCTTTGCCAGGGCTAGCTCAGTGTTTGGGAAAGCTTGGGAGATGAGCTGTGATGATGAGTACTGAATAGCAAACTGAAGGGCTACAGAGCTGTTACACTTGCCTCGTTGCTCTATGTCTGTGAAACTTGGACAATATGCCAGCACCATGCCAGGAAATGGAATCGCTTGCATGTGAATTGTCTTAGGAATATGCTGAAGCTCCCATTAAGTAGGACAAAATATCAGACACTGATATTTACTTTCTCAAAGTAAACTACCAAACACCCAAACTTCTGCAGAGAGTGTAGCTCTGTGGAGTCAAGATCACATTATTTTGAATGCCTTACAGACACTTGCCAAAAAGACTATTTTATGGAAAACTCATACAGAGTAAGCACTCACAAGGTGGTCAGAAAAAGCAAAACAGAGACACACTCAAGATTTCTCCTAAAAACTTTAGATTTAATTGCATGACAAAGGAGATATTTGCATAGCATCATCCAGCACTGTGTGCTCTATGAGCAAAATAGGATTGAATTAGCTCAAAAGAAGCAGAAGATGAACACAGTTAGAGAAACCACCCCAAATGTTCATAAGGACTATTTGGGTCTAACCCTTTGTCACAGGATTCCATGGTCATATTGGTCTGATGAGCTACAGTTGAACATGCTAACTTGACATGAAGACAGTAATGTCATTTTGGTCCTCTTTGAAAATGAAGTACAATACCCATTATCTCTATCACTTTAAAATATTCTCAAGGTCAGTGCTAGAGAAAACAAATACCAAAGAAAGTCAAAGGAAATCTAGAGGACCAACCAGAAATCTAGCCAATGGAGCCTGTGCTTGACTCTATATGGTAAGCCTCCCATCAAATTCACAAGAATTCTCTATGGAGTATCCCTCCAATAATTATCATCATCATCATCATCATCATCATCATCATCATCACCATCATCATCATCATGATTAACATTTACATAGTGCTTATTACATGTCAGGTCTTGTGCTAAGCACTTTGTGAATGATATCTGATTTGATCCTCATAGCAATGCTTGGGATGTGGTTGCTAGTATTCTTCCCATTTTACAGATAAGGAAACTGAGGCAAGCAGAAGGTAAATGTCTTGTCCAGGATCATATATGTAGTAAGTATTGGAGGTTGCTGTCACTCCCTGTCTTGCACTCAATGCACTGAGTCCTATAAATACAAAGGGGTTCAAAAGTATGCTGAAGTTCTCACATCAAGTGCAATGTTTAGCTACATGCCTCTTGGCAAAAGCCACAAAGTACCTCAACCTCCATTAACTTTTGTTTTTCACCTACCTTCATTCTTTACCCAAGGTTGAATTTTGGAAGAAGCCTGACATTCAAACAGCAGAAAAAAGCAATGAAATTGGAAACGGTTAGAAAATTCATTGTTTCCTCCCGGCCACCCCTTCTCCTCACTGCCACCCTGCTTCAGAGGTAAAATGGCTATTTACATCAGTTTTGTTTTGGGAATCTAGGTCTTCTCTAATGGAAAGAAATTAAAAATGCTATCCCATGACTTAGGTAATAGGAACAATGTATTTTCTTTCCATATAGAAAACAATGATGAGCATAGGGGAATTAAAGTGTGCATTTAAAGAACACTTTGAATACGACTTGTAATTCCATTTGTAACCAAGTTGTAAGTGGAGTTATTTTCCAGGTGTCTTCGTGCAAGTCTTCATCCATAATTCAGTTTGAAAATTGTTCAAATTAACAAGGATCAATCAAATATTGTGTGTGTGTGTGTGTGTGTGTGTGTGTGTGTGTTTCTTTTTCCAGTGGCTCCTCTTTCTCAAATGTCAATTCTTCCTTTTGTTCTAGCCTGCTGCTACCACTACAATTGACCATCAGTAAACACAGCAGCCACAGATTTAGTGGCCTTCTAGGGCCTCATGACCTTCTGAAATGTACAAGATGATCTGGGCTCATCCATCTTAAGGGTTTGACTCAGTGACCTAGTGACTTTGGAAAAGATAAATTTTCCACAGTTTCCTCACTCTACTTTCCCATGAATCTTTTTGAAGAGGCCTCATGTTCAGAAACCATATGGAAAAAAGAACATTTGTTTAGAGGGAAAGGGTATTGAACCTCTCTATTGGTTCTTCAGCTAGTACTGTGGATATAGAGATAACTCTTAATTAGTTCAAATAATGACTTCTCTAAAATTGGCCCACATAATCACACTATTTGAAGTTAAACTTATTGGTATTGGTATTAATCCAATCCAATCACTTAGTGCAAATTCAACTGATGTATGTGACCAATTCACAAGATTCAGTATTTGCATTAATTGGAACCAAACTTAGCTCTGTCTGGAGAAACAATGGGAAGACTTTACATATATAGACTCAATCAAATGAAGGCATAATCTACATAATCTTTCATAATCTTCTCAGAAACAGCTGGAGAGAAGGGCACACAATGCAAATGTGTGCCATAAGTAGGAAATTCAAGGAGAAACTTCAAAAGAATGGCTTTGTTAAATCTGTCATAAATAGAACTGGGTTCGAATCTTGTCCTTTTCATTTATCAACTGTGTCCCTAGCCAGGAATGATAACAGTACTTAAACTATTTTAAGTACAACTATTTCTTATAAATGTTCATCAAAAATAGAGAGAAATAAAGTGCTGTATGAATCATAAAATATTAGGTATGTGGGAGTTATTAGGATTACCAATAAGTGTAAGAGGAATTATTGTCCATTTTCATCTAGTTTATGTTCATCTGTATTTATAAAAAATTCAAGAAAATGTTTTTCACCTTCCACAAATTTCATATTAGATTACAGCCAAGTATCTGTAAGTCATTAAATGTTAATGATTTGCCTCTTTGAGTATTAACAAATTAGATTTACTTGTTTATTCTTCATATACATTTGTCTTTTCCCCAATAAGATGTATGTATATATATATATATTTTTTTTTCAAATAATTTTTAATCCATGAGCAATTTTCTGTTTATAACCCATACGCACTAAAATACATATAGGATGATGGAGTCTGTTACTTGCTCAATGGGGCTTTGAACTAGCCAAACCATTGTCCAGATCTTTTCAAAACATATCAGTGCTAAATGTTAGAAAATATTATAGAACATCATATGCAATTTAGAGACATTATTGGCAGATTACCGAGTAGAATCTGATTTTACAGAAGAAACCGACGCTCAGAGAGGACGAGTTTTGCCTAATACAAAAGTAAGCAACAGAGCAGGTGCCGAGATTCGAATGGGAGACCAGGAGCTCACCCACCCTCGAGCGCCTCGAGCTCTGGATTCCTCGAGCTGAGAGTTAAGGGACCCAGCACCCGAGCACTCACCAGTGCGTGACTTGACTATCGCATCCCCGTGAGCCAGGAGCCGACAAAGGCACGGGCTGTTCAGGTCCCCTCTTGTGGTTGCCAGGGTTGCTCTCTAGAGGAAAATCGGTTCTAACTGCTGCGGCCTCAGCGGTCTCTAAACTTCTGTCCTCGGGTTATTTCTCCCTTTTCTTTCCCCTTTAATTCCCATTTTAATTCCCCCTTCAAATTCCCCTTTAATCCCCCCTGGGAGCAGGCTGAGGGGCCGGGAGAGAACTCCCCCGTGGGTTCTCCCTCCCCGCCCTGAAGCCTGCTTCCAGCATGAAGATGATGTTTGATTTCGGCCAGAAAGAGCAATTCCCACCTGGCCCCTCCATCAAGCTGCCGATTTTCTTTGGGGTCCAAACGTCCAGCTACGTCCCAGGATACGTGATCCAGAGCAAGGACCTTCGGAAGATCCACAAAGCTGCCTTGTTAGGGGAAGTGGCCACAGTGCAGCGTCTGTTGCTGTTCGGAAAAAAACAATGTAAATGATCCGGATAGAGAGAAACGGTAAGAGCAAAGGTTGGGGGAGGGGAGAGAAGGAGAAGATCCCACCCGAGGAACCTAAGATATGCCCCCCATCCCTCCACTTGAGTACGTGCCACCCCCCCCAATTAACCCCCTGGAAATCAAACCTCCTCAGCACTTTGCTTCTCTAGAGATTGGATAGCAAGTCCCAGAAGCTGGGCCACCTCCTCCCTCCGGCCTGTCCATGTTTAATGAATTGGAAACTCCTTCCTTTGCCTTTAGCCAGGGTCCAACTGGCATATTTTTAATCATAGTAACATGGGAAAAAATACTAATCTTTTCTGCTGAAATGTTGACAGGTCCAAAACGACTGTGACTGTCCATAAGGATATGTGAGGGATTTTCTTGGCAAAGCTACTGGAATGGTTTGCCAGTTCCTTCTTGCAGCTCATTTTGACAGATGAGGACATTGAGGCAATCAGGGTTAAACAACCTGCCCAGGATCACGCAACTGTAAGTATTTGACATCAGATTTGAACTCAGGAAGATGTCTTCCTGACTCCAAACCCAGAACTCTTATTCATTGTGCCACTTAAATGCCCCAAGATGGATGCAATATGTGAAGAGTAAAAATTTCAAGGCAGAAAACTGCTGCTTTTATTAAGATCTATTCTGTATATCAGGCACAAGGCTCACAGCAACAGATACAAAGGAATGGGGGAGCATGGATTGCCCCTCCATTCTAGGAGGTCAGTCAGGTAAGGGAGCTAATCAAAAAGGCAGCCTCTGAAGCAGAGGAAAGGATGTTTGGGAACCAGGAGACAGAGTAGTATTAAAAAACTAGAGAGGAGGGAATATCACAAAACCTAGGGAGAAGGGAATATCAAGGAGAAAAAGGCTACAGTTTGAAAGGCTTCAGAGAGGCAAAAAGAGAATTGAGAAAAGACGATTAGATTTGGCAATTAAGAGATCCATTAACATGTGAAGAATTTAGAAGAAAGCGTGAGTGTTAAAAGAAAATGAGAGGAGAGGAAATGGAGACACCTCTCTCATGGCATTTAGCTACAAAAGACAGGAGAGATGTGGAATGATAGTAGGGATGGATAGATCAAAGGCAATTTCTTTGAAGATTGGGGGAGAAGACAAGGGCATGTTTGTAGGCAAGCAGGGAAATAGGATATAGTGAAAGAGTGAGATAAGTGAGAAGAGGAATAATTCATTGGCAAGGAAAGGGCTACCTCTTCAAATGAGATAGGTGAAGGAAAAATATTCATAGGAGGCATTTCCAGATGAATTAGGTGAGGAGGGCAAAAGGGGGAGATTTCGGGGAATGACCTGTTTTGTTTTGTTTTTCCCCAGTAAATATAAGCCAAGATTTTTAGCTGAAAAGATGCAGCAGAGTGTGTGTGTACTATGAAAGGTTTGAGATGAAAAGGTTTGGAAGAGCTATTGTGGTAAATGGCATAATGAATTAATTAGGGAAGTATAATATGAAAGGATTGCCTTGGAGAACCCAATTGAGCTCATGGGACAAATTTTCAGTGGCCCTAGTAAGCACAGGTGCATGATTTTTTTTCCAGCCTTATTTGACATCTTCATAGAAAGATCGAGGCCTAGAAGAACATTGTTGGCAATATAATACATGAGCAATAGATTTAAAGGAAGACAAGGGAGAGTTGAACAGCCACATTGAATGGTTCACTAAGGAGTCAAGATAAAGAAAGGAGAAGAGTATAGCTAATGCAGGGGTGATGGCCTTGGATTAGAAATCATGGTCTGGCTGAAAAACAGAATTCAAGTTTGCAAAGGAAAGGAAGACATGGTCTGACAATAGATTGTGATCAGATAAAAGAAACAGGATTTGAAAGGACAGCAGTGCTGCATTTGTGGGTGGTCAAAGGTCTGTCTTTATCTGGCTGAGATAAGATGAAGTAGATCATATGAAATGTGGAAGCTGAGCAACTATGAAGTGAGTATGTTTGAGGGAGTGATAACCTGTATGCTGAAGAAATATAATGGCTTTAAGTTATGACTAATGTAAGGAGACTTTTTTCATGTGTAGTTTATAGAAACAGCTTTATTACTCTCTCAGCATACCTCATATAGCTTTCCAATGAAAAGTGTATGTTAGAGTGTCTCATGGGATGAGGACTGTTTAAGTAGTTTTACTGATAAAAGGGAATTCCCTTGACAGTATCTTTTCTGCAACTTTGAATTTAGAAAATTGTATTGGTCAGTGAGAGGTTAACTGATCTGCACAGGTCCTATATAGGAAGTGTATGTAAAATATAACACCTAGTAGGTCTTGCAAACTTCCAGGATAGTTTTCTGTCCACCATACTGTGCTACCACTCTTGATTTTATGAAACAATGTATGCAAGAGAATCTTTAACCACGAATCACAAAAATCATACATAGGGAAATTAAATTTCTTATGTATTTTTCAAAGGACTTTGTTGTTTATTAAATACTGAAAATTTGTGGAGTCCTTTCTAGAAACTTGATGGTTCAAAGTACATTATTCACTTGTCCAAATTGTATTTTATATTGCTTCTTAATTGGTAAAAATATGCAAGTAATTAAATGCATTCTTAGAAACAATAAAGTCTTGTCCTGATTTAAACTTATTTTTTCATGTCATTTCCAATATCAGTTATTCATTAGCTTGAAAAATTAAAAATGACAGGCTATATTTTGATTTTTTTTCTTAATATTTTCCCTTATCCTAAAAGCCAAGTATCCTAAAGGTACTGGCATGGTACTTGTGCATGCACAGCCGTACATCAGTGTGCCTGGCTTAACATTTACAAAGCCACAAGTAAGTGTGGATAAGTGAGAATATCCCCATAGGCTAAAGCAACAGAGGTATTAGCTCCCTGAAATGACTGACTTAATAATTGGCTGACTATCCTTACTTATTTTCTTCTAATGGATATACTGATTTGTAGTTGAATTACTTTCAGAATATATTAATAGATAGATAAAATAATTATCATGCATACTTTTTTGATGTGGTTATTAAATTTTATTTAAATACAGTAATGTTCATGGAAATTATTATAAGTAACTCTTGGCTTAATATGTTTTTTTTTTCTAAAACTAAAGAAAAATGAACATCCTTTAGCCACACAGTATAACAATTCAAAGAAAATGTTAATCCCTTTTTCAAGGTTGAGATACTTTTAAATTTGTTCAATAGTGGTCAGAGAACCACTGCCAAATGAGCCTAAACAGAATGTCACTATTTAATTATCCACCAGTTTGAAGTTTTGACTATACTTAATCTGGAGACATCCTCAAAATGATGAACATTGAATTTCTAACCATCAGCTGCTTATGAATTCATTGAAAACTGACTCAGTCTTCCCTTTTCCCCTGTATTTCATGGTTATATTCTCCCCTGAAAATGCACAGCAATCAAATTGCCCTCCCATCACGGTGCCACTCAGCATGACTGTTTACCAAGCATCTTTCTTTTTCACCCTCTTTTCCTCTATTATGAGAATTTTTTTGCTGCTTTACTTCCTTTCTTTCACTACTCATTACTTAGTTTCCTACTTAAGCAATTTCACAAATATAAACACCTTTTTATAATTCCATTATCCTTTCTGCCAACTCCTTCCCTGGAATATCATTTTATCTTGTCTTCCTTTAATTTTGCTTATCCCTTTTCTGAGTAAAACAAGGAGTACATCTGGATTAAGAAAGTTAAAATTTGTAGTGTAAACTGAATTAATAATTTTTTTTAAAAATTTCAATTTTTTAAAAGTCCCCTTCATATTCTCAATAATAAAAGGCTTCATCTCTCCCTTTTCTAAATAAGCTTGAAAATCATTAGCAGTTAACTTTTTAAGAGATGCAAATATCTTATGTGTTATTTTTTCTGTTTTGTTTGATTACTGATTTAAGAACTAGTTCGTACTATTGCTAAATACTAATTACTAGAAAGACCTGGATTTATATATACTTTCTAGTTATGTGACCCTGAGCAAATTTGTTTATCAGCTTCTTCAGTGTCCTCAAGCATGAGGATGATAATAATACCTACTTCCCAAAGATCAAATGATAAAATATTTGAAAAATGCTGAACATAGTCTCTGGACCATAGTAGACACATAATACATGTTAGTTTTCCTTCTTATCAAGATACATCCAAGCATGTCACCATTGCAGCTGGGAGGATGGGGGAGGAAGAAATCTCTTCCCTTCTGATTACCTTAGACGCTCTGAGAGAAGGCCAGAAAGAAAAGGCAAAAAGGGAGTTCTGAAAAACAAGAAAAAATTAAAATATATCTATATGAAAATTTATATGAACATTCATTACTTCAGTAATGCATGATTTTGTTGTTATGGATATTTCCTCCACCAACACATAACACAACCTCTTTACAACTTGGTGTAGAAGGTCAGCTATGAGCAGGAGGTTTTCAATGAATAGAATGCTGGGCTTGGAGTCAGGAAGACTTATCTTTGTGGAGCTCAAGTCTGGTATCAGATACTAGCTGTGTGGCTCTGGGCAAGACTCTCAATCTCGTTTGCTTCAGTTTCCTCATATGTAAAATGAGCTGGGAGAAGGAAATGGCAAACTATTCCAGTATCTTTAGCAAGAAAACTCAACATGAGGAGACATAAAGTCAAACAGGACTGAGATGACTAAACAACAAAGATGTACTTTGAAATATATCATCCATAAAAAATCCATCCTCCTTTGACCAATCTTTATGACCTGAGTTAGGTTGGTCTGCAGACAACAGACAAACCAGGCCCTTACTACAAACCCTTCCCACCATGGCAGAACTGCCAAAATGTTTACCCTGCTGGAATAGCCTGTGGCAACCTAGAGCCATTTCAACTGTACAATGGTGCATTTCAGTGAGTATTGGTAGAGAATGCACACATGTGTGCATGTGCTAGTATAAAGATCCAATGTGTAAATATGTAAGGGATTTTGATGAGGCAGCTGCTTCACTAAATATTTTGTAGTTGCGGATGGATATCTTAATGGAAAAAAATATAGACTTAACCACCAGGCATGGTGAAGTCCACCTATAATCCCAGTTACAGGGAGGCTGAGGCTAGCAGATCTCTTGAACTCATGAGGTGAAGCAGCCCAGGTCAGAACCTGAGCAAAGTTCCCCTGTTATTCTGTAGTGAAATCTACATCTATTTGCTAGATATATTTTTCCTGCTCTAGCGATTTTTTGTCCAGCTATGAGAGTTAATGCATATTTTGTATTTATTTGGGTGACATTTGTGGCCATTTACTTTAGAAATGATTTACAATTTAGGCATAAGAATAATACATTATTAATTTAATTAAGTTAACAATGGCACAATATTGATTGCTGTAGTATATTATCAAACAATCACATTGCTCTCTCATTTCTATAGAACATCTCTTCATCTGGCCTGTGCTAATGGACATCCAGATGTTGTGTCTCTCTTAGTAGAGAGAAAATGTGAACTGGATTTGTTGGACAGAGACAGTCAAACACCTTTAATGAAGGTATTCATTAGTTAACCATGCTGTTCATTGAAAAGGAATTAGATTTCTGCCTTTAAGAAAATCAAAAATTAGTAACTTATATATATAACACTAATAATTTTTGAATATACTCAACTTTACATTATGTTATTATTTCTTTGCATATATTATACTGACAGGCAATACAGTGTGAGCAGGAGGAGTGTGCTACTATCTTGCTTGAACATGGTGCAAATCCTAATCTTAGGGATGGCAGTAACAATGCTCTTCACTATGTTGCCTTTTTTTCAGGGCATAGACATGGCAGCAAAACTGCTTCAATATAAAGCTGATATTGAAGCAAAAAACAAGGTAGAAACTAACAATCTTGTATAATAAAGTCGATTATCAGCTAAAAAAATCATAGTGTCCAATGTACATATTTTTTAATTGGAAGCATTTCTTTAGTGAAAATAATTTAAAATTATCCTGTAATCAAAGTTCATTAGTCTTTGAAATTTTCTAATGTAGGATGGAGGGGTGAGGAAGTCAGGGAGAGTACACATGACACTGGAAGAGATTTCATTCACAGTGGAATTCCTAAGAAGGAAATTCCCTCTATTGATTTAGCTCAGGGCTTGCTCTATGTTTTAATCTTAGAGTGTGGATTCAACTGAGATTCATTAACTTAAAAAAAAAAAAAAAAAAAAAAAAAAACTACATTATGTTTATGCTTATTTCAATGTAATTGGTTTTGTTTGTTTTCTATGTATTTTAGGTATTTAAAAATATTATTCTGAAAAGGAGTGCATGACAAACAAAATGTTAAGAAATCCAATGTTAGGGAGAGTCCTGGAGTGCTGCTGGGTCACCCAGTCAGCATGTGTGTGTCAGCTGAAGGCCCTGAATCTAGGTCTCACTGACTTTGTTACTAGTTAGCTGACTATTCTATCACATCCATCTCTCCAGAATCTTCTCTGCTTGATATATTAGGTCTGCTCCCCAGAATGATAAACTAGTATTAGCAGATATTATCTACAATCCTTTTCTATATAGAACTTAGCAATGTCAATTTGTCATGAAGAAATGTCATGATTTTTTAGGAAAAACCTTTTGAAATTTGTTCCTACTGGGTCTTAACTACACAGAGACAGAATTTTCACAGGAAAAAATTAAATATATGTTTTCTTTATCCTAATGACTAAAAATTTCTTTTTCTAGTCTGAATGATTCCTGATTTTTTTCAGTAAAGTCTTAATTCTTAGTCATTGCCACTTGGGAGAGAAAAAAACAAAGAATATATTAGGAAGGTTGGTAAAAGAGGGAAAGTGCTAGGTAAATCGTTTTCTTCCAAGTTTAACTTGCTTAGGGCAATATTTTTTTAAAGTGTTTTATTTGCTGCTGCTGTTGGTGGTGTTACTGTTGAGTTTGTTTGCATCTGAGGAGAATGGGTAAAAATAACTAGTCAACTTCAAAGCCAGCCAGGATATAGCCTTTATCTTAATAGAGTTTTGAGGAAATAAGTTTGTCTGCATCTGGACAATAATATGGCAAGAAAGGAAATATACTCATCAAATAATAGGAATTGGTCTCTTACAAATTATGAATACATATTAATAACTAGAAAGAATCCAAAAGATATCTAGTTTCATTCTATCATTTTACATGTAAGGAAACTTATGGTCCAGAGAGCTGAAATAATTTGCTTTCTGATCACATAGAAATTAACTAACAGAAATAAGATTTATGTTCTAGTCTTCTCTAATGTTTCATTGTGCCATGCTTTCTTACCACTTCATTAGCAAATTCACAAGATGTTTATAAAATGTCATAAGTTGAATTAAATTAAATATAAAATGCTTACTTAATATAACAATATCTTTATTGTGACTTTGCAGGAAGGATTAACACCACTTTTTTTTTTTTTTTTGCAATTAGAGCAAAGAATTGTGAAATGGCACAATTTCTGCTAAAGAATGGAGCAAATGTTAAGCCTTGGATGACTATAAAAAGTACAGTAATTAAAACTTTAAAAGAAAAAAAAGCAATAAAAACAATTTAAATCATGGAACACTTAGTGAACAACAATAATTGAATCTGAACATCATTGAAAAGGGGTGAAAAATGTCAACACACATCAGGTATGAAAAGAAAAAAAAATCCCTATTTATGACTCTGCAAGAGAAAAAACAGTTCATGTGGGCATATTAACCATTGTGTATTGGTGATTACGATTTGCAGGGTTTTTTTTTTATTGATTTTGAATTAGTTAAGATTATCCCATAGAAGTTTTGAACTTTCATAATTCAGTTGATTCTCTTTATGAAATAATCTTAATAAGGATTGTAGCATGTATTTTCTGTTCCATGTTTCAATTTCCCTTAAGAATATGCACATTGATAAATGCAAATAAAGGAATGATATGATAAAATACTTATATGGATCCTTGAGCTTATCATGATGAATACTCTTGCCACTGATTCAGATATTAATCCTTCCATCCAATCTCAGCCCACAGGACTTTTGTCATAAAGGATCCAGGAAAACACATTGAATTGTTCCCTTGCTTCTTTCAATACTTGAGAACCAGTGCAAGCTTTCATTTGCAATACGAGATTAGCCTTCCTCTTTTTCTATTCATTTTTGTCTTTGCCATACTTTACTGCATCAAAGTCATCAAAATCACCTATGTATATTCACCATATATATGTCCATGGATTTTGGGGATTCTCTACAATTTTGATTTGTAAGAGATCATGTGTTTGTGTTTTGGATTTTTAAAAATCTACTGTGGCCAAATATCACTCCTGAAAAATATTGGTGTTTATAAGCTTTTGTGGCAGTGTAATTATTAGAAAAGTGCTGTGTAGTTTCTCAAATGAGATCCTATTGGATCTTCTTTTCCCAATAATGCTGAGACCAGTTCATTATTGTTGTGCAATATCCATGCAAGCAATAATATCAATCGATCATGGATAAAAACTGCCAATTTTTTTTTTTGTCAAAAGTGTTTTGTAATTGTATTCAGACAGTTCATGAATTTGTTTTGGCAGGAGACTTCCCGAATTTTTCTTTCTACCTCTTGCTTTTGAACTTTGTTGATCATATAAAGAAATGCAAATGTGGATTTATCTTCAACTTTACTAAAGTTGTTATTTCATATAGTGTGAAGTACAGGCTAGTTCCTTGGAGGGCCTTGGGGCCAACCAGAGTCAGGATAAATTAAAGTCCTTGGCTTTCAGGGGGAGAAGTGAAGGAGACAGACAACCTGCCATAAGGTTCCTGGACCAGCCTCTCTCTTCCTCTCCTGCTGCAAAGTGACACTGACCTCTGTCCCTCAAACCTCCAATCCTTGCTTATGATTATCTCAATACCAAACCGCAAGTACTCAATAGTGAGAAAAGCCATTTATGGAAACATATGCTAATAGAGTCATTGTCTCACATCGAATAGGTAATTAAGTGCTCTGTTTTCTGATTCAAGCATACCTTTTTAGAGTTTCAGCCCTCTACTACAATATAGTTTTAGTTGATTTAGGTTTCTCTAAGTATCCAATTATGCATAATCTTCAAAGAGTGATCATTTTGTTTCCTTATTGCCTGTTCTAATGTTTTCTATTTTTTTTTATTGTTATAACATTTTTAGTACTATGTCAAAAATAGTGGGGACAATGGACATCCTGGCTTCACCTCTGATTTTACTGGGAAGTCTTTGAGATTATCTCCATTACAGATATTGTTTGTTGGACTTCTGGCCAAGATGGTGGAAAGGAGGCACACAGATGCTTGAGCTCCATGTTTTCTCTCAAAATTTATTGCATGACAAGCCTCAGAATTAATATTTGATGGGGGGAAAAAAACACACAAATAATTGCCAACAGAAGACATCCTTGAAATTTACCAGAAAAGGTCTGTGTTTGCTTAGGGGAGGGGACAAACAGACTGGGCGAAGGCTGAGGGCAAGTAGTGAGAGCGAGGCAGGCAGCTCACACTGCTCAGACCAGAGGGGGGATGGATGTGATCTCTGCTGTTTCAGTGGAATGACCTTTACCCCAGTGTGGATATTCTGTCTTGGCAGCAAGCCAGGATACACAGGGAAGGTGTGAACACAGGAGGTAAAGAATAAAACCCCTAGCATCTCTTGGGACCTGGCCACCTCCACCCCCACCTTGAGTGGCTCAACTTGTTCTTAGAGCCTCAGAGTCTCAGAGCCCAGATGCAGCACAGCCATTGCTGTCCTGTTAGTGCTTCGATGCTGTCTCCTGCAGTCTGTAGCGAAAGCCCAGTAACACCATCCAGCCCCATCCTCCCCAAAAAAAGCAGATCAGTTGTTTTCCTTATTAATTTGTTTTCTTTGATTCTGCTCTGACAAAATGAACAAAAATTTTAAAAGGGCTCTAATACTTGACAGCTTCGGTATGGATAGAAAGCAGACTTCAAACCCTGAGGAGACTAAAAGCAGACTGTCTTCAGAAGAATCCCCAAAAGGGGGATATGATCTGCTCTTCAATACACAAAACTCTCATAGAGGAAATCAAAAAGGCTCTCATAAGAGAGCTAGAAGATAAATGGGAAAAGGAAAGGGAAGCTTGGCAAGAGAGTATAGAGAAGTCATCCCACACATTTAAAGACAGAGTGGATACAGAAATCAAATCATTGAGAAACAAAATTAGTGAATTGGAAAAGGTAAACAACTCCAAGGAAAACAGGATTAATGTGTTGGAAAAAAGAAAATAAATCTCTAAAAAATAAAATTGATCAAATGGAAAAAAAAATCCCCAGGACCAGATGGATTTACATGTGAATTCTACCAAACATTTAAAGAACAATTAGTCCCAATGCTATATAAACTATTTGAAAAAATAGGGAATGAAGGAATCCTACCAAACTCCTTTTATGACACAGACATGGTACTGATACCTAAACCAGGTAAATTGAAAACTGAGAAAGAAAATTATACACCAATTTCCTTAATGAATATTGATGCTAAAATCTTAAATAAGATATTAGCAAAAAAACTTCAGAAAATCATCTCCAGGATAATACACTATGATCAAGTAGGATTTATTCCAGGAATGCAGGGCTGGTTTAATATTAGGAAAATTATTAGTATAATTGACCGTATTAATAATCAAATTAATAAGAACCAAATGATCATCTCAATAGATGCAGAAAAAGCATTTGACAAAATCCAACATCCATTCCTACTAAAAACTCTTGAGAGTATAGGAATAAATGGATTATTCCTTAGAATAATCAGGAGCATATATTTAAGACCATCAGTAAGCATAATATGCAATAGAAATAAACTGCAACCATTCCCAGTAAGATCAGGAGTGAAACAAGATTGCCCACTATCACCATTACTATTCAATATAGTACTAGAAACGCTAGACTCGGCAATAAGAGCCGAGAAAGAGATTCAAGGAATTAGAGTAGGAAATGAGGAAATCCAACTATCACTCTTTGCAGATGACATGATGGTATACTTAGAGAACCCCAAAGACTCTGCTAAAAAGCTACTAGAAATAATTCAGAATTTTACCAAAGTAGCAGGATACAAAATACATCCACATAAATCCTCAGCATTCTTATACATCACCAACAAAATGCAACAGAAAGAGATACAAAGAGAAATTACATTCCCAACAAATGTTGAGAGTATAAAGTATTTGGGAATCCATCTACCAAAGAATAGTCAGGAATTATATGAGAAAAATTACAAAACACTTGCCACAAAAATAAAGTCAGATTTAAATAATTGGAAAGACATTCAGTGCTCTTGGAAAGGCCGAGCAAATATAATAAAGATGACAATACTCCCCAAACTAATCTATTTATTTAGTGCTATACCAATCAGACTCCTAAGAAACAATTTTATTGACCTAGAAAAAATAACAAAATTCATATGGAAGAATAAAAAGTCGAGAATTGCAAGGGAACTAATGAAAAAAAAGTCAGAGGAAGGTGGTCTAAGTGTACCTGATCTAAAGCTATATTATATAGCAGCAGTCACCAAAACCATTTGGTACCGGCTAAGAAATAGACCGGTAGATCAGTGGAATAGATTAGATACAAAGGACAAAAAAGGGTACATCTATAGCAATCTAATCTTTGACAAACCCAAAGATACCAACATTAGGGACAAAAATTCATTATTCGGAAGAAACTGTTGGGAAAACTGGAAATTAGTATGGCAGAAATTAGATATGGACCCACACTTAACACCATATACCAAGATAAGATCAAAATGGGTCCATGATTTAGGCATAAAGAATGAGATCATAAATAGAATAGAGGAACAGAGAATAGTCTACCTATCAGACCTGTGGAGGAGGAAGGAATTTATGACTAGAGGAGAACTAGAGATCATTATTGATCACAAAATAGAAGATTTTGATTACATCAAACTAAAAAGTTTCTGTACAAACAATACTAATGCAGACAAGATTAGAAGGGAAATAACAAATTGGGAAAATATTTTTAAAAGGAAAGGTTCTGACAAAGGTCTCATTTCCAAAATATATAGAGAACTGACCCTGATTTATAGGAAACCAAACCATTCTCCAATTGATAAATGGTCAAGGGATATGAACAGACAATTCTCAGAGGAAGAAATTGAAACTATATCCACTCACATGAAAGAGTGTTCCAAATCACTACTGATCAGAGAAATGCAAATTAAGACAACTCTGAGATACCACTACACACCTGTCAGATTGGCTAAGATGACAGGAACAAATAATGATGAATGTTGGAGGGGATGTGGGAAAACTGGGACACTGATACATTGTTGGTGGAGTTGTGAAAGAATCCAGCCATTCTGGAGAGCAATTTGGAACTATGCTCAAAAAGTTGTCAAACTGTGCATACCCTTTGACCCAGCATTGCTGTTATTGGGATTATATCCCAAAGAAATACTAAAGAGTGGAAAGGGACCTGTATGTGCCAAAATGTTTGTGGCAGCTCTTTTTGTTGTAGCTAGAAACTGGAAGTTGAATGGATCTCCATCAATTGGAGAATGGTTGGGTAAATTGTGGTATATGAAGGTTATGGAATATTATTGCTCTGTAAGAAATGACCAGCAGGAGGAATACAGAGAGGCTTGGAGAGACTTAAATCAACTGTTGCTGAGTGAAATGAGCAGAACCAGAAGATCACTATACACTTCAACAACAATACTGTATGAGGATGTATTCTGATGGAATTGGAAATCTTCAACATAAAGAAGAGCCAACTCACTTCCAGTTGATCAATGATGGACAGAAATAACTATACCCAGAGAAGGAACACTAGGAAGCAAATGTAAATTGTTAGCACTACTGTATATCTACCCAAGTTACTTATACCTTCAGAAGCTAATAATTAATGTGCAACAAGAGAATGTTATTTACACACATATATTGTATCTAGGTTATATTGTAACACATGTAAAATGTATGGGATTACCTGCCATCGGGAGGAGGGAGTAGAAGACAGGAGGGGATAATTTGGAAAAATGAATACAAACTAAATAAATAAATAAATAAATAGCTTTTTTATTTACAAAACATATGGAGGGGTAATTTTTTCACCATTGATCCTTGCAAAACTTTCTGTTCCAACTTTTCTTCTCCCTCCCCCCAACCTCTCCTCTAGATGGCAGGTAGTCCAATATATGTTAAACATGTTAACATATATGTTAAATCCATTATATGTATACATATGTATATAGTTATCTTGTTGCAAAAGAAAAATCGAATCTAGAAAGAAAGAAAAAACCTGAGAAGGAAAACAAAACTGCAAGCAAACAATAACAGAAAGAGTGAATATGCTATATTGTGGTGTACACTCAGTTCCTCTCTCTGAGTGTAGCTGATTCTCTGCATTACTCAATTGGAACTGGTTTGAATCATATCATTGCTGAAGAGAATCACATCCATCATAGTTGATCATCATAAGATCTTCTTGTTAGCATGTATAATAATCTCCTGGTCCTATTTTTTTTTTCATTTTGGTTACTTTTTGAGCATAGTTCCAAACTGCTATCCAGAATGGTTGGAAAATCTCTGATTAAGAGGCCAATGCATTGTCTCACCTCTCTCCTCTTCCCTCTGCCTCCAATTTTTCTCAATCCCAATCCACCACACCTGTGTCAACAAAGGCTGCCCTGCAACTCTTTCAGACTTTATGAGTCACAGCTGTGGAGGCTGTTGAACAATTGACTTGTTTCTTAACACTATTCCACTGATCAACTATTCTATTTCTTAGCCAATACCAAATAGTTTTGATGAAGCTTCTTTATAAGTAGTTGTAAATCTGGTACAATTTCATTTGATTTTTTTTTCCATTAGTTCCCTTGAAATTCTTGACCTTTTGTCTCCAGATGAATTTTCTTATTTTTTCTTGCTCAGTAAAATAGTTTTTGGGACTTTGATTGATAAAGCACTAAATAAACAGATTCATTTAGGTAGTATTGTCATCTTTATTATACTTGCTCGGACCATCCAAGAGTACTTAACATTTTTCCAATTGTTTAGATCTGACTTTATTTGTGTGGAAAGAGTTTTGTAATTTTGCTTATACAGTTCCTGACTTTCACTTGGCAGATAGATTCCCAAATATTTTATAGTATCAACAGTTATTTTAAATAGAATTTCTTTTTGTATCTCTTGCTATTGAATTTTGTTAGTGATGCATAAAAATTCTGAGGATTTCTGTGTATTTATTTTGTATCCTGCAACTTTGCTAAAGTTTTGGATTATCTCTAATACCTTTTAGTAGATTCTTTGGGGTTCTCTAAATATACCACCATATCATCTGCAAAGAGTGATGATTGTGTTTCCTCATTACCTACTCTAATTCCATTACTCTCTTTTTCATCTCTTATTGCCGAAGCTAGCATTTCTAATGCAATATTGAATAGTAATGATGATAGTGGGCAACCTCATTCCAGTCCTGATCTTACTGGGAATGGTTCCAGTTTATCCCTATTACACACATGATGCTTATTGATAGTTTTAAATAGTTGCTACTGACTATTTTGAGGAAAAGTATTTATTTCTATACTCGCTAGTGCTTTTAATAGGAATGGATGTTGCATTTTATCAAATGTTTTTCTGTATCTATTGAAATGTTATGGTTTTTGTTAATTTTTTTATTGATACAGAAAATTATGCTAATAATTTTCCTTTTTTATTTTTTATCTCAACTATTTTTCCTCTTTTATTATAGCTATTTATTTATAGATAAATACATGGGTAATTTTTCAGCAGTGATATTTGCAAAACCTTTTATTCCAAATTTTCCCCTCCTTCCCCAACCCCCTCGCCCAGATGGCAGGTGAACCAATACATGGAATATATATTAAAGTATATGTTAATATGTTAAATATATATGTTGTATATACACATATCCATACAGTTATTTTGCTGCACAAGAAGAATCAGACTTGGAAATAATGTTCAATTAACTTGTGAAAGAAATAAAAAATGGAGGTGGACAAAAATAGAAGAATTAAGAATGCTATGTAGTGATTCACTCTCATTTCCCAGAGTTCTTTTCACTGGAAGTAACTGGTTCTATTCATTACTGAATAATTGGAACTGATTTGGTTTATCTCATTGTTGAAGAGAGCCACATCCATCAAAATTGATCATCATATTTCAGAAAGGCCTAGAGAGACTTACATGAACTAATGCTGAGTGAAATGAGCAGAACCAAGAGATCATTATATACTTCAACAACAATACTATATGATAATCAATTCTGATGGATGTGGCCATCTTCAAAAATGAGATGAACAAATCCAATAGAGCAGTAACGAACTGAACCAGCTATACCCAGTGAAAGAACTCTGGGAGATGACTATGAACCACTACATAGAATTCCCAATCCTGATATTTTTGTCTGCCTGCATTTTGATTTCCTTCACAGGCTAATTGTACACTATTTCAAAGTCCAATTCTTTTTGTAAGCAAAACAACTGTTTGGACATGTATACATATATTGTATTTAATTTATGCTTTAACATATTTAACATGTATTGGTCAACCTGCCATCTGTGTTGGGGGGGAGGGGAAAAATTAGAACAAAAGTTTTGGCAATTGTCAGTGTTGTAAAATTACCTATGCATACATCTGGTAAATAAAAACTATTAAAAAAAAAGAAATAAAATAGATTAACAAAAAATGACTATCATATAATATTGTTGTTGAAGTATATAATGATCTCCTGGTACTTCTCATTTCACGCAGCTTTAGTTCATATAAGTCTCTCCAGGCCTTTCTGAAATCATCCTGCTGGTCATTTCTAACAGAATAATGATATTTTTTAAAATTCATATACCATAATTTATTCAGCCATTCTCCAATTGATGGGCATCCACTCAATTTTCAGTTTCTAGCCACTACAAAAAGGGCTGTTACAAATATTCTTGCAGATACAAGTCCCCTTCCCTTTTTTAAGATCTTTTTGGGATATAAGCCCAGTAGTAACACTGCTGGATCAAAGGGTATGCACAGTTGATAACTTTTTGAGCATAGTTCTAAATTGCTCTCCAGGATGGCTAGATGTATTCACAATTCCACTAACAATGTATCAGTGTCCCAGTTTTCCCTCATCCTCTCCAACATTCATCATCACCTTTCCCTGTCATCCTAGCCAATCTGACAGGTATGTAGTGGTATCTCAGAGTTGTTTTAATTTGCATTTCTCTGATAATGACTTGGAGCATCTTTTCATATGGCTACAATTAGTTTCAATTTCTTTGTCTATTTATATCCTTTGACCATTTATGAACTGGAGAATGGCTTGAATTCTTATAAATTAGAATCATTCTCTATATATTTTGGAAATGAGGCCTTTATCAGAATTTGTGACTGGAATAATGTTTTCCCAGTTTATTGCTTCCCTTCTAATCTTGTCTGCATTATTTTGCTTGTACAAAATATTTCAATTTGATATAATCAAAATTTTCTATTTTGTGATCAATAATGATCTCTAGCACTTATTTGGTCATAAATGTCTTCCTCTTCCACAGATCTGAGAGGTAAACTATACTATATTCTTCTAATTTATTTATAATCTCATTCTTTATGCTTAGGTCATGAATCCATTTTGACCTTATCTAGCTGTATGTTATTAAATATGGAGCAATGCCTAGTTTCTGCCATACTAATTTCCAATTTTCCCAGCAGTTTTTGTCAAACAGTGAGTTCTTATCCCAAAAGCAGAGGTCTTTGGGTTTGTCAAACACTAAATTATTAAAGTTATGGACTATTTTGTCCTTTCAATCTAACCTATTCCACTGATCAACTAGTCTATTTCTTAGCCAATACCAAAAAGTTTTGAGAACCTTTAACATTTCTGCCTTTCTGCATTTGATTTTGAGGTCTTTATGTCCTAATGTATGGTCAATTTTTGTATGGGTTCCATGAACTGCTGGAAAGAAAGTGTTCTCTTTTCTGTCTCCATTTAGTTTTCTCCAAAGATCTAAAATACCTAACTTTACTAGTATTGTATTTACCTCTTTAACTTCTTATTTATTTTGTGCTTTGTTTTATCTATTTCTGATAGTGCAAGGTTGAGATCTCTCACTGTTATAGTTTTGCTGTCTATTTCTTCTTACAGCTGTAACTTCTCTTTTAGGAATTTAGATGCTATTCTACTTAGTGCATATATGTTTAGTATTGATATTGCTTCATTATCTATGCTGCCCTTTAGCAAGATATCGTGCCCTTCCTTATCTCTTTTAATTAGATCAATTATTGATTTTTCTTGATCTGAGATCTGGATGGTTATCCCTGCTTTTTTGATTTCACCTGAAACATAACAGATTATTCTCCAGTCTTTTACCTTTACTCAATATGTATGGCCCTGTTTTAAATGTGTTTCCTGTCAACAACATATTGTAGGATTCTGACTTTTAATCCAGTCTACTATCTGCTTTTGCTTTATGGGAGAGTTCACCCCATTCACAATTATGGTTAAAACTACTAATTCTAAAGAATGAGATTATAAATAAATTAGAGGAACATAGGATAGTTTACCTCTCAGAGCTGTGGAAAAGGAATGAATTTATGTCCAAAGAAGAACTAGAAATCATTATTGATCACAAAATAGAAAACGTTGATTATATCAAATTGAAAAAGTGTTGTACAAACAAAACTAATGCAGATAAGATTAGAAGGGAAACAATAAACTGCAAAAAACATTTTTACAGTCAAAGGTTCGGATAAAGTCCTCATTTCTAAAATATAGAGAATTGACTCTAATATATAAGAAATCAAGCCAATCTTCAATTGATAAATGGTTAAAGGATATGAACAAACAATTCTCGGATAAAGACATTGAAACTATTTCTAGTCATATGAAAAGATGCTTCAAATCATTTTTAATCAGAGAAATGCAAATTAAGACAACTCTGAGAAATCATTACACACCTGTCAGATTGGCTAGAATGACAGGTAAAGGTAATGCAGAAGGTTGGAAGGGATGTGGGAAAACAGGGACACTGATACATTGTTGGTGGATCCAGTCTTTCTGGAGTGCAATTTGGAACTATGCTCAAAAAATTATCAAACTGTGCATACCCTTTGACCCAGCAGTGTTGCTACTGGGTGTGTATCCCAAAGAAGTGAAAGGGACCTGTATGTGCAAGAATGTTTGTGGCAGCCCTCTTTGTGTAGCCAGAAACTGGAAACTACGTGGATGCCCATCAATTGGAGATTGGCTGAATAAATTGTGGTATATAAATGTTATGGAATATTATTGTTCTGTAAGAAATGACCAACAGGATGATTTCAGAGAGGCCTGGAGAGACTTACATGGACTGATGCTGAGTGAAATGAGCAGAACCGGGAAATCGGCGTATGCTTCAACAACAATACTATATGATGATCAATTCTGATGGATGTGGCCATTTTCAACAATGAGATGAAGCAAATCAGTTCCAATAGAGAAGTAATGTACTGAACCAGCTGCACCCAGCAAAGGAACTCTGGGAGATGATTATGAAGCAGTACATAGAATTTCCAATCCCTCTAATTTTGTCTGCCTGCAGTTTGGATTTCCTTTACAGGTTAATTGTACACTATTTCAAAGTCTGATTCTTTTTGTGCAGCAAAACAACTGTTTGGTCATGTATACATGTATTGTATTTAATTTATACTCTATCATATTTAACATGTATTGGTCAACCTGCCATCTGGGT
Source organism: Sminthopsis crassicaudata (assembly GCF_048593235.1). Taxonomy (NCBI): domain Eukaryota; kingdom Metazoa; phylum Chordata; class Mammalia; order Dasyuromorphia; family Dasyuridae; genus Sminthopsis; species Sminthopsis crassicaudata. Next base: position 271,075,906 of record NC_133621.1, on the reverse strand, counting down.
AGGGAGGAAGGAGGGGAAAAATTGGAACAAGAGGTTTGGCAATTGTCAATGTTGTAAAATTTACCCATGCATATATCTGGTAAATAAAAACTATTATTAAAAACAAACAAACAAACAAACAAAAACCCTAATTCCGTATTTCCTGCTATCTTATTTCCAAATTATAATTTTCTCTTTCCTTCCTCCTTACCCCCTTCCTCAGTATTTAACTTATGAGCACTACTTGCCTCAGGCAGCTTTCCCCCTTTCATATACCTTCCTCCTACTATTTCTGTATTCCCTTTTATTTAACCTATCCCCTTTCGTTTTCACTTTTCCCCTTCCCAGGTTTCCATGAAGTGAGAGAAGGTTCTCTGTATACCAAATATGCCTAATATTTTCTCTTTGAGCCAAATCTGATGAAAGTTAAGATTCACAAAATGTGTGAATCACCCACTCTTTTTCCCACAAATACAATGTTTCCTTTGCTTCTTTGTGAGATTTAATATCCCTATTTTTACCTCTAATTTAACCTTTTTCTGGTACAATCCCCTTGCCACCTCTAGTTCCTTTTTTATATTATAACAGTAAACTCAAATTATACATGCACTCTCTATGTATACTCATAACAAAAATATAATTCTCAAGAGTTCTTTTTTTCCTTTTTACATTTCTCTTGAGTCCTATGTTTGGAGGTCAATTTTTTGTTTTGTTTTGTTTTGTTTAGCTGTTTTTTTCATTATGAATAAAAAGAATTCACCTGTTTCATTAAATACCCCATCTTCTTCCCTGGAAGAAAATGCTAGTTTAGTTGGGTAGTTTATTCTTGGCTGCATTCCAAGTTCCTTTGCCTTTTGGAATATCTCCAGGCCCTTTGATCCTTTAATGTGGATGCTGTTAGATCCTGAGTTAATTCTTATTGTGGTTCCTCAGTATTTGAATTATTTATTTTTGTATGTATGTATATATGTATGTATGTATGTATGTATGTATTTATTTATTTATTTTTATGGCTGCTTGTAAAATTTTTTCCTTGGTCTCATAGTTCTGAAATTTAGAAACAATATTCCTTGGGGTCTTTTTCAAGAGGTGTTGGATATATTCTTTCAATGGTTGTTTTACCTTCTGATACTATGACATCCAAGCAGTTCTATTTGATGACTTCCTTATACATAGTATCTAGACTCTTTTTTTAAACATAATTTTCAGAGAGTCATAATCCTTAGCTTATCTCTCCTAGATCTATTTTCCAGGTCTGTTGTTTTCTCAAGTAGGTATTTTGCATTTTTTTCTATTTTTCTATTTTTTTTAATTTTGCTTGACTGATTCTTGATGACTTATGAAGTCATTCACTTCCATTTGTTCAGATTTGATTTTTAATGAATTATTTTTCTTCATTTTTTTAATTTCTTTTTTGTATTTGTCCAATTGAGTTTCTAAATGAGTTGTCATGTTGTACAGAATATATTTTTTTTCCATTTCACACTTTTTAAAGGAGTTATTTTTTTTTCAATTCACAAATTCTGGTTTTCTTTTTTTTTTTTTTTGGGGGGGGTGAGTTCTTTACCTTTTTCATTTCACATTTCAGAGTTGTTTTTTCCCTTTTTTCCACTTTATCAAATCTATCTTTTATGGAGTTGTATGCCTTTTCTAATCTCTCTTGCAGAGTCTTGCTTTTCTTTCCTCATTCTTCTTCTAGCTCTCTTTTAAGATCCATCTTAATTTCTTCTAGGAGAGCCTTGTGTGGTGGGGACTAGCATATATCCCCCTTTGCTACTTCATCTGGAGACAATCTGGTTTTGGTATCCTTGGGGTATGAAATCTGTTCTCTTTCACTATAAAAGCTGTCTATAGTTAGAGCTCCCTTTGCCTTTTTACTCATTTTTTTTAAAGTGGGATCTGCTTTTAGGGTAAGGAGATAGTGAGCTTCCTCTACAGACACCCGGAAGTGGTAACCACTGCTCTGGGATCATGCCCAGTACTGTGTGTGTGTGCGGCCAGGTCCTGTGAGACTCCGGCCATTGGGGGTTTACTCTTCATCTTCCACATTTGTGTTGGATGTTTTACAACTTCTTTACTGAACTGTGCATACCCTTTGATCCAGCAGTGCTACTACTGGGCTTATATCCCAAAGAAATACTAAAGAGGGGAAAGGGACCTGTATGTGCCAAAATGTTTGTGGCAGCTCTTTTTGTAGTGGCTAGAAACTAGAAAATGAATGGATGTCCATCAATTGAGAATGGTTGGGTAAATTATGGCATATGAAGGTTATAGAATATTATTGCTCTGTAAGAAATGACCAGCAGGATGAATACAGAGAGGTTTGGAGAGACTTACATGAACTGATGCTGAATGAAATGAGGAGAACCAGAAGATCACTATACACTTCACCAACAATACTGTATGAAGATATATTCTGATGGAAGTGGATATCTTTAACATAAAAAAGATCCAACTCACTTCCAGTTGATGAATGATGGACAGAAACAACTACACCCAGAGAAGGAACACAGGGAATTGAATGTAACGTGTTAGCACTACTGTCTTTCTACCCAGGTTACTTATACCTTCGGAATCCAATTCTTAACATGCAACAAGAAAATTGGATTTACACATATATATATTGTATCTACGTTATACTGTAACACATGTAAAATATATGGGATTGCCTGTCATCTAGGGGAAGGAGTAGAGGGAGGGAGGGGAAAATTTGGAAAAATGAATACAAGGGATAATGTTATAAAAAATTACTCATGCATATGTACTGTCAAAAAAATTATAATTATGAAACTAATAAATAAATTAATTAAAAAAAACACAATTTGCCCATAACATTTAATTCCAAAAGTTCTTTTTCTTTCTCTGCTCTCTGAAAACAGATGCTGTTTTCTTTTGTGCACAACCATAATTTTAATTGTGTAATTTCATACTTCCTCTGTAAGTCACCATGTCTAATACTATGAGCCACTGAATAACAAATGCCAACAAATAAAAAATATTCTTTTCAACTGAGACAGTGCATAATGTAGATAAGAGAAGGCAACTAGGACCCTATGCTCTAGTCCTGGCTCTACCACAAAGTAGGTTTTTCACCTTTTTGAATATGTTTTCTTTTGGGTTGTTTTTTTTTTTTTTTGAATTCTAAAACATTATATTTCTCTGTTAATTAAAATTTCAATATCTTTCATTTGAATTATTTTTTTCATTCATATCATGAATAATATGGGTAGGTAAGTATGGTAGTGCTCATTGTTTTTTGCCTCTTTGGAAAACATTTTATACCACATAAATACTAGCTTATAGCATTAAAAAAGCAAACAAAAAAAAACCCACCTTTCATTGTGCATTTATCATTTCAAGCATTTCTTAACTTGTCTCCATAATTGCCTGAAAATCTTTTAATGAGATTCATAATTTGTAAAACCCTTTGGTCATAAATATCACTGCTAAACTCATACTCAGACCTACATGACCAGTACTTTCTTTCACTAGTCTGTTTTGGGTAAGACTGAAGATAGAGTGCTATGTGCCTAGCACTTGGGAAATATTCTATTAATCTTAGCATTTTTAATTAAGAGAACTTGAAAAAATATGGTAACAAGAATACAGATTCAAACAGATTCAAGTCAGACCTCCTGGGTTCAAATCCCACCCCTCATATTCCCTTTATGGACAAATGATTTGGCATTTCTCACCTACAGTTTTGTCCTCTAAAATAATAAGGTTGGAGTAGATGGCCTCTGAGTACCTTTCTAACTTAAGCTTTGCTATTGTAGTATTTTACTGCTAAAGAGAGAGAGAGAGAGAGAGAGAGAGAGAGAGAGAGAGAGAGAGAGAGAGAGAGAGAGAGAAAGAGAGAGAGAGAGAGAGAAGAAAGGAGGAAGGAAGAAAGAAAAAGAACATAAGCCATAAAATGAAAGTTCAAATATTCTGAAATTTTTGGAAATTAACAAAATGTAGCTATATGTAGTTGCTTAATTCTTAATTCTTCTGTATTTTATTCTCTCTGATGTATAACAGGAATAACTCACATTAAAATAGTATTTTAATGTTTTCAAATTATTTTGTTCACATTACTTTTGAACTTATAAGCTTTGAAATTTATCCATTAGGGGGCATTTCTAGAAATTTTTTTTAAGTAATGTTTTACCTTTAATGAAAAATGATCAGAATACAGACTCAAAAATTTGGAATGGAAATTACTTTATAGGCAATCCCATCCAATGCCATCATTTGTGAAAATTTACTATTAAATACGGTAGTTTTCCTTCAGTCTTGGGAAAAGATTTGTACTTTTCATACTTCTGGGGTTTGTTTTGGTTTGGTTTGGTTTGATTTAAGGGACATCATTTTGCAGTGGTAAAAAAGCTAGCTTTGGAGTCAGGACATCCTGGAGTTCCTTAGGAATATCATTTAGTCTTTAATGTTATTATCTCTAAGGCAAAGAAATTCTTTTAGACAACTTCTAAGTCATTTAGTTCTAAATTGTATGCTTCTATGAAATCATGTTTAATTTGATAGACAGTGATCGCTCATTAAATGATGGTTTTAAAGTTTAATATTTATGTGTATTTGAAACATCATTTTAAAAGAGATTAATGGGAATAAAATCTATGTATTTTCTGCCCACACAATGAAATGTGCAGTTCTTCAATGAATATGACATGCTTGAAAAACTGATTCTGGGTATTCAAGGCATTTTAAAGTAATGTCATATTTTGAGGGGTGGAGAAGACAATAAAATAAAATGTTCTCCAATTATCATCAAAGTTCATAGCCAAAATGAACAATATTTAATTGTATTGGTTAAACTGATTTTATTTATAGATTCTAAATGATATTCTCAAAAAAGTTGCTTTCTATCAATTTCAGTTTCATATATGTGTGCATGTATGTATATCTCCATATGATAATGATAATTTATATACCTGATAACTTATAAAAATGATGATAGATGTTATAAATCCTCTAGAAATTAAATTTTATTGAATGTACTTTTAGAGTGAAATACTATTTATTTTAGTTTTTTGATAATTGGTAATTTATATAATATATATATTTATACATATATATATATATACATACATATATATTTCAACTCATTATTTACATGTATTTCATGTAAAACAACAATTTATTCTTTATGGAATGGGAAAACATACAAGATGAAAAAAAAACTTATTTTGTTCCTAGCAAAGATAAATTCTCTTAAATTTAACAATATTTCATATCCCCATGGTCATGGGGGGGGGGAGGTCATTGTACTTGTATTGGATGGGTGAATTGCTTTTCACTTTTTGCCTGCTCTTTTTGTAGTCAGATGTAATGATTTTATACAACAGCATTTATTGACTTTGCTGTGTTTTTAGTATTGTGTTATTAGATAAGGAACAAGATTGGAAGTAAATAAAGAGAACCATATAAGTAATGGTTTAATTGAATGGCTGATAGTTATGTGTTTTTGAAGAGAAATCCTATTTGGCAGAATGGCATATAAACTTTGGAAATGAGGAAGTTAAGCACAGTTAGTAAGGGGAAATCAGTTGATTCTGTCTCATTAAGGTTTTAATAATGTTCTTTTAGTAAATGTACTTTAATAATTAGTATTTTAATAATTAGCTCTTTAAATATGCTTTAGTAAATGAAATAGATTGTATAAACAATTCCTACATTCCTTTTAGGATAGAGTTGCTTGTCTTCACATTTTTTTTTTCTGAGTTCATTGTTTCATATTGTATCCCATTTCTGTCTATTCCTAGAGGGATACAAAAATGCAGGAAACTCCAGTGCAGAAATTAGGAACAAAAATTTCAGGGAAACATATGTGAAATAACCAAATTAACATGTTTGTTCAAATAATAATTAAACTAGTCAAGGTTTTGCTCTAGTTTAAATTTTATTTGGGATGTTGTCTGACTTTTTGTTTAGCATAAATATTACATAGAACAAAAAAGGACATGATCCATGTTGATATTTTCTCTCTGGAATGCCAGTAGAAAGTTGTGTACAGTTTTTGAAGTTGAGATGCTTAAACAGTTTATTAACAATGATTAAAAATTGTAATAAATGAATCTGTTTAGCATTTCTAGAATTTTTTTGAAAAAAAAATCTTGTTTTAACTTTTTACCTAAAATATAAAGATTTTTGTTTCAAATTCCTATTGTTAAAACTATTTTGGGGTGGTAGTTTTTTTTTTTTTAATTATTCATCATTGGTTTGACTTAATTCTATTCATTGATATTCCATTCATTAATTATCATATTCCTGTTATAAATACACTCTGTTATACATAAAAAGATAAACTAATAAGATAGTTTTGCAGCCTGTATAATTTTTGTATACCTATGTATCCAATTCATTTTAATTACTTATGTGATTAAGGGAAGGAATATCAACCTTCCACTTACTCTGATCTTGATTCAGTTGTCAATGTGTCCTTGTAATTGCCAACTATACAAAAATTTTGCTTCAATCATTCTATATTACCAATTGAATACATTCTAATTAAAAAAATGTGATTCTAAACCATGGAACTTAAGCTTCTTGAGATCCTGTCTCACCAGAAACTGTTACAAGCCCACAGAGTATGATTTTTCTACTTTGCTTTATTCTGTAAATTTTACTTTGCCACCTAACTTAAGACTGCCTCCTGGAATCATGTTTGGGGTTTGAAATAAGGCTAGACACAATGCGCCACCAGCTTTGAAGGGTTTATAACTTTTATCCTTTTAAAAAATAATATTTCCTGAACAAAGGTAAGGAAAAGCATGTTCTATATGAATTGAGCTGACTTTTTCTGATTCTCCACCCTTTGGGAAAGTATGTAGGTATACCCTTTTATCCTACAAAATATGGCATAACATTTTTAACTTACTTATGTTTAAATGGGGAGGAAGAATGTAAGAGTCAATTTTGTTACTTCCAAAATCAGTACTAGGTACTCAATATGTATTATGCTCTATACTGAAACCTAATTCTGTTATTCGCCAGAACTTGAAACAAAGTACTAATGCTTGTGTATTTAGTTCACACCTTTAAAGGAGTAGTTCATACCTTTAAAACAGTTCACACATTAGTTCACACATTCACACCTTTAGAGAGCATATATAAGGAGGAGTTCACAAACCCTCTAAAGGACAAGCACACTCTTGGACTTCTGGGAGATTCACAAGTTAGAAACCCACAAGCCTGGGAGGAGGAGTCAAGATTCATTCCAACTTCCACCTGTGTGCTGGCTGGGGACTTTGGGAGATTCAGAGCCAGGATTCACAAGTCGAGGAGATTCACAAGTAGGGCAGAAAGAAGGAAGAAAGAGAAGGGGTGGCAGGAGAACACTGAATGCAAGATTCAGAAGGCCTCCAGAAAACTAGCTGAGCCCCAAGTGAAGGAGATAAGATTTGGAAAGAGAAAGTAAAGGATCTGGACTTTAACTCTTGGCTGCATTTGCGATTATTGAATTGAACTGAAACAAAGGCTGCCTCCAGAAGCTCCCCAAGAAACCTGCTCACAGAAAATGATTATAATTAAGAGAAGATTATTACATAATTCCAAAATACATTAGGAACTCTAAATTTTTAGCTTGAGTAGATACAATGAATACTCTTGTAGGTCCTAACCAGTTGGAAAAAAACTGAAGATCTGGCCTTTACAGTAAGAAATCATGGGTTTAAAACCTATTTCTAATATATACTAGCTGATTGATTCTGCACATCCTGCTTAACTCTCAGTGCCTCAAGTTATTAATTTATTTATAATATAATTTGCAGATAAATTGCCTGCCTTATTAGTGGAGATAATTTTTACCACTATGATTCTCATACAAATGAAATCTAGTTAAATATAAGTAGTCCAAAAAAAATCTGGCAGCATCTTTGGAGAAAGTAAATTTTGGAGAATGGTTATAAATCAAATAATAAAATAATATACCCAGTGAAATCAGCAAATCGTTAACTCTTATTTCCTTCCCTTGTACTAATGTGATGGTTGAAAGAAAAAAAATGCTTATTTCACTGCCCATTTGAATATGTTTTGCTGGAGAAGGTAAGAAGAAATAATAGATTGCATTATATATCATAAATTTTAATTTTGTTTTTAGCTTCTCTCCACAGGAAAGCTTGAAAAGAGAAATTATATTGGTTTGCAACTCATCAGCCCCTTTTAGGGATTGTAGAGATCTAGACAAGGTACATTGTTTTGGACCACTTGCCCATGGAGAAAAGCTAAAAATGTAATGTCATATTAAACAGAACATTCTCTGAATTTGCCCTGATATACAGAATACACCAAACAAGATATGTGATGTCATACTGAATGTGGCAATACTCAAAAATTCAGGCTTGAACAAATGTGGTCTTAATGTACTTGCATAAAAAAAAAATCCAAATGAATCATGTTTTGGAAGCTTGTTCCTTCTTGTTCCTTCCACAATATCTGCTAGAGATAAGCTGTCAGTGTGAAGCAGCCTGCTCATGCAAAGTTAATGTAACCAAATCACTAACAGATATCCAATACTTTAAGGCCATCTCTTTCTACCCACCTCTTTCTATTGAATCACATTATCATTGTTAAAAAAAAAATCATTGTAGCAATGCTTTAAAATATGCTTTTCATATTAATGAAGGATATTAAGATTTTAGTTTTGATTGTATTAATTTTTTTTACAGTAGCCAAAAAAAGTTCTACAGAAGAGTCTATAAGCAGGTAGGTAGGCTTCATAGCGGGTTAACATTTCTTTTAATTAATGCTCATGGTCTAGTCTTCAAGAGGTTTTTCACTCCAAGTCAAAGCAGACTCTCATGCCCCTAAAAGACATATCTTCAATTTAACCAATTCCCACTATCACATTGATTCTTTCTTTTTTTTTGCTTCATTATCTTTCAAAAAAATTGGTTTACTAAACACCAAATATGCATGTGTGTATATGCATGTATGTTTATATATATACACACACATATATGTACAAATACACGTTGGTGCATATATACAATACAAAAACAATATGCAAATAACACACATTTGTATATACATGCATGTGTGTGTGCTTATCATTTTCTTTTTTTAATTTCAAAACTTTATTTACATTTGGTTTGAAGATTTCTGAGTTCTAATTCTCTCCCTTATCCTCATTGTTTTGCATAATTTCACATGCAAATTGAATTAAGACACCACAAAAGAAAACATAGATCTCTCACCCTAATGAAAATAAAAACCTGTAGAGGGCTTGAACTCTGAAAAGGTATACTTGAATCACAACATGGCCCTTATGGCTGGGCATGCTCAATGTGGTGTATGGAGGAAATCATACTGAAGAATTTAGGGACTGAGGATTATGGAGCTCTCTTGGCTGTCAGCTTTCAATCTGGGAAAACTTCAGGTTTTAGATTCTAGAGTTCAGACTCCATTTCCAGCCAAGTGGTAGCTTCTCTCCTGCCTCCTTCACTTCTCCACCTAAAGAACAAGGCTGATCCTGAGGTCTTCCAGAGAGCTAGACTGGACATTACACTCTGGCGCTCAACATGGACTAAGAACCCATACTCAGCAGCGCAACTGACAAGATTATAAGGTCAGTAGAGTAGTCCTTGTGACCAGGAAAATGGGGTGAGTATAAAAATAGACAAGCAGGAAACTTTGGTAAGGGCTAAACTAGTCACTTTTGTTTTTCAGCTGAAATGGAGCAAATACTAAGAGCCTTCCCCACTCTAAGGGAAGTATGTAGCATGCATAGTTGAGTTAATTAAAAAAAAACAAAAAAAAAAAAAAAAAAACAAGGTTTGATTGTAACTTGGAAGCAGATCATTGGGCTCTTAGAAACATTAAAGTATACATCTCCTTGGTTTTCTAAGGAAGAAGGATTAGAACAAGAGAAGTGGAAAGTAGTAGGAGAACAACTATTTTAATATTATGAAAATAATGATCCTGATCATTGGATCCTGAAGAAGCATTCTATACAAACAATATAATACAATTGGCTTTAAGGAGTTACATAAGTTTTAAAATAAGGAAAAAGAAGAAAGATCAGGAGAGGGGAGGGTACTAAGAAAGCAGCTGAAGTATGGAGAGTTGGATCTTGAGTACTATGCTGATAAGCACAGCCAGACAAGGAAGTGTGAGGATAAAGAGGAAGAGGGAGAATGGGGCTAACAATGTAGCTGGAGGGTATAGCCAATTAGACCAAATCAAGTACCATGCTAGTTCAGTTTCACCTCTGTCTACACTTGAGCAGGCACCCTTAGGGAATTTCCCATCTTGCGACTCTCCCCCCTCAATTTCCCCTAATGGTTGGAAGGAGGAAGGGGAGTGGGAAGGGCAGTGAAACCACCAGCACTAAATATACAGAAATTTTGTCTACCCCCTATGACATGATTACAAAAGGTGTTAATTAAACTTCAAGGGGAAGGACAGGATACATCTAATTTGAGAATAGAAATGCATCCTTTGATTGAAGAGTTTAATTCTTCAGGTCAAGAAAAAAGAAGATGCACTCTTTTTAATCTAGAAATTATCAAATATCTGAAAAAGGCTTGCCCTCCTTATAGGTCTATATCATCTTATTTTAAGATGATATTAGAGAATTTGGCTTTTGAAATTTTCACCCCTGGTGATTGGAAATCTATAGCAAGGAATAAAACTTGTTCTGGCTTTTGGAGTATAGTGAACTCTTATAGAATACAGGCCCAACAAAATAGGCAATCTAGAGTTAATATGCCAGTCATCTTTGATCAACTAGCAGGTCTATGTCTTTATGCATACACTTTTGTGCAGATTAATTACCCTATAGCAGCATATGAGCAAATTGTTGCTACTTCTATTATAGCATGGGAGACCCTCCCAGCAAGGCAAGATAGAAGGGAAGCCTTCATGAAAACAGCACAAGGTCCAAATGAACCCTTTACTGATTTTGTGGGACATCTGCAGACAGCTGTCATATGAACTGTTAGTGAAAATGAAAAAATATTAGTGAAAATGAAAACTTGCTAAAGTTAATGCTAATGAAGTTTATAGAAGAATTATACTAGGACTACACAAGGATGTTCCTCTTTAGATGAGATCATAAGATGCTGTACAACAGTGGGCACAAATACCTTTTACACCCAGGCTATGATACAGACTTCTCAAGATTTAAACATAGGAAGATTGGCAAGGGACTTGCAGAGAGACTCGGCAATGCTTTCAGTGTGGCAAAGGATGGCATTTGAAAGCTCACGGTGGCATAGAGCTGGAATGAGAAGATAGGGTGGGAGAACAAGAACCAAAACCCTATGTCCAAAATGCAACAGAAACTTCCATTGAGCATCAGAATGTAGAATGACTCAGAGAAACAGGAAGCATGGCCCAGCTCCAGGGCCCCAGGCAAAAAAACACCTGGGGCATGATGGCAGCTGCTGTTACATCCAGAGAATCTTTAGAACTTCAATACCCCAACATGATCAATCAGATGAGAAAGGGAGAAAAGGATTACATGAGCAATGAGCCAAGTAGCAATCTGATGGGAGAAAGGGTTTACAATTAAGGAGAATAGAGTTGTATGCAGCTGGGACTACTGAGATATCCTCTAAAAAGAGAAAAACTGTCCCTGTCTAATCTATGCATCATTTGCCTTCAGGCATAATAAGCTTGACCATTTCACAACAGATGTCTTTTCATAAACTGATGTGGGAAACTGGGGAATGTTGGGGAATGTGTAGTTAACATCCCAGTCAGTAATACAGGTGACTTATCAACCAGGAGAAGAAGCACAAAGTTTACTGATAACAGGTAATATGGTGATATTTGCCCAGATTTTGACTCCCAAAAATAGAATCCAGGAATATTCTAGACTGCAGCTATTACAGCTGGCCAACTTATGCCCATTATCAATGTAAATGGCATAACCACTGGAATGGTTGTTAGACATGGGTGCAGAACATACAGTCATTAGAGGTGCCAATTAGCCCAGTCATTGGCCAAATATTAAGGCACACATCTATATGTCTGGTGTAATAGGATCAATAGCAGCTGAAATTAATGCTACCCCTTTGAGATGGACATTTGAAGATGAAACAGTAGTTTTTACTCCTTTTATAGTTGAAAAAATACCCACCATAGCAGAAACTAGGCATGGACTCACATTTAACACCACATAATAAGATAAGATCAAAATGGGTCCAAGATTTCCAATATTTAGGCATAAAGAACGAAATCATAAATAAATTAGAGGAACAGAGGATAGTTTGCCTCTCAGACTTGTGGAGGAGGAAGGAATTGTGTCCAAAGGAGAACTAGAGACCATTATTGATCACAAAATAAAAAATTTTGATTACACCAAAATTAAAAAGTTTCTGCACAAACAAAACAAATGCAAAAAAGATTAGAAGGGAAGTAACAAATTGGGAAAACATTTTTACAGTTAAAGGTTCTGATAAAGTCCTCATCTCCAAAATATACAGAGAATTGACTTTAATTTATAAGAAATCAAGCCCTTCTCCAATCGATAAATGGTCAAACGATATGAACAGACAATTTTCAGATGATGAAATTAAAACTATTTCCACTCATATAAAAGAGTGTTCCAAATCACTATTGATCAGAGAGAGATATCATTACACACCTGTTAGATTAGCTAAGATGACAGGAACAAATAATGATGAATGTTGGAGGGGCTGTGGGAACTGGAACACTGATGCATTGTTGGTGGAGTTGTCAAAGAATCCAAGCATTCTGGAGAGCAATCTGGTATTATGCCCAAAAAGTTATCAAAATATGCATACCCTTTGACCCAGCAGTGCTACTACTGGGCTTATATCCCAAGGAAATACTAAAGAAGGGAAAGGGACCTGTATGTGCCAAAATGTTTGTGGCAGCCCTTTTTGTAGTGGCTAGAATCTGGAAAATGAATGGATGTCCATCAATTGGAGAATGGTTGAGTAAATTATGGTATATGAATGTTATGGAATATTATTGCTCTGTAAGAAATGACCAATGAGGAATACAGAAAAGCTTGGAGAGACTTACATCAACTGAGGCTGAGTGAAATGAGCAGAACTAGGAGATCATTATACACTTCAACAATGATACTGTATGAGGATGTATTCTGATGGAAGTGGATATCTTCAACATAGAGAAGAGCTAATCCAATTCCAATTGATCAATGATGGACCGAATCAGCTACATCAAGAAAAGGAATACTGTGAAATGAGTGTAAACTGTGAGAATTTTTTTTGTTTTTCTTCCCAGATTATTTTTACCTTGCCAATCCAATTATTCCTTTGCAACAACAACAATAACAAAATTCGGTTCTGCACATATATATTGTACCTAGGATATACTATAAGCTATTTAATATGTGTGGGAATGCCTGCCATCTAGAAGAAGGAGTGGAGGGAAGGAGGGGAAAAACTCAGAACAGAAGGGAGGACAAGGGATAATGTTGTAAAAAAATTACCCATGCATATGCACTGTCAAAAAATGTTATAATTATAAAAATTAATAAAAAAATTATTAAAAAAAAAGAAAAAGAAAAATCCCCACCAATCTGTGGGGAAGAGGCATATTACAACAGTTAGGATTACAAATGAGTACTTCGGCTTTTTAGGTAAGGCTGCTGTTGAAAGCCTGCCAACACTCTCACCTATTTCTTTTCAATGGAAAACTTATACACCAATGTGGATATTATACAGTGGCAAGTGCTAAGATTCAGCCCTTATTATATATAGTATAAGAGCAACTTGATCAAGGTCACTGACAACCTTCTCTAAGTCCTTGAATTTCCCCTGTATTTGTTGTAAAAAAAATCTGGAATGGAAGATGGCAAATTTATTGGCCACAGTTCCAAATTTTACACACAGATCTCCATTAACAATAACCTGCCAAGATGGATTCTTGAAGGTTTCTGCGGGTCCTCTTTACAGATGCATACACACATAATATTTGTGCTGTATACTCTCATGACAATTATAAAGAGAGTAGTCCATACTTCCTTTTAGTCCATTCGGCAGAATGAATTGTATGCAATTATGCTAAGTCTTATTATCCAAGAGATGTAAATATATCTGATTTAGCCTTTTCATTAGGTGTTGTACAAAGAATTGCCACAGCCCAAATAAAATTTGTATCTTCTAATACATATCTGCTCTTTAAGGATCTTCAAGAGCAAATGAGAATACATCCAGGTAAGATTTGTATCTTGCATGTCCACTCTCATAGTGGATGTCCAGGTCCTATTTTTTATGGAAATTCAAAGGCAGATCACCTTCTAACCATGATACCAATACTACTTTATTTCATGTATACCAAAAATCTCATTCTAAATATCAAGCTGCTCGAGCTTTACATTTGCAAATTGGGATAACCAAAGAGGAACCTAGTAGCATAGTAAAAATCTGTACAGCTTTCCTTCCATTCCATGCTCCTATGCTCCCTCCAGGGAAGAAACCTGATGGTTTGAGACCCAGTGAAATTCAGCAATGGATGTGACTCATTATAAATCTTTCAGTTGTCTGTCTTTTATCCATGTTGTAGTAGACATCTTTTCAGGATTTACTTTTGTGATATCAGCAGCAAAAGAGACAGCCCAAGTGATCATTGAATTCCTTATACAAGCTTTTGCAATTAATAGGTGTGCCACAAGCAATACAGAGAGATAATGGACTTGCACATACTTCTAAACATTTTGCACACTTTTGTGCAAACTCTCAGGTTTTACACACCACTGGAATACCTTTTAATCCTCAAGGACAGGCAATAGTAGAGAGGAGAATCAGAGACATCAAGCTGCTCCTCCAAAAACCATAAAAAAAAAGTGGGAGCCACAGGTAACCCTAGAGATCTTTTAAATTGAACTCTTTATATTATTAATTTTTTTTAAATTTTTGATGAAGATGCAGATAGTTTTTATAACCCACCAGAAGGACAGTGTCTAGAGCGAGCAGTTCCACTATCTTTAAATAATCACCTGCTTAGACATCCAGAAAGTGGTGAATGGAAGGGACCAGATAGGTTAACTGCTTGGGGGAGAGGTTTTTGCTTATATCTCTACAGATAGAGAAGGAATCAGATGGATACCAACAAGCCATATTTACCTTGAGAAGAGAGACAGAAAAAGAAAAGACCCTTGAAATAAAGACCACCCAAGGAACATAGATAGTTCCATCTCTTACTACATTTGCCAATGCACAACAAAAATTGTCAATAAGAATGCTGCGGGATTTCAAAATCTGCAGGAATTGTTGGATTCCCTGACACATAAAGTAATGGACAATAGATTGGTTTTGGACTATCTCTTGTCTGCTAAAGGAGGAATGTGTGTGATTGTTATTCATATACTCTCTTTCTAGGACTTATAGACATGTATAATTCCTTCATGGTGATATTTTATATAGGTTCTTGTATGTTAAGTTTTCTGTGAAATTCAGGATTGATTGATAGATCTTTGAAATCTGCAAGTTCATTAATTGTCCATTTTTTTCTCATTCAAAATTGCAGATAATTTTGCTGGTCTCAGGTGTTGGGTCTTTTGCTTTTGGTTAGATATGGTTCAGGAATTGTGGTCTTTTACTGTAAATATTGATGAATCTTGTACAATTATAATTGTAGCTCCAACATATTTGATTTTTTCCCCTTTTTCTTGCAAAATTTTCTCTTTGATCTGGAGATTTTAACAATTGGCAATAATGTGTGTTTTCCACAGAGAACCTCTTCCAGGTGGTGACCAGTGAATTTTTTTTTTGCTATTTTCTATTTCTACTTTCCCTTCCTCTTCTGTCACTTCAGGACAATTTTCTTGGATTGGTTCCTGCTTATTGGGTCAAGGTTGTCTTTCTCGTCACAACATTCTAGCAATCCAATGATTCTTAAATATATATATATATATATATATATATATATATATATATATATATATATATATATATATATATATATATACATATACATATATATATATGCATATATATATATATATATATATATATATATATATATATAGAGAGAGAGAGAGAGAGAGAGAGAGAGAGAGAGAGAGAGAGAGAGAGAGAGAGAGAGAGAGAGAGAGAGAGATCTGATTTCTACTTCTATCATTTTTCCTAAGGGATGCTTTACATCTTATTCTATTTTCTCATTATTTATAATCTGTTTTGTTACTTATTAGTCTCTCATAACTTTGCTGGCTTGCCCAATTCTAACTTTCTTTTTTTTATTTATAAATTTTTGACAGTATATATGCATGAGTACTTTTTAAAAATAACATTATCCCTTGTATTCATTTTTCCAAATTATCCCCTCCCTCCCTCTACAATCCCATACATTTTACATGTGTTACCATATAACCTAGATACAATATATGTGTGTAAATCCCATTTTCTTGTTGCACATTAAGTATTAGATTCTGAAGGTGCTAACAATTTACATTCACTTCCCAGTGTTCCTTCTCTGGGTGTAGTTGTTTCTGTCCATCACTGATCAACTGGAAGTGAGTTGGATCTTCTTTATGTTGAAGATATCCACTTCCATCAGAATACATCTTCGTACAACATTGATGTGTACAGCGATCTTCTGGTTCTATTCATTTCACTCAGCATCAGTTGATGTAAGTCTCTCCATGCCTCTTTGTATTCCTCCTGCTGGTCATTTCTTACACAGCAATAATATTCCATAACCTTCATATACCACAATTTACCCAACCATTCTCCAATTGATGGACATCCATTCATTTTCCAGTTTCTAGCCACTACAAAAAGAGCTGTCACAAACATTTTGGCACATACAGGTCCCTTTCCCTCCTCAGTATTTCTTTGGGATATAAGCCCAATAGCAGCAATGCTGGATCAAAGGGTATGCACAGTTGATAACTTTTTGGGCATAGTTCCAAATTGCTCTCCAGAATGGTTGGATTCTTTCACAACTCCACCAACAATGTATTAGTGTCCCAGTTTTCCCACATCCCCTCCAACATTCATCATTATTTGTTCCTGTCATCTTAGCCAATCTGACAGGTGTGTAGTGGTATCTCAGAGTTGTCTTAATTTGCATTTCTCTCCAATTCTAACTTTCAAAAAAAATTATTTTCAACTCTGAGACTGTGTACCATCTTTCCTCATTCGTTAATTTTGTTTTCAAAATCATTGTTTTTCTTGGATGGTTTTATTTTTCCTCAAACTCTATCATTTGATTTTTAACTTCTTTTTTGAGTTCTGGGCAGGGAGTTATTTTACATTACTCTTTGGGGTAGCTTTTTTTTAGGCGGGGCAATACTTTTCTTAGTAAATTACACTCCTTTAAAGATGAATCCTGGCCTTTCCTGTTACTATAATATGTTTTAATGGTGGGGTTTTTTCTTTGCTGGTTCATTTTTAAAATAAGAAGTATTAATATAAGCATCTCTAATATTGGGTGGAAGGATTGTGCCTCAAATTTTGAGCTCTCCACTCTGATCCACCAAACCAAGACTTCCACCTTCCTACCAGTGCCCACCTGTGCCAGCAGCATAACTGTCCTACTGCTTTTGCACTCCTCATCCAGTGCCAGCAGCACAACTTGACCTGGCATTCCCAAATAACCACATTTCATTTGGTCTTCCCAGAATCCAAACCCTATGACAATCAGTCCTGAAGATGAAAGTCTCTGTAGTTCTTACTCAGGTTCCAGCCATACTCAGGCTGAAGGGTCTTGACTTATGTTTCTGTAGAGTTAGCCCAGAGGTGTTGGCATTTCACACAAGTTAACCTCCAGACCAAAGTATTTCAGATCTTCTCCGGTTGTATCAGGAGGATCCCTGTTCTACCCCAAGTCTCCTTGATTTATCATCAGTCTTTGTTCACCCTGAGGCACAAATTTGTTCTATTTATAGGGAAAATCTGGAGAATTTAAAATGTATCAACCTTCTCTTCCATTTTCCCAGAATCCTCCCTATTTGTAATTTTGGACCTTTTAGTGGATATAATAAACTCATGTTGATTTTTACATTTCTCTGATTGGTAGGTCCATCCCCTTCTGACAAGTGCAATATGGTAGATAGGATCACATTGTTTGTGCTAGCCATATATTTGAGAGAAAATTTGGAGGACACTGTACATTTCGTTCTTATTAATTATAGGAAGATTCAAAAGACTCAGAGAAGGAAAAAAAAATAGGTATTGGTTGACAACATTACTGGTAAAAAAAAAAAATCAGCTCATGAAACTCAAAATATTCCCAATCAGCTACAAGTTCACAATGCATCAGAGAAATGTGCTGTGAAAAACGGTAAGTTACTATTTTGACAGAGAACCTGATTTCATCAATTTGGGAATAAGGAATACATTTCTAATGATGCCTATTAGCTACTGTTCTATAACATAGAGCTGTACAAAGTACATATTCCCTAAATGCAAATGTACACTCTTTATCTGATTTTCTCTCCTGGAATTTTTTATCTCCTATCATGTTCAATTAATTTTTCCCAAAACAATTCAAAATAGATATATTTGAACAGTTTTCATATTCTCACTAGCAAATGTTCCCATTATTACTGTATTTATTCATATTTTATTGCCATGGTATCAACATAAGGATTGGAAGAGGGAGAAGATATAGAGTCACCTTGGGATTCAGAAGTATTTTCTATTAAGTTATTTTGAAACTTCAATCTTGATATTGTTACTTTTAAATTACATTTTAGATTTACTTATTTTTTAATTACTTCAATCACATAGGTCAAATTAGAATGTGAACTTTAGAGCTGGAAGAGCTTTCAGAAATAATCTAGTACAACTACCCATTTAAGATGTGGGGAAGGTGCATCCCAGAGAAGACCGCTTATGTTCTCACTACTAGTTTAGTGAAGAGCCAGGAGGAAAATTCAATGGCCTTACCTTTCCACTCTATTCCTTAACACCTTATCAGTTTCAAATTGCCTTTCAGTTAGTCATTCAGCAAACAAGTATCATAGCACTTTATGCTGTTCTAAGTATTAAGATATATTCCAGTAAAGTAATACACTTGGTACAAACAAAAGCCTACTTCCCTACTACATGATCAGCTTACTTATAAATTAAGGGAAAGGACAAAGGGCCCAATATAAGTTGATGTTAAGGCCAATGCTTAATACATTTCTGTACAACTTCTATATAACTGCTGAGGCCAGCACAAAGGTAAACGGCAGAGTTGGTTGTGTTCAATCAGAAAAGACTTTATGAAAGAGGTAATAATTAGGGCATAATGATAGGATTATGTTTGGATTGACAGAGAGGAAGCAGGAAAACATGCAGAGAGAGAGGATAGTAATGGGGCTTGCAAGAAATGCAAATGTTGAGGTTTAGCTGTAACAGAGGGCCACTAATAGAAGGCATAGATTATTTTTCATAAAAAGAGTGTGAATGGACACCCTGGATTATAGCTTTTAGGATTTGGGATTTGATTTGCAGCAAGTCTTTCCTTAGGCAATTTAATAATATATTGAAGCATATTTTAGGAAAGCTTTTTGTGATCATTATCAAAGATTACCTGCAGCTAAGGTACATTATAGTCAAAAGATGTTATTTCAAAAGAAATTTCCTATTTATTTCTCACCAATTTTAAGCTCACCTATCTTTGTTCTTCAAATAGACATTAATTCTTTAAGGCAGTGGTCCTCAAACTTTTTAAATAAGGGGCCAGTTCACTGTCCCTCAGACAGTTGGAGGGCCAGACTATACTAAAAACAAAAATTCACACTCTGTCTCGGCCCCTCAGCCCATTTGCCATAACCCGGCTGCCCCATAAACATCCTCAGGGCCCACATATAGCTTTGGGCCATAGTTTGAGAACCTCTGCTAAGGTATAATTAACATATAAGAGAGGAATTTAAATCAGAATATGAATAATAACCTTATTGTAATTCTGTGCCCTAACCTTTTTATAAAAATATATCTGATTTCTAAAACTTTAATTTCTGTTACATGCAGTAAATTTTATTAGTACACATTATGTTGTGACCTCATATAAAAGTGGGAAAAAGGAATGGTAACCTTACATTTTAAAATATAATTTCCTATTTCTCCATTACATATGAATGCCTCTCATCTTTTAGTAATCCAGTTCAATAACACCTTCATAAAATCTAATATGCAAAGTATTTTGTTATATAGCATTCATAAACAAAGAAGACTCAGGTCCTGCCATCTGGTACTGTATAATTTAATTGGAATCTAAGGTATCCACAAAAAAAAATGTATTTTTTATAACTATTGAAAAAGTCAGATAAAAACTGACTTTACTATTTGTAAATACTAATTTTTACTTATCAATACATAATACTAAATAAAATGAATGAATAAATTTATATGAATAATAAGTTATTAATTCAGTTAAATCTATTTCCTTTTCATGCATCTCTATTTCAGGTAAAAGATTTTCTGAATACTTCCTTATTTTTATCTCCTTCAGTACCTTTCCTTATATTGTTCACTGTATTTGGAATATCTTCCTGAGTCATTTTTTTTCCATCTGAAATTCTAACTATTTCAAAACTCACATCAAACAATAACATGTAGATAAAGCTTTCATTGTTCCTTTTAAACTCTCAAAATTCTTTGCAATTCCGTAAAACATCTCACAGATTCTTCATTCTCCCATACTTGTAGCTTAGTAAACAATGAAAAAGTAGCTACTATGTAAGAAGCAGTATTCAATGGATAGAAAAACAAAAAGCAAAATATATAAACAACAAATAACATGAAAGGAAACCAAGAAATTGGGGGTTCATGGAATCCACATATTGCTGCAACATGGTGGAAAAGTCAGAGAAGTCCCAAAGAGTGCAGTAAAGCCAGAAATGACAAGTCTGTCTATTCTGAGTCCCCTCCTTTGAAATTCATGGCTCTTCCCTACAGTCAGAGGGTATTTTATCTTACCTTCTACATTATTGTCACTTAAGGATAACAACTGTGTATCCTATTATTTTTCCATTCCTAGTATTTGAATTTGTTGAAGTAATAATTAAAATATTTATCAGCCTATGTGCTCTGGTAAATTCATACTTTTTGTTATGAAGAAGAGGTTTTCTATAAACCAAATGTCTAATTGAAAACGTCTAATTCTTTGCATGATTTGATTGTTAGTTTCTTTACCTTCTGGCAAGTAGAGAGTGGTAGGAGTTTCATGTTATTTATGTAAGCTATATATGAAAGTAAAAAATTGGAAGATATTGTACATGTCATTCTTATTAATTATAGGAATATCCAAAAGATTCAGAGGTGGAAGAAAAGAAAAGTGACATGTTAATTGACAACAAAGTAAAGAAACAACTTCTGAAACTCCAAATATTCCCAATAAGCAACAGGCTCACAGTCCATCTGAGAAATATGCTGCCAGAAAAGGTAAGTTATTGTTTTGACAGGGCTCCTGATTTCATCATTTTAGGAAATCCACAAGGAATAAATTTCTAGTGATTCCCACTGGCTACTGTTCTACAGCATAGAGTCTTCCAAAGAAGCCGAGGGGCTAAGAAGTTCAGTGTCTTGCCTATGGTCATAAAACCAAAATATCAACAATGGAAATTGAACACAGGGCTTCCTAATGCCAAATTGACCAAGTATCCACTGTCTTTAGGCAGTGCTTGCACTCATGCTTAGACTCAAGTTGTAGAATATGCTACAAACTTTTCTTTTGGTAAAATGCCTTTATATACTATTAAATGTTAAGGATGTTTAAAAAAAAATATTCCATATCCTCACGTAAAATTACCACTGAGTCCCTAACTTCTGTTGTTGTTTTTGTTTTTTCTTTGAAAGACCCTCCTTTGTCCATAATTCCTAAATTCAAATGTTTGTTCCTCTCTTAATCTTATTTTTGTTCTGGAATTTTTGTCTCCATTCATTTTCATTTACTTTTTCCTGAAGCAATTCTGAGTAGACATATTTGAACAGCTTTCATTTTCTCACTAAGATATATTTCAGTTATTAATATGAATATTTACCTACATTTTATTGCCATAATTATCAACATTATAATTGGAAGAGGAAGAAGATACAGAGTCACCTTGGGATTCAGAAGTATTTTCTATTAAGTTATTTTGAAACTGCAATCTTGATTGTTACTTTTAATTACATTTTAGATTTCTGATTTACTAATTTCTGCAATTGCTTGGGTGGAATTAGAATGTGAATTTTAGAGTTGGAAGGGATTTCAGAAATAATCTAGTACAACTACCCATTTAAGATGTGGGGAAGGCCCACCCCAGAGAAGTCAGCTAACTTATTTATGTATTCACTTATTAGTTTAGTGAGGAGTTAAGAAGATGATTCAATGGTCCTAACTTTCAGGACTTCATGCTTTCTACTCTACTCCTTATCACCTTATCAATTTCAAAGTGCCTCTCAGTCTGTCATTCAATGAACAAGTATCATAGTATATTATGCTGTTCTAGTATTAAGATATATTGTAGTAAAGTAACACACTTTGGACAAATAGAAACCTAATTCCCTACTACATGATCAGCTCATAAATTAGGGGACAGGACAAAGGCATCTATATAAGTTGATGTTATGAACAACTCTTAGTAAATTTCTGTGTAAATTCTATACACAAGAGCTAAGGCTAGTACAAAGGTAAATGGAAGAGTTAGTTGTGTTGAATCAGGAAAGACTTAATGAAAAGGTAAAAATTAGAATATAATGATATGGTCATGTTTAGACTGACAGAAAGGAAGAGGGGAAACACACAGAGACAGAGAAGATACTAAGGATGGTTGCAAACTATGCAAATCTTGAGATTTAGCTATTTCAGAGGTCTACTAATAAAAGGCATGGATTATTTTCTATAAAAAAAGAGTGTCAGTGGATGCCTTGGAATGATAGCTTTAGGATTTGGAATTTGATTTGAAATTTCAGTTTCACAGTTACCATCCATATGATGTTCTCTGTGTTTTTAAATATAGGTTTCATTCTGTCTTTTACAATTTGATTTTATCCTATTTCTGCTATTTCTGCTTATGTCATGATTTTTTGTCTCTAAACTTATTTCAAAAATTCATATGTCAACTCATAAATTAAGTTTGGAAATCCAATTCTCTTGTTAATTATGTTTCTATTCTTGTGTATGGAAATCTATTGCCCTTGAAGGATACATATGGTCTATGATCTTCAAAACACAAAGAAATAATTTGGTTCTAATTGGCTTGTAATCCAAACAAGTCGAGTCCAATATCTCTGACCTTGGAGAACGATTCAAAAAATGAATACTTCTTAGACACAAAACAGAAAGAAGTGCGTGTTACTAACCTTGTATGCTCAACTATCAGTCTATTGTGTTGTTCCTATCCTCATGATGTTATCCACTTTCTAAGCTATCTCAGTGTTTTACCCACTTTTCCAACTCTTTTCTTCTTTATTTCCCAAAATGATATTAAGGCCAGTAATCACCAGATGTTTGTTTTTGATTATTGAAAAGGTCCATTGTTCTGGCCAAGATGGCGGCATGGAGGCAGACAGCTGCTTGAGCTCCGTGTTTTCTCTCAGGACTTACTTCATGACAAGCCTCGGAATTAATGCTTGACGGGAAAAGAAACCCACAAATAATCATCAACAGAAGAAATCCATGAAATTCTCCATAGAAGGTCTGTGTTTGCTTGGGGGAGGGTCGAACAGACTGGGCAAAGACTGAGGGCAGGCAAGCCAGAGCAAGACAGGCAGCTCACACAGCTCAGACCTGAGGAGGGAGGGGTACGATCTCTGCCATTTCTGCAAAAAGACTTTTACCCCAGTGTGGCTATTCCTCTTGGCAGCAAGCTAGGAGCAGCAGAGAGGGTGTAAACACCGGAGGTGAAGATTAAAACCCCAGAAAGCTAGCGTCTCTCGGAACCTAGCCACCCCCAACCCCCAACTGGAGTTCTCAGAGCCCAGACTCAGCGCAGCCATCACTGTCCTGTTAGTGGCTCTCTGCTGCCCTACCCCCAGTCTGTAGAGGAAGCCCATTAACACCATCCAGCCCCATCCCCCCCAAAACAGACCAATTGTTTCTCTTGTCAATTTGTTTTCTTTGATTCTGCTCTTGACAAAATGAACAAAACATTCAAAAGGGCTCTAACTATTGACATCTTCTGTATGGAGAGAGAGCAGACTTCAAATACTGAGGATACTAAAAACAGACTCTCCCCAGAGGAACCCCCTAAGGGGGATGTGATCTGCTCCTTAATACAAAAGAATCTCATAGAGGAAATCAAAAAAGCTCTCAAAAGAGCTAGAAGAGAAATTGGAAAAGGAAAGGGAAGCTTGGAAAGAGAGTCTGGAGAAGTTATCCAGAGTGGATAAAGAGATCAAATCATTGAGAAACAAAATTAGTGAATTGGAAAAGGTAAACAACTCCAAGGAAAACAGGATTAGTGAATTAGAAAAGGTAAACAACTCCAAGGAACACAGGATTAGTGAGCTGGAAAAGGCAAACAACTCCAAGGAAAACAGGATTAGTGAGCTGGATAAAGAAACCAGCTCTCTAAAAAATAAAATGGATGCAATGGAAAAAAAGTCCATAGAAGAATAAAACTCACTTAAAAACATAATTGGGCAATTACAAAAAGATATAAAAAAGTGAGTGAAGTAAATACATCATTGAAAATTAGACTAGAACAAGTAGAAATGAATGACTCAAGGAGAAACCAAGAAGTCGTCAAGCAAAACCAGAGAAATGAAACAATCAAAAAGAATGTCAAGTACCTTATTAGAAAGACAACAGACCTGGAAAACAGATCCAGGACAGACAATTTGAGAATAATCGGACTCTCTGAAAAATGTGAGGAAAAAAAGAGATTGGATACTATTTTCAAGGAAATTATCAAAGAGAACTGTCCAGATGTTTTGGAAACAGAGGGTAAAATAGACATTGAAAAAATTCACCGATCACCTACTGAAAGGGACCCTAAAATCAAACCACCAAGAAATATAGTGGCCAAGTTCAAAAACCAGTAGACAAAGGAAAAAATATTAGAAGCTGCTAGAAAAAATCATTTCAGACATGGAGGAGCCACAATAAGGATAACCCAGGATCTAGCAGCGTCCACATTAAAAGAATGAAGGGCCTGGAACATGATATTCTGAAAGGCTAAGGAACTTGGTATGCAGCCAAGAATAACTTACCCAGCAAAAATGAGCATCGTTTTCCAGGGAAGAAGATGGACATTTAACAAAATAAATGAATTCCATCTATTCTTGATGAAAAAATCAGAACTACATAAAAGGTTTGATCTTCAAATACAGAACTCAAGAGATTTCTAAAAAGGTAAAAAGAAATCTTGAGAACTATACTTCTGCCATAAAAATATGTAAAGAACACATGTATAATTCGTCCTAGAAACTAGAGGTGGAAAGGAAATTATATCATAAAAAAGTATAAAGTGGTGGTACTACATCTCATGAAGAGGCAAAGGAAACCTATTATATCTGAGAGAAAGAAAGGAGGGAGATGAGCATAGTGTGTATCAATAGACATATTTGATTTATGGTGAAACTTCTTCCACATCATTGAAAAGTGAGAGGGAAGGAGTAAGCTAAGGGGAAGGGTGTTAGGATTACTAAGTGAGAACTCAGGTTTTCTGGACAATTACAAGGTGAGAACTCAGGTTGACTTGATAGAGGGGTCAAGTTCATTGGCTGGGGTGGTTCTTCCCAGAAGCCCTTGCATTATTCCACGCCCATTCTCTGGGAGGATAAAAGAGACAGCACTGGGCCCAGAGAGCAGATCGGCCTGGAGAAGGATAAGAGCTGGAGGAGATTCAGAGCCAGGATTCAAGAAGAAAGACTCTGCATTGCATCAGGCTTGACGGGGCTACCTGCAGGAAGGGAAGTCATTTCTCTGGACAAGAGTTAACAGCAACTGCCTGGAGACAACGGTTCGTTACAGGAAGAAGAATCTGTCTGAAAGATTTGAGTAGACACAGCAGATCTCTTCCCAGAGAGCGATCCAGCAGCTTCTGTACAAACAATACTAATGCAAACAAGATTAGAAGGGAAGTAACAAATTGGGAAAATATTTTTAAAAACAAAGGTTCTGACAAAGGTCTCATTTCCAAAATATATAGAGAAGTGACCCTAATTTATAAGAAACCGAACCATTCTCCAATTGATAAATGGTCAAAGGATATGAACAGACAATTCTCAGAGGAAGAAATTGAAACTATATCCACTCACATGAAAGAGTGTTCCAAATCACTACTGATCAGAGAAATGCAAATTAAGACCACTCTGAGATACCACTACACACCTGTCACATTGGCTAAGATGACAGGAACAAATAATGATGAATGTTGGAGGGGATGTGGGGAAACTGGGACACTAATACATTGCTGGTGGAGTTGTGAAAGAATCCAGCTATTCTGGAGAGCAATCTGGAATTATGCCCCAAAAGTTATCAAACTGTGCATACCATTTGACCCAGCAGCGCTACTACTGGGATTATATCTAAAGAAATACTAAAGGGCAGAAAGAGATATATATGTGCCAAAATGTTTGTGGCAGCTCTTTTTGTTGTAGCTAGAAACTGGAAGATGTATGGATGTCCATCAGTTGGAGAATGGTTGGGTAAATTGTGGTATATGAAGGTTATGGAATATTATTGCTCTGTAAGAAATGACCAGCAGGAGGAATAGAGAGGCCTGTAGAGACTTAAACCAACTGATGCTGAGTGAAATGAGCAGAACCAGAAGATCGCTGTACACTTCAACAACAATACTGTATGAGGATGTATTCTGATGGAAGTGGAAATCTTCAACACAAAGAAGATCCAACTCACTTCCAGTTGATCAATGATGTTCAGAGGTAGCTACACCCAGAGAAGAAACACTGGGAAGTGAATGTAAATTGTTAGCACTAATATTTGTCTGCCCAGGTTGCATGTACGTTCGGATTCTAATGTTTATTGTGCAACAAGAAAATGATATTTACACACATGTATTGTACCTAGACTATATTGTAACACATGTAAAATGTATGGGATTGCCTGTCATCGGGGGGAGGGAATAGAGGGAGGGGGGGATAATTTGGAAAAATGAATACAAGGGATAATATTATAAAAATATATATATATATATATAATAAAAAATTAAAAAAATGTTCATGTATATGTTTTGAAAATAAAAAGCTTTAATTAAAAAAAAAAAAAGAAGATAGGCAGAATAAAGTATGGATGCTTGCAAGTAATGTAAACACTGTACTATGACAGAGAACCTATAGTAGGAACATAAATTATTTTCTGTAAAAGAGATAGTGTGGGAAGTCACTGTTATTTCTTATTCAGTATAATACTATTTTGAAATATTTTAAGAAAGCATTTTGAAAAGTATTATTTAATATATATTAAGTAATATAATCATGATAATTATAAGGATAATACCCTGAGTTATAATTTTATCATTACTTACAAGTTTAGCCATTTCTGTAGAGAAAATTGTATACTCCTGGCTGCAACACTATGTTTACCAGAGTTACCTCTCTGTAAAGAAAAAAAAAGAGTAAACTTGCAAAATGTAAGCATGAGGTTGTTTTCCTTTTTGAAGAAAATGTTATGAAAATATTTTATTATCTGAAGAACACTTAATTTCTAATTATTTGGAAATAATAATTTATCATTAGAAAACATTCTGGAGTGTTTTCATCAGTGGGCTGTATGCCCCTGGAAGTATCCTGGAAAGAGCTGCAAGACTTCTACATGTATCCAAATTTCAAAACATAAAAGTCAGTATTCCATCAGGACAATGTGAAAGTAAGATTATATTATGTAGATAGTGGGTTTTCTGTTAAAAAAAAAAAAAAGAAAGAAAGAATAATGGTATCTAGGAGGTGAAGAAATAGGGGATGGGTCTTGGGAGCTGGAAGAGAGTCTATGATCAGATGCATAATAGAGAAGAAATTGCATGAAGTCTGAGTACTACTCATAGAACCTATAAGCAATATCATGAAAGGATTACCTGAACATGAAAAAAATATTATAGAAGGAGTATTGGAAAGGGAGAGAAGCATTCAGTGGACAAAGAGAACAGAAATAGCTATGTATAATGTAGAGTGACCAACTGACTCTGATTCTCACTCTGACAGCTCCTACACTGGAGCAGGCTCTTGACCCTCCCCCATCAACTTCAGGGAGGAGGAGGAGTGGGAAGAGCAGTGATACCACCAGCACCTCCCCCCCAGAAACCCCCTCCCCATGACTCCATTGCAAAAGACATACTTAAAGCCAAAGAGGAAAGGCAGAATACAGCTGATTTAAGAACAGAAACTTATCCTCTGATAACAGCTTAACTCTTCAGGAAGATACACTCCTTTCAATCTAGAAATTATCAAAGATCTGAAAAAGGCTTGCACAAATCTTTATGGGTCTACATCATCTTTTGTTAAGATGTTATCAGATAATTTGGTTCATGAAATTTTAATCCCTAGTGATTGGAAATCTATAGCAAGGACATGTTTAGAACCTGGACAAAACTTGTCTGTCTTTCTGAGTATAGTGAACTCTGTAGGATACAAGCCTAAGAAATAGGCAAACTGGAGTTAATATACCTGTGTAGATCCTTATGCAAACGCTTCAGCACAGATAAATTACTCCATAGCATCATATGAGTAAATTGCTTCTGCTGCTATCAAACCTGGGGCACCTTCCCAGGAAGGCAAGATAGGGAGGAAGCCTTCATGAAAATAGAGCAAGGTCCAAATAAACCCTTTGCTGAGTTCATTGGACATCTGCAGACAGCTGTCATACAAACTGTTGGTGAAAATGCAGCAACAGAAATTTTGATAAGACAACTTGCTAAAGAAAATGCTAATGAAGTTTGTAGAAGAATTATATTAGGACTAGGGACTGGAAAGGATATGCTTAGAACCTGGTCAAAACTTGTTATGGCTTTCTGAATTTAGTGAGCTCTATGGGATACAAGCCCAACAAAATAGTCAAAGTGGAGTTAATACTTCAATCACCTGTGACCTACTAACAGGTGTAGGTTCTTATGCAGAAGCTTCAGTACAGATTAATTACTCCAAAGCAGCATTTGAGCAAATTGCTGCTGCTGCTATCAAAGCATGGACTTCTCTCCCCAATAAAAGTAACAAAGGCAAGGCCTTCACAAAAATTGTACAAGGATCAAATGAACCCTTTGCTGATTTTGTGGGACGTTTGCAGACAGCTGTCATATGAACTAATGGTGAAAATACAGTAACAGACACTTTGGTAAGGCAACTTGTTAAAGAAAATGCCAATGAAGTGTGTAGAAGGATTATACTAGGAATACACAGGATGCTCCTTTAGAGGAGATCATAAGACACAGTGCCACAGTTGGCACAAACACCTTTTATAGCCAGGCTATGATGCAGACTTCCCAAGATCCCAACATGGGAAGACAGGGTCCCTTTTGGCAAGGGACTTCCAAAGAGATCGTCAATGCTTTCAATGTGGTAAAGTAGGACATCTGAAAACTCAATGTTGACATAAAGACAGAGAAGACAGGGTGAGAGAACAAGACCCAAAACCCCATGTCCAAAATGCAACAAAAGCTTCCACTGGGCATCAGAATGTAGATTGATTCAGGGAAATGAGATGCAAGGCCAGCTCCCAGTCCCAAGGCAAAAAACACTTGGGGCATGCTGGCAGCCGATGCTACACCAGGAGTGTCTTTAAAATTTCAGTACTTAGACATGACCAAGGCCAAGAAGCTATCTGATGGGAGAAAGGGATTACAAATGGAGAGAATAGAGTTGTACACAGCTGGCACTACTGAGATATCCCCTGGAGAGGTGAAATCTGTTCCTCCCCAGCCTATGGATCTCTTGCCTCCAGGCACAGTAAGCTTGACTCCCGAGAGTACTTAGTATCCATCCATACATTGATGTGGGAAACTGGGGAATGTGTAAATAATATCCCAGTCACTAATACAGGTAGACAATGTATGATTTATCAACCAGGAGAAGTAGTAGCATCAGGTTTACTGATACAGATTCCTAATAGGCAATCTGGAGATAGATGCCCAGATTTTAACTCTAAACAGCTCATTATTTATAAATGGCATACCATTAGAAGGGTTGGTAGACACAGGCGCAGATTGCATAGTCATAAGAGGTCCCAATTAGCCAAAAATTAATATGTCTGGTGTTGGAGGAACAATAGCAGCTGAAGTTAGTGCTACCCTTTGAGATGGATATTTGAAGATGAAACAGGAGTTTTTCTTCTTTTAAATTTGAAAAATCCCCCATCAATTTGTGAAGAAGAGACATCTTACAACAGTTAGAATTAAAATGAGTACTTTGGGGTTTTTAGGCAGGGTTGCTGTTGAAGGCCTGCCAACACTTTCACCTGTTCTTATTCAATGGTAAACTACTACACCAGTGTGCTTAGAACAGTGCTCCTTAGCTAGCAATAAAATGCAGGCCTTATTAGATACAGTACAGGAACAACTTGAACAAGAACACTTATAACCTTCTCTAAGTCCTTGGAACTCCCCTGTATTTGTTGCAAGAAATAAATCTGAAAAATGGAAGATGTTGACTGATTTAAGAAAAGTAAATGTACATTAGAAACTATGAGAATTCTTCAGCCGGGCCTTCCATCTCCTACTCAATTGCCTAGAGAATGTCCTCTTTGGGTTAGAGACATTAAGGATTGTTTCTATTCTATGCCTCTAGATAAGGAGGATATGAAAAGATTTGTCTTTTCAGTGCCCAGTGTAAACTAAGCTGAGCCTTATAAAAGATGGGAATGGACAGTTTTGCCACAGGGAATGAAAAAGCTTTACTATGTGTCAAATGTACGAGGCTGCTGCTCTTATTATTATATTACATGGATGTTATATTGTGATGTGCACCTGAGGAGCAAATGTTAGAAGCATGTCTGCAAAAGACTATAAAAGACTAAGGAACTACAAATTGCATATAGCTCCAGAAAAAAATTCAAAGACATGCTACATTTCAATATTTAGAATATGAAGTATACCCTAAGGTATTTACTTTCCTTAAGAACAGAGAAGCTAAACACCTTAAATGACTTTCAGAAATTGATAGAGACATCCAATGGATGTGTCCAGTGTTAGGCTTGACTACCTATCATTTGCAACAATTGTATGACATTTTAAGGGGAGACAGTGCTTTAAGCCCATCACACCAGCTTACAAAAGAAGCTCAAGAGGCTTTGAGAGAAGTTGAACTGGCTTTATTCAATGCACAATTATACCAATGCATACATTAATATATGCTGTGAAACCATCCCAGACTGGAAAATTTTACTGGCCACAGCTCCAAATTTTACACATATGTCTCCATTAACAATAACCTAGTTATTACATAATTGCCAGTGGATTTTTGAAGAAAAAATTTCTAAGGTTTGCCTTTTCAGTGCCCACTGTTAACTTAGCTAAGCTTTATAAAAGATATGGACAGTTTTGCAACAGGGAATGAAAAATTGCCCTACTATGTGTCAAATGTATGTTGCTGCTGCTCTTACTGTCAAGCATTTCCAAAAGTAATGTTATTACATTACACGGATTGAGATAAGCACCTGAGGAGCAAATGTTAGAAGCATACCTACAAAAGACCATAAAAACACTAAGGAAGTACAAATTATATATATATATATATATATATATATATATATATATATATATATATATATATACATATATAGCTCCAGAAAAAGTTTGAAGATACATACACACTCCTTTTCAATATTTAGGATATGAAGTATATCCTAAAGTGCTTACAGTACAAAAATTTTCCTTAAGAACAGAGAAGCTAAACACCTTAAATTACTTTCAGAAACTGATAGGTGATATCCAATGGATACATCCAGTGTTAGGCTTAATTACCTATCAATTACTATCAACACTTATATGACATTTTAAGAGAAGGTAGTGCTTTAAACCCACCATGCCACCATAAAAAAGAAGCTCAAGAGGCTTTGAGAGAACTTGAACTGGCCATCTAAATGTGGCTGAGACACTCAAAAAACCTTGGAAATATCAGTTTTTGCTACAAAAGAAGCACCCACAGCAGTCCATCAAGGAGATAGTGATAGAGTAGGTGAACTTCCCGGCACAACCAGAACAAAGCCTTACTCCTGACCCAGTACTTGTAGCCAGAATTTTATTAAAGGCCATTAAGTGAGCAGTATAATTATCTGGGATAAGACCTGACAACATATACACCTTTTATACTTACTGCAACAATTAATGTATGCTGTGAAACCATCCCAGAGTGCCAAATTTTATTGGCCACAGCTCCACATTTTACACACGGGTCTCCATTAAAGATAACCAGACTATTACATAACTGGAGATGGGTTCTTGAAGAAAAGGTTTCTAAAATTCCTCTTAAAGGATCAACTATCTTTACAGATGCATCCAAACATAATATTTGTGCTGTATATTCTCGTGACAAGTATAAAGAGAATAGTCAGAACTCCTTTTCAGTCCACTCAGCAGAATGAATTTTATGTATGCAATCATTCTAGCTCTTTCTTATTATGCAGGAGATATTAATATAATATCTGATTCAGTCTATTCAGTAGGTATAAAATGTGTAGCCTCTAATATATATATTAGATCTAATATATATCAGGAACTTCAAGAGCAAGTGAGAAAGCATCCAGATAAGATTTATATCTTTCATGTCCACTCTCATAGTGGAATTCCAGGTCCTATTTTTGATGGTAATTGAAAGGCAGATTATGATGGTCAATACTCCTTTATTTCAAGAAACCCCAAAATTTAATTCTACACATAATCAGGCTGCTCAAGCATTACATTTGCAATTTGAGATAACGAAAGAAGCTAAGAGCATAGTAAAAGCCTGTACAGCTTGCCTTCCTTTCCAGGCTCCTACACTCCCTCCAGGGAAGAACCCTTGTGGTTTGAGGCCAAATGAAATTTGGCAAATGGATGTGACCCATTATAAATCTTTTGGTCATCTGTCATTTATCCATGTTGTGGTAGATACCTTTTCATTTTCCATTTTATGGGAGAGTTCAACCCCACTCACATTCACAGTTATGATTACCAGCTCTGTATTTTCTTCCATTCTATTTTCTCCATTGCATATACTTTCATTTTCTCTTTCCACAATCTTTAGTAGTGTTTTTGACACACCTTACCCATTACCTTATCTTCTATCACCATTCTTCCTCTTAGTAGTATTTTTTAACCCACCCTGACCAGACCTTATCTTTTATTATTTCCCTTCTCGGGGGCGGAGCCAAGATGGCGGAGAAGAAACACAAGACTCAGTGAACGTCCTCACTCCCTCACAACCAATTAGATAAATTAAGTCTCAAAATTAGCTCAGGACTGATAGATACCACAAGGACTGGAAGCACGACTTACCAGCTGAAGAGAATCTGGAGTTTCAACAGGAAAGGTCAGTTCTCAGGGGAGGAATAAGAAAGACCAGCACAGACGGTGGGGTAGGGGCACACTGCGCCCATTGCGCTGGGAGGGGCTCTGGGATCAGAGAAGCCACTGAGGTAAAGGAATCTGGCACAGGCTGTTAGCTCTTCTCTGCTAATTATTTAGCAGTTCAGAAGAGAAAGCCAAAATATTTTAAAACTCAGATTAGATTCCCCCCTCCCCCACCCTGGGGGTGACTCAGCAGAGAATCGGCACCAGGGGGTGTGGCCTCAGCTCCCTCCTGAGAATAGTTAAGAGACTGACAAGTGGGTGGATATGGCCCAAGGCAACACACACTGCCTAGCTTAGCTGGAGGGAGTGGAACTCAGCTCCAGGAAGTCCCAGAGAAGCGGAACCTTTGAACTAGGGACCGCGGTTTCTGGCAGACACTTCCAGTTTGAGCGCAGGGGCTTCTCACGTCACCTGCTGCAGACATCCACTCCCCACCCTGACACATAGACTGGGCTTCCTGCTGTCTTCACTATTCTACGCCCTCGAAGCACAGCAGTGCTAATCACCTCTGGGGCACTTCCAGGGAGGGGGTGTGGAAATCTCTCCCAGAGCTCTCTCTTAGCTCGGGCGCAGGGGCCACTGCATCCATCCCGTCTGGGAGGAAGCTGGTAAAGAAGTAAATAATTTCCTACCCCAGGGACAGACCCCAAAAGATTTTTTTAAGTATGAGCAAAAAAGCTAGAAAAACTATAGATTCATTCTATACAGAGAAAGAGCGGGTATCCAACCCCGAGGAAGTTAACAGCAAAGATTCAGAAGATAACAACCTAAAGGGGAACGATTCCTGCCCCCCATCACATAACTCTCTCCTAGAAGAAGCTCTTAAAAAATTGAGGGAGATCGAAGAAAAATGGGGAAAGGAAAGAGAAGTTATGATAGAGAATAACAATGTCCTGAAATTGGAGTTGGAAAAAATAAAGAATTCACAGGAGATGCAGGGAAACAAAATTAGTGAATTAGAAAAGGTTAAAAAAACACAGGAAAGTAGGATTTCTGAATTGGAAAAGATAAAAAAGTCTCAAGAAAATAGAATTTCTGAATTGGAAAAAGAAAATAATTCTCAAAAAAAAAAATTAGGGAAATGGAAAAAAATTCAATAGAGCAAAATAACTCATTTAAAAACGAAATTGGGCATTTACAAAAAGAACTAAAAACTGTGAAAGAAGAAAATAACTCCTTAAAAGTCAGGATGGAACAAATAGAAATGAATGATTCACAGAGAACCCAAGAATCAGTCAAACAAAACAAAAAAAAATGAGAAGCTGGAGAACAACGTCAAATACTTACTGGGAAAATCTATAGACCTGGAAAATAGATCTAGGAGAGATAATCTGCGGATTATTGGACTTCCAGAAAACTATGACCAAAAAAAGAGCCTAGATTCTATTTTACAGGAAATTATCAAAGAGAACTGTCCAGAGATAATAGAAACAGAAGGGAAAGTAGACGTGGAAAGAATTCATCGAACTCCTTCTGAAATAGACCCTAAAAAAAGAACACCACGGAATATTGTGGCTAAGCTGCAGAATTACCACACAAAGTAGAAAATCCTGCAAGCAGCTAGAAAAAAACAATTTAAATACCAAGGTGCCACAATAAGGGTCACCCAAGATCTGGCTGCCTCCACATTAAAAGATAGAAGGGCCTGGAACCTGATATTCCGAAAGGCAAAAGATCAAGGACTGCAACCAAGAATGAACTACCCAGCTAAGTTTAGCATCTTTTTCCATGGAAGAAGATGGTCATTCAATGAAACAGAGGAATTCTATATGTTTCTAAGAAAAAAACCAGACTTAAACAAAAAATTTGATCTACATCCACAAGACTGAAGAGAAACAGAAAAAGGTACACAGAACCCTTGAGAACTGTAACTCTGTTGTGGGTATATAAAAAATACTCAAGGATAATTTGATTTTACTGATATAAAAGAAAAAAAGGGGGGTGTAGTAAAGGGAAGGAGGTCGGTTCAGAAAAAGGGGAAGGAGTGATAAAAAGAGGGAAACTACATCCCAGGAAGAGACATAGAAAATACACCATATCTGAGGGAACTTAGTGAGGGGGAGAATCATTGTGTGAATCTTACTCTCATCAGAAGAGGCTCAAAGAGTAAATAATTAACATATTTGTTTTTCAGAGAATTTTCTCTCACCTCATTAAAAGGGGGGAGAGGAAAAGGGAAAAGGAAAAGGAGAATAAGTGAAGGGACTTGGAGGGAGGGGGGAGGGATCCAAAAAAAAAAAGAGGGAGGGTTGTGCGGCACAAGGGGGGTCTGTAAATTAAATATCGGGGAGGGGGATCAGGGGGGTCAAGGGAAAAAAGCATAAGCTGGGGATAATACGATGGCAGGAAATACAGAATTAGTAATTTTAACTGTAAATGTAAATGGGATGAACGATCCCATCAAACGGAGACGGATAGTAGATTGGATCAAAAAGCAGAACCCTACAATATGTTGCCTACAGGAAACACACTTAAAGCAGGGAGATACATACGGAGTAAAGGTAAAAGGTTGGAACAGAGCCTATTATGCTTCAGGTAAAGCCAAAAAAGCAGGGGTAGCTATCCTTATCTCAGATCAAGCAAAAGCAGAAGTAGATCTTGTTAAAAAAGATAAGGAAGGAAACTATATCCTGCTGAAAGGTAGCATAAATAATGAAGCCATATCAATACTAAACATATATGCACCAAGTGGTATAGCATCTAACTTTCTAAAGGAAAAGTTAGGAGAACTGCAAGAAGAAATAGACAGTAAAACTATAATAGTGGGAGATCTCAACCTTGCACTCTCAGATTTAGACAAATCAAACCACAAAACAAACAAGAAAGAAATTAAAAAAGTAAATAGAACATTAGAAAAACTAGGTATGATAGACCTTTGGAGAAAACTGAATGGCAATAGGAAGGAATATACTTTCTTCTCAGCAGTTCATGGATCCTATACAAAAATTGACCATATACTAGGACATAAAGATCTCAAAATTAAATGTAGGAAGGCAGAAATAATAAATGCCTTCTTCTCAGATCACAATGCAATAAAAGCTACATTCAGTAAAAAGTTAGGGGTAAATAGACCAAAAAGTAATTGGAAACTGAATAATCTCATCTTAAAGAATGACTGGGTGAAAGAGCAAATTATAGAAACAATTAATAATTTCACCCAAGATAATGATAATGATGAGACATCATATCAAAATCTTTGGGATGCAGCTAAAGCAGTAATAAGGGGAAATTTTATATCTTTAGAGGCTTATTTGAAGAAAATTGAGAAAGAGAAGATTAACGAATTGGCCTTACAACTTAAAAGGCTAGAAAAAGACCAAATTGTAAACCCCCAACCAAAAATTAAACTCGAAATACAAAAATTAAAAGGAGAAATCAATAAAATTGAAAGTAAAAAAACTATTGAATTAATAAATAAAACCAAGAGTTGGTTTTATGAAAAAGCCAATAAAATAGATAAAACTTTGGTAAATTTGATCAAAAAAAAGAAAGAGGAAAATCAAATTGATAGTCTTACAAATGAAAAGGGGGATCTTTCCACCAATGAAGAGGAAATTAGAGAAATAATAAGGAGTTACTTTGCCCAACTTTATGCCAATAAATTTGATAACTTAAGTGAAATGGATGACTTCCTCCAAAAATATAGGCTCCCTAGATTAACAGAGGAGGAGATAAATTGCTTAAATAGTCCCATTTCAGAAAAAGAAATAGAACAAGCTATTAATCAACTCCCCAGGAAAAAATCCCCAGGGCCAGATGGATTCACATGTGAATTCTACCAAACATTTAAAGAACAATTAGCCCCAATGTTATATAAATTATTTGAAAAAATAGGGGATGAAGGAGTCCTACCAAATTCCTTTTATGACACAGACATGGTACTGATACCTAAACCTGGTAGATCGAAAACTGAGAAAGAAAATTATAGACCAATCTCCTTAATGAATATTGATGCTAAAATTTTAAATAAGATATTAGCAAAAAGACTTCAGAAAATTATCTCCAAGATAATACACTATGATCAAGTAGGATTTATTCCAGGAATGCAGGGCTGGTTTAATATTAGGAAAACTATTAATATAATTGACCATATTAATAATCAAATTAATAAGAACCATATGATCATCTCAATAGATGCAGAAAAAGCATTTGACAAAATCCAACATCCATTCCTACTAAAAACTCTTGAGAGTATAGGAATAAATGGATTATTCCTTAGAATAATCAGGAGTATATATTTAAGACCGTCAGTAAGCATAATATGCAATAGAAATAAACTGCAACCTTTCCCAGTAAGATCAGGAGTGAAACAAGGTTGCCCACTATCACCATTACTATTCAATATAGTACTAGAAACGCTAGCCTCGGCAATAAGAGCCGAGAAAGAGATTCAAGGAATTAGAGTAGGAAATGAGGAAATTAAACTATCACTTTTTGCAGATGACATGATGGTATACTTAGAGAACCCCAAAGACTCTGCTAAAAAGCTACTAGAAATAATTCAAAATTTCAGCAAAGTGGCAGGATACAAAATAAATCCACATAAATCCTCGGCATTTTTATATATCACTAACAAAATGCAACAGCAAGAGATACAAAGAGAAATTCCATTCCAAACAAATGTTGAGAGTATAAAATATTTGGGAATCCATCTACCAAAGAAAAGTCAGGAATTATATGAGAAAAATTACAAAACACTTGCCACAAAAATAAAATCAGATTTAAATAATTGGAAAGACATTCAGTGCTCTTGGATAGGCCGAGCGAATATAATAAAGATGACAATACTCCCCAAACTAATCTATTTATTTAGTGCTATACCAATCAGACTCCCAAGAAACTATTTTAATGACCTAGAAAAAATAACAACAAAATTCATATGGAAGAATAAAAGGTCAAGAATTGCAAGGGAACTAATGAAAAAAAACTCAGAGGAAGGTGGTCTAAGTATACCTGATCTAAAGCTATATTATATAGCAGCAGTCACCAAAACCATTTGGTATTGGCTAAGAAATAGACCGGTAGATCAGTGGAACAGATTAGATACAAAGGACAAAAAAGGGTACATCTATAGCAATCTAATCTTTGACAAACCCAAAGATTCCAACATTAGGGATAAAAATTCATTATTCGGAAAAAACTGTTGGGAAAACTGGAAATTAGTATGGCAGAAATTAGATATGGATCCACACTTAACACCATATACCAAGATAAGATCAAAATGGGTCCATGATTTAGGCATAAAGAGGGAGATAATAAATAGATTAGAGGAACAGAGGATAATCTACCTCTCAGACTTGTGGAGGAGGAAGGAATTTATGACCAGAGGAGAACTAGAGATCATTATTGATCACAAAATAGAAGATTTTGATTACATCAAACTAAAAAGTTTCTGTACAAATAATACTAATGCAAACAAGATTAGAAGGGAAGTAACAAATTGGGAAAATATTTTTAAAAACAAAGGTTCTGACAAAGGTCTCATTTCCAAAATATATAGAGAACTGACCATAATTTATAAGAAACCGAACCATTCTCCAATTGATAAATGGTCAAAGGATATGAACAGACAATTCTCAGAGGAAGAAATTGAAACTATATCTACTCACATGAAAGAGTGTTCCAAATCACTACTGATCAGAGAAATGCAAATTAAGACCACTCTGAGATACCACTACACACCTGTCAGATTGGCTAAGATGACAGGAACAAATAATGACAAATGTTGGAGGGGATGTGGGGAAATTGGGACACTGATACATTGCTGGTGGAGTTGTGAAAGAATCCAGCCATTCTGGAGAGCAATCTGGAATTATGC
Organism: Sminthopsis crassicaudata; assembly: GCF_048593235.1. Classification (NCBI taxonomy): domain Eukaryota; kingdom Metazoa; phylum Chordata; class Mammalia; order Dasyuromorphia; family Dasyuridae; genus Sminthopsis; species Sminthopsis crassicaudata. The sequence goes on along the minus strand of NC_133621.1, from coordinate 271,036,760 downwards.
CCAAAAAGTTATCAAACTGTGCATACCCTTTGACCCAACAGCGCTACTACTGGGATTATATCCCAAAGAAATACTAAAGAGCGGAAAGAGACATATATGTGCCAAAATGTTTGTAGCAGCTCTTTTTGTTGTAGCTAGAAACTGGAAGATGAATGGATGTCCATCAGTTGGAGAATGGTTGGGTAAATTGTGGTATATGAAGGTTATGGAATATTATTGTTCTGTAAGAAATGACCAGCAGGAGGAATACAGAGAGGCCTGGAGAGACTTAGGTCAACTGATGCTGAGTGAAATGAGCAGAACCAGAAGATCACTGTATACTTCAACAACAATACTGTATGAGGATGTATTCTGATGGAAGTGGAAATCTTCAACTTAAAGAAGATCCAACTCACTTCCAGTTGATCAATGATGGACAGAAATAACTATACCCAGAGAAGGAACACTGGGAAGCGAATGTAAATTGTTAGCACTAATATCTGTCTGCCCAGGTTGCATGTACCTTCGGATTCTAATGTTTATTGTGCAACAAGAAAATGATATTCACACACATGTATTGTACCTAGACTAAATTGTAACACATGTAAAATGTATGGTATTGCCTGTCGTCGGGGGGAGGGAATAGAGGGAGGGGGGGCAATTTGGAAAAATGAATACAAGGGATAATATTATAAAATATATATATAATAATTAAAAAAAATAAAAAAAATTATTTCCCTTCTCTTTTTTCCCTCAGTTTTTCAGCCCTACCTTTTTCTGTCCTCTTTCTCCTCCTACTTCTTTGTAGGGTTAGGTAGATTTCTATTCCCAATTGAATGATTAAGTTATTATCTCTTAGAGCCAAAATTTCTGAGATCAAGCTTCAGACACTTTTCACATCCCTTCTTTTTTCGCTCTTATGTAATAGGTATTTTGTACTCTTCATGTGATCTCATTTATCCCATTTTACCTCCCCTTTCCTCTTCTTTCAGTACAGAACATTGTTCACCCCTTAATGTCTTTATCTTTGATATCATCATATCAGAGTCCATCCACAATCATACCCTCCATCCATGTGATTCCCCCTTTTTCTTCCCCAGTAACAAATAGTTGCCAAGAGTTACAGACATCATTTTTCCATCTAGAGATTTAAACAGTTTAACCTTGAAATAACATATATTTCCCCTGTTTACCTTTTTGATTTTCTTGAGTTCTGTGTTTAAGGTTAAATTTTCTGTTTAGTTCTATTTAGTTCAATAGAAATGACTGAAAATCTCTTAATCCATTGAAAATCCATCCTCTCCCTTGAAAGATGATGCTCAGTCTCTCTGGATAGTTAATTCTTCATTGTAACCCCAGATACTTTGCCTTCTCTGGTATGGTTTTCCAGGCTTTTTGATCCTTTAGTGTAGAAACTGCTGGATCCTGGTTAATCCTGATTGTTGCTCTATGATATCTGGATTATTTTTTGCCTGGGAGTTTGAAGTACTTTTCTTGAAATTATAGTATTGGAGTTTTGTAAGTTAAGTGGGGTATTCCTTGTGGGGTCTCTTTTTGAAGCTGTTGATTGAATGATTCTTTCAATGAGCATTTTCCCCACTGTTTCTTCAATATTAAGGCTGCTTTCCTTGAGGATTTCTTGAAGAATGATATCCAATGTCTTTTTTTTTTTTTTTTTATTGTCATGGCCTTCAAGTAGACTAATAAATTTTAAAGGTCTCTTTTAGGTCTATTTTCCAGGCTGGCTTTTTTTTAAATGATGCATTTCACATTTTCTTTAATTTGTCTTTAATTTTTTTGACTGATTCTTCAATAGCTTCCATTTGCCACATACTAGTTTTTAATGTATGATTTTCTTCAGTTAGCTTTTGTATCTCTTTTTCCATTTTGTTAGTTATACTTTATAAGGTGGTGTTTTCTCCAGTAGGTATTTGCATTTAATTATATTTTTAAGGAATTTCCTTCCTTTTCTAAGCTGTTGACTCTCTCATGCCTTCCTCTCATTTCTTTTCTCATTTTGTGGTCTATCTCTCTTATTTCCTTTGTACAGTCTTTCATGAGTACTTCCGAGAAGCCTCTTTGGGTTTGAGACCAATTCATATCACTCTTTGAGATTTCTTCATCCTCACCCAAGATGTTGCTTTGGTCTTGTCTATCACCATAGTAGCTTTCAATGGTCAAGGTTCTTTTCTGTTTCTTGCTCACTTTTTCCTTTTTTTTTTTTTTTTTTTTTTTTTACTTTTATAATCAAGTTCTGCTCCTATGGTAAGGGATGCTGTCCCAAGCTTTCTGGACAGTGCTGAGGCTTGGCTTTGAGCACTGGTGAGTGTGTAAGGTGTAGCTCTTTTCAGAAAACACCCTGAATTTGCCTTCTGGTCTGGGACTGGAGGTTGCCTCACTGATATGCTCCTCTACTGAGCCAAGACCAAAGCTCTTATTTGCAAATTGGCTGTGATTAAGATCATCTCATCTGTTTTCTCAGAGTCTGTCTGAGCTGAGCTGAACCCTTTTTCATCCCATTAAGGTTGGCTTTTTATAAGTATTTCCAATTTATCTCTAACTGGAACGTGGTTTCATTCCATCAGACTCTGGTCAGAGGCTTGGTTTCATGGGGTTTTTAAGGGAAATTGGGAAAGCTGGAACTGTTACTTGCTTCACTATGCCACCTATGCATAACCACAAATTGAATATGAAAGGATAGTATTTTTTTAAAAAAATTATGAAGTTAAGGATTTTGAGAGGAATGTCCTGGGAGGAAGGAAAAGGGAGAAGTGGAATGGTGAAAACTATCTGTCATAAAAAAAGAGACAAGAGAAATCTTTTATATTGGAGGGGGAGAGGGAGAAAAAGAGGAGTGAGTAAGTGAACCTTACTGTCATCATAATTGGCTAAAAGGGTTAAAAACATACATACTCATGGGGTATAGAAATCTATCTTACCTTGCAGGAAAATAGGAGAAGAATGGGAAATGCGGGGAAGGTTGTACAAAAGAGGGCATATCAGGGGAAGCAGTGGTCAATATGAAAATACTTTTGAGGAGGGACAGGGTGAAAGGAAAGAATAAATTGGAGAAGAAGACTTAGCAATAATAATTGTAAAAAGAATTTCCAAGCAAGTTTCTCTGATTAGCCCTCATTTCTCAAATATAGAGGGAACTGAGTCAAATTTATAAAAAGTAGGATCCATGCCCCTATAGGTAAATGATCAAAATATATGCTCTGCACACAAATGCCATACATTTATGCATATCCTTTGACCTACCAATACCACTTCTAGGAATGAATATCAAAAGAGATTTTAAAAAATGGGAAATGGGATATAAGTACACAATATATTCATAGCATCTCTCTTCTCAGGGAAAAAAAAAGAAAACTGGGGGGATGCCTATCAATTAGGGAATGGCTTAAGAAACTGTGGTATATGTTATTGATGTGATATTGTTTTTTCTATGGGAAATGATGAACAGTATGCTCTCAGAGGAAAAAAAAAATCAGGAAAGTCCTTCATGAACTGAAGCAAAATGAAATGTACTGCATACAAAGTAACAGCAATGTTCTGTAATGACCAATTGTCCATTACTTTGCTCTTCTAGTAGTAAAATCATCCCCAGCTACACTGAAGGACTTATGATGAAAAATCCTATCCAGTCCCAGAGAAGAAACTGATTGTTTCTTAATACAAATTGAATCATTCTCTGTTTCTCTCTCTCTCTATCTCTCTTTTCTTTACTTTTTCTTGAGGACTTTTATCTATGATTTCTTAATTATGGGTGGGGATAAGGGAAAAAACCTAGAACTCAAAAATTTTAAAAACAAATGTAAAAAAAAGTATACTCAATATTATTGGGGAACTATTAAGTAAATAAAATAAAAATTATAAATATATATTATATTTAACAAATTTGTTCATTTCTAATTTTTAAATCTGAAAAAAACAAACTCTCTCTCTACACACACACACACACACACACACACACACACACACACACACACACACGAGTCTCCTGTATATGTAATGTGTGCACACTCACAACCACAGATCAACTGATCAAAACTGATAGATAGATAGATAGATAGATGGATAGATAGATAGATAGATAGATAGATAGATAGATAGATAGATAGAAAGAACAATAAAACAGCATGAGAACAGAGTTCTCATTCTTTTTTTTTTCTTTCTTTTTTTTGTCCGCCTTTTATAGACTCTGTGTAAATCATTTATTCAAGCTTGGGAAATGAGTTTTAAATGTTTTCAAATTTTGTAGTAGTCATACAGCTTTCTCTTCACACATACTAATGACAGAGAAAAATTCATAGGAGTTAATGGGACCATAGTACAAAGAAGCAGGTAAAGAATATGTTTCTAGATTTTCAGTAGATATTTTTATACATGCTGAACTCCAATATGAACCTTAGAAAACTGCAATTTCCTTATTCAGGCACTTAAACATTAGAAGAGAGAACATTTTTTCCTAACATTAACTCGTAACATTTTATTCTGCTACTTGGATCATTTGAAATCTAAATGACCTGGGCTCGTAACAATAAATTCATCTCACATTAATAAGATTTTTTTTCAAAACAACTAATCCATTACCATGGGAGGAATATGATGACATGATGATGAAAGTAAGAAGCAGAAAGTTTAGATGATTACAGGAAATAGTTCATGTACTTTTAACTACCAGGCATTACAATATATGTCAGAAAAAGCTGAGTTATGCAAACCTTTCCTTATAGAAGAAATGAAAACACAATGCACAAGAAAGTATTGCATTTTTAATATATCTTACTACTGCCTAAAAATGTCCTTTTCCAATAAATAAATTAGCACTATTAGTCAGTTCACAACTGATCCTCCCTTTTCCTTATTTTATTACTTTATAAAGTAGTATATTCCTAGCTATATACATAAATTTGTTGTGACAAGCATTTAAAGAGGAAAAAATGAAATTCTATTCATCAATAACTACTATTATATTTCAACCATACAGACAGCAACAACTACACCCAGAGAAGGAACACTGGGAAGTGAATGTAAATTGTTAGCACTACTGTCTATCTATCCAGGTTACTTACGCCTTCAGAAACTAATACTTAATGTGCAACAAAAAAATTGGATTTACACACATATATGGTATCTAGATTATATTGTAACACATGTAAAATGTATGGGATTGCCTGTCATCTAGGGGAGGGAGTAGAGGGAGAGAGGGGATAATTTGGAAAAATGATTACAAAGGATAATGTTATAAAAAATTTATTCATGCATATAAACTGTCAAAAATATTTATAAATAATAATTTAAAAATAAAATAAATATTTTAACCATACATAAAAATTATAAACAGTATTTTAAAATCCCTAATCCAACTTAGATAATAATTATCTCAATAATTGCCTTACAGAATTTGGAGGGAATGTGGGAAAACTGGAACACTAATACATTATTGGTGGAATCGTGAACAGATCCAATCATTCTGTAGAGCAATTTGGAACTACGTTGAAAGGGTTATCAAGATGGCATGACGGTATACTTAGAGAAACCCAAAGACTCTGCTAAAAAGCTATTAGAAATAATTCAGAATTTTAGCAAAGTTGCAGGATACAAAATAAATCCACATAACTCCTCAGCATTTTTATACATTACCAACACAATCCAACAGCAAGAGATACAAAGAAAAATTCCGTTCAAAATAACTGCCGATAGTATAAAATATTTGGGAATATATCTACCAAAGGAAAGTCAGGAATTATATGAGCAAAATTACAAAACACTTGCCACAAAAATAAAGTCAGATTTAAATAATTGGAAAGACATTCAGTGCTTTTGGATAGGCCTAGCGAATATAATTAAGATGACAATACTCCCTAAACTAATCTATTTATTTAGTGCTATACCAATCAGACTCCCAAGAAACTATTTTAATGACCTAGAAAAAATAACAACAGAATTCATATGGAACAACAAAAGGTCGAGAATTTCAAGGGAAGTAATGAAAAAAAATTAAATGAAGGTGGTCTAGCTATACCTGATCTAGAACTGTATTATAAAGCAACAGTCACCAAAACTATTTGGTATTCGCTAAGAAATAGACTAGGTGATCAGTGGCATAGGTTAGGTTCACAGGGCAAGATAGCAAATAAAAATAGCTATCTAGTGTTTGATAAATGCAAAGATTCCAAATTTTGGGATAAGAATTCATTATTTGACAAAAACTGCTGGGAAAACTGGAAATTAGTATGGCAGAAACTAGGCATGGACCCGTTTTTAACACCAACTACTAAGATAAGATCAAAATGGGTCCAAGATTTAGGCATAAAGAACGAAATCATAAATAAATTGGAGGAACATGGGATGGTTTACCTCTCAGACTTGTGGACGAGGAAGGAGTTTGTGTCCAAGGGAGAACTAGAGACTATTATTGATCACAAAATAGAAAATTTTGATTACACCAAATTAAAAAGTTTCTGCACAAACAAAACTAATGCAAACAAGATTAGAAGGGCAGTAACAAATTGGGAAAACATTTTTACAGTTAAAGGTTCTGATAAAGGCCTCATCTCCAAAATATACAGAGAATTGACTTTAATTTATAAGAAATCAAGCCATTCTCCAAGTGATAAATGGTCAAAGGATATGAACAATTTTCAGATGATGAAATTAAAACTATTTCCACTCATATGAATGTGTTCCAAATCACTATTTTTTTTTCTTTCAATATTTTTTTTTATTATATATATATATATATTTTATAATATTATCTCTTGTATTCATTTTTCCAGTTTACCCCCCCTCTCTCTATTCCCTCCCCCCGACGACAGGCAATACCATACATTTTACATGTGTTACAATATAGTCTAGGTACAATACATGTGTGCGAATATCACTTTCTTTTTGCACAATAAACATTAGAATCCGAAGGTACATGCAACCTGGGCAGACAGATATTAGTGCTAACAATTTTCATTCCCCTCCCAGTGTTTCTTCTCTGGGAGCAGCTACCTCTGTCCATCATTGATCAACTGGAAGTGAGTTGGATCTTCTTTATGTTGAAGATTTCCACTTCCATCAGAATACATCCTCATACAGTATTGTTGTTGAAGTGTACAGTGATCTTCTGGTTCTGCTCATTTCACTCAGCATCAGTTGATTTAAGTCTCTCCAGGCCTCTCTGTATTCCTCCTGCTGGTCATTTCTTACCGAGCAATAATATTCCATAACCTTCATATACCACAATTTACCCAACCATTCTCCAACTGATGGACATCCATTCATCCTCCAGTTTCTAGCTACAACAAAAAGAGCTGCCACAAACATTTTGGCACATATATATGTCTCTTTCCGCTCTTTAGTATTTCTTTGGGATATAATCCCAGTAGTAGCGCTGCTGGGTCAAAGGGTATGCACAGTTTGATAACTTTTTGGGCATAATTCCAGATTGCTCTCCAGAATGGCTGGATTCTTTCACAACTCCACCAGCAATGTATTAGTGTCCCAGTTTCCCCACATCCCCTCCAACATTTGTCATTATTTGTTCCTGTCATCTTAGCCAATCTGACAGGTGTGTAGTGGTATCTCAGAGTGGTCTTAATTTGCATTTCTCTGATCAGTAGTGATTTGGAACACTCTTTCATGTGAGTGGATATAGTTTCAATTTCTTCCTCTGAGAATTGTCTGTTCATATCCTTTGACCATTTATCAATTGGAGAATGGTTCGGTTTCTTATAAATTATGGTCAGTTCTCTATATATTTTGGAAATGAGACCTTTGTCAGAACCTTTGTTTTTAAAAATATTTTCCCAATTTGTTACTTCCCTTCTAATCTTGTTTGCATTAGTATTATTTGTACAGAAACTTTTTAGTTTGATGTAATCAAAATCTTCTATTTTATGATCAATAATGATCTCTAGTTCTCCTCTGGTCATAAATTCCTTCCTCCTCCACAAGTCTGAGAGGTAGATTATCCTCTGTTCCTCTAATCTATTTATTATCTCCCTCTTTATGCCTAAATCATGGACCCATTTTGATCTTATCTTGGTATATGGTGTTAAGTGTGGGTCCACACTTCACCCAGTCATTCTTTAAGATGAGATTATTCAGTTTCCAATTACTTTTTGGTCTATTTACCCCTAACTTTTTACTGAATGTAGCTTTTATTGCATTGTGATCTGAGAAGAAGGCATTTATTATTTCTGCCTTCCTACATTTAATTTTGAGATCTTTATGTCCTAATATATGGTCAATTTTTGTATAGGATCCATGAACTGCTGAGAAGAAAGTATATTCCTTCCTATTGCCATTCAGTTTTCTCCAAAGGTCTATCATACCTAGTTTTTCTAATGTTCTATTTACTTTTTTAATTTCTTTCTTGTTTGTTTTGTGGTTTGATTTGTCTAAATCTGAGAGTGCAAGGTTGAGATCTCCCACTATTATAGTTTTACTGTCTATTTCTTCTTGCAGTTCTCTTAACTTTTCCTTTAGAAAGTTAGATGCTATACCACTTGGTGCATATATGTTTAGTATTGATATGGCTTCATTATTTATGCTACCTTTCAGCAGGATATAGTTTCCTTCCTTATCTTTTTTAATGAGATCTACTTCTGCTTTTGCTTGATCTGAGATAAGGATAGCTACCCCTGCTTTTTTGGCTTTACCTGAAGCATAATAAGCTCTGTTCCAACCTTTTACCTTTACTCTGTATGTATCTCCCTGCTTTAAGTGTGTTTCCTGTAGACAACATATTGTAGGGTTCTGCTTTTTGATCCAATCTGCTATCCGTCTCCGTTTGATGGGATCGTTCATCCCATTTACATTTACAGTTAAAATTACTAATTCTGTATTTCCTGCCATCGTATTATCCCCAGATTATACTTTTTTCCCTTGACCCCCCTGATCCCCCTCCCCGATATTTAATTTGCAGACCCCCCTTGTGACGCGCAACCCTCCCTCTTTTTTTTTTTTTTTTTTTTTTTAGGATCCCTCCCCCCTCCCTCCAAGTCCCTTCACTTATTCTCCTTTTCCTTTCCCCTTTTCCTCTCCCCCCTTTTAATGAGGTGAGAGAAAATTCTCTGAAAAACAAATATGTTAATTATTTACTCTTTGAGCCTCTTCTGATGAGAGTAAGATTCACACAATGATTCTCCCCCTCACTAAGTTCCCTCAGATATGGTGTATTTTCTATGTCTCTTCCTGGGATGAAGTTTCCCTCTTTTTATCACTCCTTCCCCTTTTTCTGAACCGACCTCCTTCCCTTTACCACACCCCCCTTTTTTTCTTTTATATCAGTAAAATCAAATTATCCTTGAGTATTTTTTATATACCCACAACAAAGTTACAGTTCTCAAGGGTTCTGTGTACCTTTTTCTGTTTCTCTTCAGTCTTGTGGATGTAGATCAAATTTTTTGTTTAAGTCTGGTTTTTTTCTTAGAAACATATAGAATTCCTCTGTTTCATTGAATGACCATCTTCTTCCATGGAAAAAGATGCTAAACTTAGCTGGGTAGTTCATTCTTGGTTGCAGTCCTTGATCTTTTGCCTTTCGGAATATCAGGTTCCAGGCCCTTCTATCTTTTAATGTGGAGGCAGCCAGATCTTGGGTGACCCTTATTGTGGCACCTTGGTATTTAAATTGTTTTTTTCTAGCTGCTTGCAGGATTTTCTCCTTTGTGTGGTAATTCTGCAGCTTAGCCACTATATTCCGTGGTGTTCTTTTTTTAGGGTCTATTTCAGAAGGAGTTCGATGAATTCTTTCCACATCTACTTTCCCTTCTGTTTCTATTATCTCTGGACAGTTCTCTTTGATATTTTCCTGTAAAATAGAATCTAGGCTCTTTTTTTGGTCATAGTTTTCTGGAAGTCCAATAATCCGCAGATTATCTCTCCTAGATCTATTTTCCAGGTCTATAGATTTTCCCAGTAAGTATTTGATGTTGTTCTCCAGCTTCTCATTTTTTTTGTTTTGTTTGACTGATTCTTGGGTTCTCTGTGAATCATTCATTTCTATTTGTTCCATCCTGACTTTTAAGGAGTTATTTTCTTCTTTCACAGTTTTTAGTTCTTTTTGTAAATGCCCAATTTCGTTTTTAAATGAATTATTTTGCTCTATTGAGTTTTTTTCCATTTCCCTAATTTTTTTTTTTGAGAATTATTTTCTTTTTCCAATTCAGAAATTCTATTTTCTTGAGACTTTTTTATCTTTTCCAATTCAGAAATCCTACTTTCCTGTGTTTTTTTAACCTTTTCTAATTCTCTAATTTTGTTTCCCTGCATCTCCTGTGAATTCTTTATTTTTTCCAACTCCAATTTCAGGACATTGTTATTTTCTGTCATAACTTCCCTTTCTTTTCCCCATTTTTCTTCGATCTCCCTCAATTTCTTAAGAGCTTCTTCTAGGAGAGAGTTATGTGATGGGGGGCAGGAATCGTTCCCCTTTAGGTTGTTATCTGATTCTCTGCTGTCAACTTCCTCGGGGTTGGACACCCGCTCTTTCTCTGTATAGAAGGAATCTATGGTTTTTCTAGCTTTTTTGCTCATACTTAAAAAAAATCTTTTGGGGTCTGTCTCTGGGGTAGAAAATTATTTACTTCTTTACCAGCTTCCTCCCAGACCGGATGGATGCAGCGGCCCCTGCGCCTGAGCTAAGAGAGAGCTCTGGGAGAGAGTTCCCCACCCTCTCCCTGGGAGTGCCTCAGAGGTGATTAGCACTACTGTGCTTCGAGGGCGTAGAATAGTGAAGACAGCAAGAAGCCCAGCCTATGTGTCCGGGTGGGGAGTGGGTATCTGCAGCAGGTGACGTAAGAAGCCCCTGCGCTCAAACTGGAAGTGTCTGCCAGAAACCGCGGTCCCTAGTTCAAAGGTTCCGCTTCTCTGGGACTTCCTGGAGCTGAGTTCCACTCCCTCCAGCTAAGCTAGGCAGTGTGTGTTGCCTTGGGCCGTATCCACCCACTTGTCAGTCTCTTAACTATTCTCAGGAGGTAGCTGAGGCCACACCCCCTGGTGCCTGAGTCACCCCCAGGGTCCGGGGAAAATCTAATCTGAGTTTTAAAATATTTTGGCTTTCTCTTCTGAACTGCTAAATAATTAGCAGAGAAGAGCTAACAGCCTGTGCCAGATTCCTTTACCTCAGTGGCTTCTCTGATCCCAGAGCCCCTCCCAGCGCAATGGGCGCAGTGTGCCCCTACCCCACCATCTGTGCTGGTCTTTCTTATTCCTCCCCTGAGAACTGACCTTTCCTGTTGAAACTCCAGATTCTCTTCAGCTGGTAAGTCGTGCTTCCAGTCCTTGTGGTATCTATCAGTCCTGAGCTAATTTTGAGACTTAATTTATCTAATTGGTTGTGAGGGAGTGAGGACGTTCACTGAGTCGTGTGTTTCCTCTCCGCCATCTTGGCTCCGCCCCTCCAAATCACTATTGATCAGAGAAATGCAAATTAAGATAACTCTGAGATATCATTACACACCTGTCAGATTGGCTAAGACGACAGAAACAAATAACAATGAATGTTGGAGGGGCTGTGGGAAAACTGGGACGCTGATGCATTGTTGGTGGAGTTGTGAAAAAATCCAACCATTCTGGAGAGCAATCTGGAATTATGCCCAAAAAGTTATCAAAATGTGCATACCCTTTCACCCAGCAGTGCCACTACTGGGCTTATATCCCAAGGAAATACTAAAGAAGGGAAAGAGACCTGTATGTGCCAAAATGTTTGTGGCAGCCCTTTTTATAGTGGCTAGAAACTGGAAAATGAATGGATGTCCATCAATTGGAGAATGGTTGGGTAAATTATGGTATATGAATGTTATAGAATATTATTGTTCTGTAAGAAATGACCATCTGGAGTTATACAGAGAGGCTTGGAGAGACTTATATCAACTGATGCTGAGTGAAACGAGTAGAACTAGGGGATCATTATACATTTCAACAATGATACTGTATGAGGATGTATTCTGATGGAAGTGGATATCTTCAACATAGAGAAGAGCTAATCCAGTTCCAATTGATCAATGATAGACAGAATCAACTACACCCAGAAAAGGAACATTGGGAAATGAGTGTAAATTCTGAGTATTGTTTTGTTTTGTTTTGTTTTGTTTTGTTTTTCTTCCCAGATTATTTTTACCTTTCGAATACAATCCTTCCTTTGCAACAACAACAACAACAACACAATTTGGTTCTGCACATATATATTATACCTAGGATATACTATAAGGTATTTAACATGTATGGGAATGCCTGCCATCTAGGGGAGGGGGTGGAGGGAAGGAGGGGAAAAACTTGGAACAGAAGGGAGTACAAGAGATAATGTTGTAAAAAAAATTTGCTATGCATATGTACTGTCAAAGAAAATGTTATAGTTATAGAAATTAATAAAAAAGTTATATAAAAGAAAGGGTTATGAAGCTGTGCATAATGTTGATACAGAAATATTTCTACTGGGCTTATATTACAAAGAGATCTTGAAGGAGGGAAAGAGACCCACATGTGCAAAAAAGTTTGTGGCAGCCTCTTTTGTAGTGGCAAGAAACTGGAAACTGAATGGATTCCCATCAGTTGGAGAATGGCTGAATAAGTTACGGTACATGAATGTTATGAAATATTGTTCTATAAGAAACAATCAGAAGGATAATTTCAGAGAGGCCTGGAGAGATTTATATGAACTGATGCTAAATAAGCAGAGCCAAGAGATCATTGTACACAGGAACTTATACAATTATACAGGAAATTATACAGGAAATTATACAATGATCAGTTCTGACGGATGTGGCTCCTCTCAATAATGAGATGATTCAGGTCAGCTCTTGTAATGAAGAGAGCCATCTATACTTAGAGAGAAGACTGTGAACTTAATGTGGATCACACAATAGTATTTTCACTCTTTTTGTTGTTGTTTGCTAGTATTTCATTTTCTTTTTACTTTTTTTCCCTTTTTGATCTGATTTTTCTGTGCAGCAAGATAATTGTATAAATATTTATCCCTATATTAGATTTACATACATATTTTAACAGATTTAATATATATTAGATTACTTGCCATTTAGGATAGGAAATGGGGGAAGGGGGAGAAATTGGAACACAAGGTTTTGCAAGAATCAATGATGAAAAATTATCATTTTTTATGTTTTGAAAATAAATAGCTTCAATATATATATATATATACATATATATACATTAAAAGTTATCATTTAACTATTAATGACTATAATGTAGGTCTGTTCTTTCAACCAATTCTCAAACCTCTGTAGTACACTGACAAATTTGAGCTAAACAATTATTTTTATGAAGATAGAATTATCAAAGACTTTGTCAAAACTTAGGCAAATTTTGTCAATAATATTCCCTTTATCTACTAGTTTGTTTTTTTTTTTTTTAACACTGCTAATAAAAAGAAAATGACATTAAAAATAATAATAATCTCATTGGTCATGAGATTTCTGTGAAATTTATCAAGGAAGAATAAGTTATTCTATAAGACAGAAAGGTAGTACAATTGAAGAATGTGGCTAATTAGTGACTGACATTGTTAATACACAGTCATTAATAACATTTCCTGTGCAAGTAATATTACTAGATGACAGGAAAAGACAAGAATGAATGTTGGAGGGAATGTGGGAACACTGGTACATTAATATAATGTTGGTGGAGTTGTGAACAGATCCAGCCATTCTGGAGAGCAATTTGGAACTATGTTCAATAAGTTATCAAACTGTGCATACCTTTTGACCCAGCAGTGTTTCCATTGGGCCTATATCCCAAAGAGATTTTATAGGAAAGGGAACTACATGTGCAAAAATTTTTGTGGCAGCCCTTTTTGTAGTGACAATAAACTGGGAATTGGGTGGATGCCCATCAGTTGGAGAATGGTTGACTATGTTATGGTATATGAATGCTATGGAATATTATTGTTCTAAAAGAAATGATCAAGAGAGAGAATGATTTTAGAAAGGCCTGGAGAGATTTACATGAACTGATGCTAAATGAAATGAGCAGAACAAGGAGATCATTGTACATGACAACATCAATGTTATACGATAATCAATTCTGATGACTCTTTCCAAAAACTAGATGACTGATGCCAGTTCCAATGATCTTCTAATGAAGAGAGCCATCTACACCCAGAGAGAGGACTGTAGGAACTGAATGTGGATTACAACATACCATTTTCACTCTTTTTGTTGTGGTTCACTTGCATTTTGTTTTCCTGCACATTTACTTTATTTTTTTATCTGGTTTCTCTTGTACACCAAGACAATTGTATAAATGTATTTATACATATTGGATTTAACATGTTTAAAATATACTGAATTGCTTGTCATCTAGGGGAAGGGATGGGGGGTGGGAAGAGGAGAAAATCTGAAACAGAAGGCTATGCAAGGGTCAACACTGTCAAATGATCTGTACATATATTTTGAAAATTAAAATATTTTTTAAAAAAGGAACATTATACACAGCAACAAAAGATTATATGATAACCAACTGTGATGAATGTGACTCTTTTCCACAATGAGTGATTCAGGCCATTTCCAATAGACTTGTGATGAAGAGAGACATTTATATCCAGAAAGACTCTGTGGACTGAATGTGGATCACAGCATAGTACTTTCATTATGTTTTTTTTTCATTTTCTTTTATTCTTTCAGGGTTTTCCCTTTTTGATTTGATTTTTCTTGTGGAGCATGATAAATATGGACATATATATATATATATGAAGTGTATATGTTCAACATATATTGGATTGCTTGCTGTCTAGGGAAGGAAGGTTGAAAAATCTGAAACACAAGGTTTTGCAAGGGTGAATGTTGACAAATATCTTTGCAAACATTTTGAAAATAAAGTTATTAATGTAAAGGATTCAAAAATGATGTCAAAGTCCCCACATTAAGTGCAATGGCTAGCTTCTTTCCCCTTGGCTGAAACTACAAAGATAATCAAGCTCCACAATTTTTTTCCTTTACCTACCACCCTTTCCAATGGTTCAGTTCTGAGTAAAGCCTAACTTTCAAATAGCAGGATCAAGCAATAAAATTTGTTAGCTATTAAAACACCTATCAATTCCCACTCACTTTTGCTTTACTACAATTTTCACAAAAAAGAGAAAATAAAAATGTTACCCCATACATTGGATTATAGGACAAATTGCTTCTTCCCATGTAGAAAGCAATAATTAGCATAAGTTAATTATAGTGTATGTTTAAAAAAAATAACTTTTAGGAATAACTAATAGGACTTTTAGGAATAACTAATACGATTTGTCAGAAGTTAATCTGCAAGGAGATCAAGAGGAAGTCTTGACAAATAATTCAGTTAGACAATTCATCTAATAAGCAGTTTCATATTTTTCATTAGCAAGCTGCAGTCAACCATTGTTTTGTTTATGAGTGTGACAGAGAGAGAGAGAGAGAGAGAGAGAGAGAGAGAGAGAGAGAGAGAGAGAGAGAGAGAGAGAGAGAGAGAGAGAGAGAGAGAGAGGAGGGGAGGGGGGAAGAGGGAGGCAAGAAGGAAGGGAAAGGGGTGAATTCTTCCTTTTGATGCAGCCAGTTGCTTTTGGCATTATTGACTACTTCACTAAACCCTACAACCTACAGCTTTAGTGGCCTTCTAGGACCTCATGAACTTTTAAGACTTAACAAGGTCACCTTTGGCAAATCCAAATATCTGTAACTAAGCCATGAGGTTTTAAATAATGATTTGCTTCAATAGATGAAATATTATCAAATTTAATTTACTTATTCTTTATATACACTGATCCTCTTCCTAATAAGTATATTTCAAATTCAAGTATTTCTAAAAGTATACAATTCATCAACTCTCCACAAATAATACAAATATAATATGTATATAATAATGGATATATGAATATATAATACTGTGTATAATATTATTTGCTCCATAAGACACATAACTAGGCAAGCCAAAAGCTAAATATATTCAAGCTATTAGATCAAGAAGCCCAAGTATTAGACCTTTAGAACTTGTATTTGAATCTTAGGTGGTAGATAATGAAACGTATTACATAACATCTCATGCCATTTAGAGAGTATTGAAGTTTTACAGGATATCATTAGGCATGGCAGATATAATATAGAACATCTATCCCTTGCGGAGGTATTGACAAGTCATGTCACAAAAATACCCAACAACATACAGACTGAGACCAAAAACCGTACAGAATCAGCTTACATTTTGGTTATTTGGACAAAAGGAGGAAAAGAGGGAAAAAGAAGGTGAGGGGAAAGGAAAGAAGGGATAGGAGAAGGAAATGCAGGAGCAATCAAAAGAGGGAGCAGAAGTTAGAAGAAAAGAAAAAAGAAGAGGGGGGTAAACGGGAGGAATGGAGAAGAAACAGAAGGGAGGAGGAAAAGAGGGAAAAAGGGGGACAGAAAAGATAAGGAGGAAGGTAAAGATGAGGAGGGTAAACTAGCAGCAGTTGTAGCAGTGGGTCATCAGGATGCATATACATTTCTGTATTCTAAAGTTCAATGGTCCTGGAACTGAAATAAGAAATCATATGAGCTTGTGATGAATGAATGAGAAGCAGGAGAGGAGAAAAAACAAACCAAACCAAACAAACCAAACCAAACCAAACCAAACCAAACCAAACCAAACCAAACCAAACAAAGAAACAAACCAAACCAAACAAACCAACCAAAACAAACCAAACCAAATTACACCAAACCAAACCAAACCAAACCAACAAAACAAACAAAACAAACAAACCAAACCAAACCAAACTAAACCAAACCAAAACAAACAAACAAAACCAAAACAAAACAAAACAAAACAAACTAAACCAAAACCAAACAAACAAACCAAACCAAACCAAACAAACAAAACAAAACAAACAAACCAAAACAAAACAAACAAACCAAACCAAACCAAAACAAACCAAATAAAACAAACCAAACCAAACCAAACCAAAACAAAACAAACAAACCAAACCAAAACAAAACAAAACAAACAAAACAAAACAAAACAAACCAAACCAAACCAAACAAACAAACCAAAACAAACAAACCAAACCAAAACAAACAAACCAAACCAAACCAAAACAAACTAAACCAAATCAAATAAACCAAACCAAACCAAACCAAACAAACAAATCAAACCAAAACAAAACAAAAAACAAAAACTTGGTGGGAGGCTGGTGAAGAACAAAGGCAGATGGGTAATAGCCTGTACTGTTTCAGTTGGCAGAATTTTCTTTCGGATTGGGGATTAAATCCAAAATAAATCAAAATGTTTCTAGTTTCTACTTTACATTAGAATATCTTCAGTTTACAAAAGAAGAAATGGAGTCTCGGAGAGGAAATACTTTTCCCACATCACAAAGGTAAGCAACAGAGCGGGTCCCGAGATGTGAACAAAAGTCCTGGAGCTCACCCAATCTCGTGATCTGGAGCTTTGGACCGCTGGCACTGAAAGTGAAACGGAGCCAGCACTTGCGCACTCATCAGTGTATGACTTGCCTCCAGCATTCGCGGGAGCCAGTGACCCGACAAAAGCACGTGCAGTTCAGTTCCCCTCATGCTGTTGCCAGGGTTACAATCGGGCGGAATCGGTTATAACTGCTGGGGCCTCACAGATCTCTAAACCTCCGTCTGCGGGTTATAGACATTTTCCGCTTCAATTCCCCTTCCGAGTAGGCTGAAGGCCCAGGAGAGGACTGCCCCCGGGATGTCTCATGTCTGGTCTTGAAGCCGGCCTCCAGGATGAAGATTTTCAACTTGGACAAGAAAGGGCAGTTTACTTCTCCGGCCCTGCGGAGTTACTTAGAAGCCTCGGAGACCGACTCCAGGGCAGGATACCTGATCCAGGAAAAGAATCTCGGGAAGTTCCACAAAGCTGACTCGATGGGGACATGGCGAAAGAGCAGCAGCTGCTGCTGCTCGGAAAGCACAACGTGAATGATCTATAAAAAATGATGACGTAGGAAGAAAGTTTGGGGGAGGGGCGGAGAAGGGAAGGTCCTCACAGGAGGAAGCTAAGGCACCCCCGTCTTTAAATCCTTGACCCCCAGGCCTGAGCTAACCCTTGGAAAATCATTCCCCTCAGCATCAGGATCAGGGTCAGACTTTGCCTCCTGGACATTAGATAGCAAGTCCTGAAAGCTGGCATCACTTCTCCCTCCTGCCTATTCATTTTTAATGAACGGGAAACTCCTTTCTACTTTTAGCTGGGGCCCAACTGACTGCTCAAATCAGTGGCAACATGGGAGCAAACACTATTCTGTTTTGCTGAAAAACAGAACAGTCTAAAACGACTGTTTGAAGAGAATTTAATTGGCAAAGTCAGTGGAATGCTTTGTGTTTCCTTAAGTTCATTTTCACAAAAGAGGAAATTGAGGTAAACTGGCTTAAGTGACCTGCCCAGCCTCACACAACTGTAAGTATCTGTTTTTGTTTGGCTTTGTTTTGTTTTGGCTTTTTTGGCTGGCATTTGGAGTTAAGTGACTTGCCTAGGGTAACACAACAAGGAAGTGTTAAGGGTCTGAAGCCAAATTTGAACTTAAATCCTCCTAATTCCAGGGCAGGTGCTTTATCTTCTTCGCCTTCCAATTGCCCCTGAGACCAAGATTTTTAGTTGAGAAAGTTCAAAATGAATCATGGAAGGTTTGAGGAGGGATGAAATGGTTTTGAAGAGCTTCTGTGGTAAGTGGCAAAGTAAATGAGGGAGATATAAAAGAATAGTCTTGTATCAATGAGAGTCCAAATTTGTAGTGGTCCTAGTAAGCACAGTTGCATGATTTTCTCTACCTTTATTTAGCAGCATGTGTATGTGGGCAAAGGCAACAAAGGGCATTGAATCACTATTCAAGGCTGTATAAAATGAGGAAGTTGAGGAAATGTAAAGTGAGGGGTTTTCAGGGAGTAAAAAGTAATGTTGAAAAACAAGTATAAACCAGATGCTTATAAGCTGAAGTGGTGTAATGTTGGAGAAACTGAGATAGAGATGAGAGAGTATTTAATAATTTATTTAGAAGGGAGAGATTTACTGGGGCCAAAGGAATCCATGATTTGGTCCCAGGGCTGAGTGCGACTATTGTCTCCAAGAATACAGCAAGTAATGTGAGTTCTCACTGACATATAGTGAGGTGGCTCAGACTCCGGGGGTAGACTGAGGCAGGACAGAGTTAGGCAGCTGGGAGCTGGAATGAGACTCTGACAGAGTGGGATGAGCCACCGGAGATGGGGATGACATAATGGGGGGAGGCACCCTGGAGATGGGGAGAGGCATCTTGATAAGATTGTATCTGATATTCGGATAGCTTGGGATGGGGAGAGGCATTCTGATATTCTAAAATATAAAATCTTTTATCCTTATCAAATATTCTGATTAAGAGGGAGGGGTGGTTTTAGGGGATTGAGCAGAACAACTATAAACTGAGGCAAAACAATTAGGAAAACTGAGTCAGGACAACAAAAGAGAACTGTGGCATAACATTCCACACTCTCTCTCTTCTGACTAGTCAAATCTTTGAATTACCTTCCTCTAGAAGGTCTTAGCACCATAACTTTGACCAAGCCTATGTAAAGCAAACAAACCAAAATAAAACTAGAAAAATGCAAGGACTTAATTACCTGAACAAGTCTCTCCCTGATAACCCCAGATCTATTAGCATAAAAATAGCATTCCTCATAACAGCCTCCCTGTTGCAGAAATAGCAGATCACCTGCAGTTGAGGAGCATGCCAGCCAGAGAATACACTTTGAGATAGACAGTTCACTGTGAGTTAAGTCTGTGATCATTTGTGCACTTAACTCAGCCTCTGCTTATATTTGGAATAGCAGTGCTCAAGACAGTCCTGCTGCCCATCCTAAGAGGGGCACCCCAAGTCTGTGAGCGACCCCAAAAGGGGGAAAAGTGGGACTTGGAGTAGCTCTACTAGTCCCCTCTTGATAGAACAGGAGCTGCTACTAGGATCCAGATGTCTGAGTAAATTATGCAGTTAGACCAAGGAAGGCAACCCCAAACTATTAGCTTAGGCCTGAGGCCAAAATGTTAATTAAGGAACTGGGGTAACAGGAGTGGAGAAACAGATCAGAGAGATGGCCAGTCCCAAAACAGGTGTCTGATTTCTGGTTGTTTCTGAAAAATAATCCCCAAAACTGGGTCTACCAGGACAATTCCAGCAGAATAAGGGATTTCAAAGTTAAAATAAAACCAGCAAATCATAGTCCAGTAATTTTTAGCAAGGAGTAAAAATGAAAAGGACTGTTTAAATAATTTCTCAATCTGAACTAATGAGATAGGGGGCAGGGCAGAAGTACCTAAGAAAAATACATGTTTCCCCAATTTGCTAACCAGTTTCTGCCTCCCTTTTTTTCTCAAGGAAAGGAATTATCAAATAACCATTCCATATATAAATCCCAAGAGTGAATCAAAATTCCTATACATAACAAACTAGTACAGTAAGTTTTCTAAAAACCCCTTAAACATATAGCAATAGTTATACAGTTTTAACAAATCCATCCCCAACTTTAAACACACAGTAACAGATGACCCAATTAGGGTGCCTAAATTCCCCCATATCAGTCCATCAGGGGTAAAGGATGAAGCTTCTTTCAAAACTGCTTCAGGAAAATGATGTTATTCAGTGTTACTGATCAATCCAGCTGTGCTCATGTTTATGCTATATATGACAGAAGCTTAATTACTCTCGTGGAGAAAACAGGATGTGATTCTTCAGCCATGTCTTGTGTTCTTAAAACTGCCTCTTGAACTGTGTTTCAAGAGGAAATAAAAATACCCTATTGTTAGTTGATAAGGTTAAAATAACATTAAAGTTAAATACACTTAGTAATGTTTAAAAAAATGCTCCCATCAAGTGCATTTCTAAAGAATTGTCATTTGTGCAAGGGTCATCCTTACTGCCAGACTGGAAAATCATCCTTCCCAACAGATGCATTTTCCCTTTTTCTGCTCTTGGTTACTCCTCACATTCATTCTTTTCTCATTCCCACTCCCACCCTAAGAAATATGGTAATTTACTTGACTCTATGCTCCTCCCAAAGTCCCAGCGGGTTCCCTCCCTTTTGGCTCCAGGAGAATTCACAGAGGGGAGTGTTTTCACTCTGAACACGATTCTCTGGGCTCAGGGCCTGCTGCTGGAGTGGGGAGGGGGCTGGAGCTCAGGATTGTGCTTGGCTCCCTCTGTTTCCTACCTTTACAGCTGCTGAACGTTAGCCCTTGACCCCCTTTCCCTTTCTTCCCCAGTACCTGGGATGTTCCAGGCTGGGGAAATATGTCTGAGGTCTCTCAATGTCCCCTGACATTATGCTTCTCCAAGAATTCACTTTACAGAGGAAAACTGGTGCCTCCATAACCTGGGAGACAATCTCCAAGTTGCCTACTTTGGAGTTATGTGGGGGTCTCTTTGCTGGGAGGGACTCTGCTTCCTGTTGCCGTCTCACTGTCCTACCTCCCCCAGCCAGAGTCTAGTGAAGAAAGGTCTCTGTCATCCACTCTTTGTTCGGAACCATAGTTTCAAAATTGACTTGTGAGTCCACAAGTGGAAAAAGAGCAGGGACGATTCTTTTATAAAGCAGAGACTCCACTCCCAGCTTTCTTGTCAATGTCTGTAATGAATGCGGTATCTGGATCTGGTGCAGAAGGGAAAGTTCATACTCAGTGGAATCGGTACTGAGTCCTGCAGTTTATTCCCAGATCTTTTGTGCAACCTTGTTGTCATTATACCTTCTTTGGTATACAACATCTCCAAGAAATACTGTGGATCTTATAGATTCATGAAACTTTTCTTCCCACTGGAGAATGTGACAGCTGATTTTTATCATGTTGTAGGATGCAAAAGTGGCTATTACTATAGTTGGTACAGATTAGGTCCAAATTAAAAAGGTCTCCAAGAGAGGTGGCCTAAGGTGTATGTTGAGCGGTATGGTTGGCCAGTGCTTCGTGAAGCTTGCCATGTTGTTTCACTGACAGTACCCATTTGCTGTACAGGTGAAGTTTCCTTGAATAAGAATTAGCGATTCAAATGATAGACCTATAGAGCTGGCGTGGGTATGTGTGGACACTTTGAGTGCTAAAAAAAATGTCTTGCGTAGATATCATGGAAAGAAACCATCTGGTTTTTAAAAAAGAGATGCCCTGGAGCATCACTTTAACCAGAACTCATTTGGCAGAAAAATGGGTATAGACCCAAGGGTTTCTTGCATTCCTTATCCAAGGCAGGTTTGTGAGTGGAGTTATCAGAAGCACTGTGTTATATACCATGGTCTCACCTCAACTATGGTCCCACAATAGGGACCCAAAGATAGTAATACAGGGAGGCTGTAGTATTATGAATGGTTTTCAGTTATCTAATCAGATATTCATTAGCTAATCAAAATAAGATTCATATGCAAGCAAAAAAATTATTCATGCATACACATTTGTTCATGAGGTTGGGGCTCTTTTTTGGTGGAATAATTTGAGGAAAATGTGACACCATGTACAATGAATGATTATCTCATACAGCATATTAATTAAAAAAGGTTTAAGTGTATATAGGAATTCCTAATTTTGTGCAATAAACTATTTTTGGTAAAGGAAAAAAAAAACCTGCTTCAGGATGGGCCCTGGCAGGAGATTGTCAGTCCATGCAGAGGATACATGTAGTATGGCTTGGAATGCTGGCAATCAAAGCTGATCTCGGTTCCAGAAACAAATCAATACCTGTAATTTGACCGAAATCTGGAACAAAAAACACAAATCTAACAAATAAAGGCTAGAAAAGACTGATACAAAATGTGAAGAGACCAGTATGATTTGGTCAGCAGCTTAATAGGTTTTCTTCACAGGACAGGCAAATGGCTGTCAACTATACACCTCATAAATAAATAGCAGTTAGGTCTCACTGTGCTCACTGTCCTCTCATTATTTAGAAACCTTTAAAAAAACCTGAATATCCACAGATATAAATATTCAATAATGGATAAGATGACCAGGTTAAATGTAAATACTCATTTGCCAAGTATTTAGGATATAATGAATTCATATAACCAGGTGGAAAACAGCAAGGTATGACATATAGCCAGGTTGGAAATAGCAAGGTATGACATAATTGAATTGAATTAACAGTTTCTTATTGACCATTACTCTGATTTTAGAAATTAGTTACAGGAAGAGAATGCAGGGATATAACTATAACCAAAAGCAGTTAAAACTTAACTCTCAGCAAAACAGGATAAAATAGCTTTAATTTATTAAAGTTAATTGTCCCACTAACTGTTACAGGGTGGAGCTTTAAAACTCCCAAATAACATTAACTATAAGCCCAAGGAATTTTACTTCCAATAACAAATCCCATTAACTAAAGTTTCAGAGAAATCCTAAACAGGGATTTACCATAACCTTATATTTATAACAGTAAGAATTTGTCTCAATAAGTTCACTTTTTTCATTTCTAAGGTGTTTCCACAAGTGAACATTATACATACAGATCAGTTTGCTTTTAAAAATACCCAATACATAGATAAATATCCCAAATTGCATATTGTCCATAACCGAAACTTTTTCAAAAGGACAAAAAAAATATTTTCAGAGGCTCTTTAAATGACCTCAGGATGACCCCATACAATCAATTAAAACTTAGAATATGCTATACAGTTCTAATACCACATAAAAGAATCCAAGAGATTCTTAAAACTATTAAACTTTTACAAGTACCATAACCTCATATTGATAACAGTAATAAATTTGTTTCAGTAAGTTCACAAGTTATCTTTCATATTTAACAGAAACATTTTCAACAGGACAGGGAAAATCTATTATTTTCAAAAGCCCTTTAAAGGATGGGAATAACATCAGGATACAATTAATTAAACTTATTCAGAATACCCAATTCCACATAAAAGAATCTGAAAGATTCTTTAAAATATCTTTTACATTTTTAGAAATAGGCCTACCAAACTATAGATAAAAGTGGGCCTATCTCTTGAAATCATTTGCCAAAGCCAAGCCTCTGCAGAAAGCTGATAGAACACGTTTAATGGAGAAGAAAGGGGGGATCCCACATGGTTGCCCTTTCCCCCACTCCACCTTTAAAAAGGCAGGGGAGAGGGAAGGCAAAGTAAACTTCACCTCAGACTAACTAGAGTACCCATAACTGAAGTAGCAGAGATAAGTGGGGGTAAGTTTAATCTTTTCTTTTTCTTTTAATCTTTTTTATCTTATTTTATCATTATCAGTTTTTTTTGACAGTACATATGCATGTCATTTTTTTCACAATATTATCCCTTGCACTCACTTCTGTTCCGATTTTTTCCTTCCTTCCCTCCACCCCTTCCCCTAGATGGCAGGCAGTTTTATATATGTTAGATATGTTATAGTATATCCTAGACACAATACATATGTGCAGAACCGAATTTCTTGTTGCACAGGAAAAATTGGATTCAGAAGGTAAAAATAACCTGGGAAGAAAAACAAAAATGTAAACAATTTACACTCATTTCCCAGTGTCTCTTCTCTGGGTGTAGTTGATTCTGTTCCTCATTGATCAATTGGAACTGAATTAGATCTCTTTGTCAAGAATCTCTACTTCCATCAGAATACATCCTCATACAGTATTGTTGTTGAAGTGTATAATGATCTCCTGGTTCTGCTCATTTCACTCAGCATCAGTTCATGTAAGTCTCTCCCATAGTCTCTGTATTCATTATGTTGGTCATTTCTTACAGAACAGTAATATTCCATAACATTCATATACCACAATTTATTCAGCCATTCTCCAATTGATAGACATCTACTTAGTTTCCAGTTTCTGGCCAATACAAAGAGGGCTGCCACAAACATTCTTACACATGCATGTCCTTTTCCCTTCTTTAAAATCTCTTTGGGATATAAGCCCAGTAGTAATATTACTGTATCAAAGAGTATGCACCGTTTAATAACTTTTTCAGCATAATTCCAAATTGCTCTCCAGAATGGCTGGATGTATTCACAATTCCACCAATAATGTATCAATGTCCCAGTTTTCCCACATCCCCTCCAACATTCTAGCCAATCTGACAGGTGTGTAGTGGTATCTTAGAGTTGTCTTAATTTGCATTTCTCGGATTAACAATGACTTGGACCATCTTTTCATGTAGCTAGAAATAGTTTCAATTTCTTCACCTGAGAATTGTCTGTTCATATCTTTTGATTTCTTATAAATTAGAGTCAATTCTTTCTATATTTTGGAAATGAGGTCTTTATCAGAACCTTTGATGATAAAAATGTTTTCCCAGTTTATTCCTTCCCTTCTAATCTTGACTGCATTAGTTTTGTTCCTCCAAAAACTTTTCAATTTGATATAATCAACCTTTTCTATTTTGCGATCAATAATGATCTCTAGTTCTTCTTTGATCATAAATTCCTTCCTTTTCCACATGTCTGAGAAGTAAACCATCCCATGATCCTCTAATGTATTTATAGTCTCATTCTTTATGCCTAGGTCATGAACCCATTTCAACCTTATCTTGGTGTATGGTGGTAAGTGTGTGCTATTTTCTGCCATACTAATTTCCAATTTTCCCAGCAATTTTTGTCAAATAGTGATTTCTTATCCCAAAAGCTGGGGTCTTTGTGTTTGGCAAATGCTACATTATTAAAGTTGTTGGCTGTTTTATCCTTTGAACCTAACCTATTCAACTGATCAACTATTCTTTGCCAATACCAAATATTTTTGGTAACCATTGCTTTATAATATAATTTTAGATTTGGTACAAGTAGATAGGCCAACTTCATTTATTTTTTTTTTTCATTAATTCCTTTGAAATTTTTGACCTTTTGTTTTTCCATATAAACTTTCTTGTTATATTTTCTATTTCATGAAACAGTTTTTTTTTTCAGTCTGATTGGTAATAGTGCTAAATAAATAGATTAGGTAATATTATCATCTTTCTTGTATTTGCTCGCCCTATCCAAGGGCATTTAATATTTTTTTCCAATTCTTAGATCTGACTTTATTTGTCTGGGAAGTGTTTTGTAGTTTTGCTCATATAGTTTCTGATTTTCCCTTAGCAGATAGATTCCTAAATATTTTATACTATCAGTAGTTTCTTTAAATGGAATTTCTCTTTGTAACCCTAACTGTTGAATTTTGTTAGTGATATATAAGAATGCTAATGATTTATGTGGGTTTATTTTGTATCCTGCAACTTTGCGAAAGGTGTGGATTATTTCTAATAGCCTTTTAGTAGAATCTCTGGGGTTCTCTAAGTGTACCATCATTCGTCAGCAAAGACTGATAATTTTGGTTTCCTCATTACCTACTCTTATTCCTTTAATCTCTTTCCCAGCTGTTATTGCCAAAGCTGGCATTTCTAATACAATATTGAATAGTAATGGTGATAGTGGACAACCTTGTTTCACTCCTGATCTTATTGGGATGGTTCCAGTTTATCCCCATTACATATGATGCTTATTGATCATTTTCAATAGATGCTACTGATTAATTTAAGGAAAAAAAAAACATTTATTCCTATACTCTTAAGTGTTTTTATTGGGAATGGATGTTGGATTTTATCAAATGCTTTTTCTGCATCTATTGAGATGATCATATGGTTTTTGTTAATTTGGTCATTGATGTAGCCAATTATACTAATAGTTTTTCTAATATTGAACTATATTCCTGGTATAATTCCTACTTGATCATGATGTATTATATTGGGGATGATTTTCTGTAGTCTTTTTGCTAATATTTTATTTAAGATTTTACCATCAATATTCATTAGGGGGATTGGTCTATAATTTTCTTTCTGTTTTCAACCTACCTGGTTTAAGTATCAGAACCATGTCTGTGTCATAAAAGGAATTTAGTAGGACTCCTTCAATCCCTATTTTTTCAAATAGTTTATATAACATTGGAGTTAATTTTTCTTTAAATAGTTAGTAGAATTCTTATATAACTCCATCTGGTCTTGGGGATTTTTTCTTAGGGAGTTGATTAATAGCTTGTTCTATTTCTTTTTATGAAGTAGGACTATTTAAGCAATTTACTTCCTCCCCAATGTGCTCAAAAAGTTATGAATCCAGTAATCTTTGATCCAGTAATGTTACTACTGGGCTTATATCCCAAAGAGCTTTTAAAGAAAGGAAAGAGACTTGTATGTGCAAGAATGTTTGTAACAGTCTGTCAAGTCCAGGCTACCTCCTCTGAAAGGCTCAGAATCAGTCCTAGTAAGGATAAGCAAAAGTCTTTGTCCCATGTTGTGGGCAACAAAATGTAAAGTTCTGATGTCTGTAGATTATAATCCTTCTCTGGGAGGAGGTTTCTTTTTTTTATAATCTTTTCCTCTGTGAGCAGGTTTCTTGCGAGGCTTCTGGAGCCTTCCCCTCCAAAAGTGTGGGATTGCTGGACTTGTGAATGCACGGGACATCTTTTCTTTGACTCAATCCAGACTGTTGTTCAGACTCAATGTTGCCTCTTTTTAATCCTCCCAGAGAATGGGCTTGTGGGAACTGCAGGGGCTTGTGGCAACTACTTCAACCAATGAACTTGCTTCTTTAAAGCATTCCTTTCAAAAGTGAAAACTCCCTTAAAGGTTTGAACTAAAGGTGTGAATTCTGAGCTAGAGAATTGTTAAGAACCAACTTAGCACTTAGTAAGAACCTAACATCTCCCCCTTTCTTTTGATTTGGAACATAGGGTGGTCATGAACTTGAAACATAAATTCATCAATATGGGAGGTTTTACACATAATTACATAAATTACATAAACACATAGTAACATAACACATGCTAGAAGTGATGTAACAAATAGCGTGATCAAATAATCATAAATTGAGAATTTATACATTTCCATAAGTCCATTGTCCATTAGTTCATGTGCCAGAAATCCAAAAATTCCTGCAAGTTTTTAAAGTTCTTTAACAGTCTTCTTATCAGCCATGCTCTTTCAGTGTCAGATGTTTCTTAGCTTTTCTCCTTTGTTTTGAGGTCTTTCTCTTTTTCTATCTCTCTCTGATAGACAAGACGAATAAGACTCATGGGCACCCATCTGATTCCTTCTCCATCGGAAGAAATACAGGCAAACCCTCTCCCCCAAGCAGTGCTCAAAAGTGAATTGTGTGTCAACTCCTGTTTCCAAATTGTGTCTGACTTGGATCTTACATAATTCATGAAACTCTGCAAGCCACAATAAGTTTTGTCCAGGTTCTAGACATGTTCTTGCTATGGATTCCCAATCATTCTGGGTTAGGACTTCATAAGACAAACCATCTAATAACATTTGAATATAAGCTGATGTAGACCCATAACGGGTACAACCTTTTTTCAAATCTTTAATTTTATTCAAATCTAAAGGCCAGAAACTGGAAACTGAGTGAATGCCCATCTATTGGAGAATGGCTGAATAAATTGTGGTATATAAATATTATAGAATAGTATTGTTTTATAAGAAATAACTAACAGGATGATTTCAGAACAGCCTGGAGAGACTTACATGAACTGAGGCTTAGTGAAATGAGCAGGAACAAGAGACCATTATATACTTCAAGAACAATACTATATGATAATCAATTCTGATGGATGCAGTCATCTTAAACAATGAGATGAACCAAATCAGTTCCAATAACACAGTAATGGAATTGAACCAGCTACACCCGGTGAAAGAGCTTCTGGAGATGACTATGAACAACTAAATAGAATTCCCAATCCTTTATTTTTATTTGCCTTTACAAGCTAATTATACACTATTTCAAAGTCCGATTCCTTTTATACAGCAAAATAACTGTTTGGATATGTATACATATATTGTATTTAATTTATACTTTAACATATTGGTCAACCTGCCATCTTGGGTAGGGAGTGGGGAAAAGGAGGGGAAACATTGGAACAAAAAGTTTGGCAATTGTCAATGCTGTAAAATTACTCATGCATATATCTATCTGGCAAATAAAAAGGTAATTTAGAGAGGAGGAGGAACATTTTTTTTTATGTTTTTATGTTTGTTTTTTATGTTCCTCCTCCCTCTAAAATTCCCTCAGATATGATAGGTTTCTTTGCCTCTTTGTGGGATGTAGTACACTATCCACTTTACATTTCTACTTCCCTTTTTTATGTTATATGAGTAAAATCTAATTATACATGTGGTCTTTTTGTATATCCACCACAGAAGAACAGTTTTCATGAGTTCCTTTTATGTTTTTATGCTTCTCTTGTGTCCGATGTTTGGAGATCAAATTTTTTTGCTTAGGTCTGTTTTTTTTTTTTTTTTTTTCTTAGAAACAAATGGAATTCATCTGTTTCATTAAATTCCATGTTCTTTTCCATGGGAGAAAAATCTCAGCTTAGCTGGGTAGTTTATTATTCTTGGCTACATTCCAAGTTCTTTTGCCTTTTGGAATATCAGGCAGCCAGATCTTGAGTGACACTTATTGTAGCACCTCGGTATTTGAATTGTTTTTTTTTTTCCTGGCTGCTTATAATATTTTTCCTTAGTTTGATAGTTCTGAAATGTGGCCACAATATTCCTTGGAGTTTTTATTTTAGGGTCTTTTTCAGAAGTGTTCAATGAAGAACCCCACTGTTCGGATTAGCGACTGCCCTGGGTCTAGAGGCTGAGCAGTGAAAGTGTCACTGCCCCAAACCAAAGCCTGCTTTGGGGCTGTGGGTATTAGCAGTTGCCTAGCAAATAGTCCTGCACCAGCAATGGAAGTAGCTCTGCCCAAGGAAGCACAGTCATGATGCAGAAGTTCTATTGCCTCAGGCTGAGCCCCCCCACGGTGCAGATTAGAGAGTGCCCCGGACTACGCCCCTCTTCCGTGCAGATTTGTGACTGCCCCATGCTGCAGAATGAAGCTGCAAAGCTGTGCTGTGGTGTGTGCTAAGTCACTTCCAGATTTTGGTGGGTATAGGCAGGTCTTGTTAGGTTCTGGTGTTTTTAGAGTATCTTCTATCTTGGGCTTTAATTTCTCTTTTGGTTTACTGCTTTGCAATCAAGGTAGAGCAGGCAGCCTGTAGCAGAGTTGTCTCTATAACTTTTCTAGCCACAGAAGCTACCTCCGTCCCTGGTCCACTTTGGACAGTAGCCTCTCCTATCTCCCTGTTTGTGATGATCTGTTCTAGCCACTCAGGACAAATGTGTTCTGGCGATCTTCCAGATTACCTTTGGATGGTAAATTGTTGTACTTCTAATCTTCATGAATTTTACCAGTCAAGCACTATTTTTGAGGCTGGATTTAATAATTGATCATGAAGGCATGAGAGGAAGAGCTTAGAAAGTTGCATGTGCCTTCTCTGCCATCTTGGCTCCGCCCTCCCCTACCCCCCAATGAAGTCTTGGAAACAGAAAATATACTAGTTTGCAGCTCATCAACTTTTTTCTTCTTGTGATTTTATGTATATATACAAGATACATTATTGTGTGACCACATGCCTAAGGAAATGAGATAGGAATATGTCATACTAAACAAATCAGTCTCTGGATCTTCTGATTTACCAAATGGTCCTTCTTAATGCATGTACTATATTTCCAAACATTACATCTGTGAGGACTATGTTGAAAAAGGTGAAACAAATGTGTTCTTTCTCAATCTACCTACATGAAATTCCAAGATTAATTATGCTATGTCAGTTCCTTCCGTTTATGATATCTGCTGGAGAGATCATGCTTTGTCATTGTGAAGCACTCTGCTAATAAAATGGTTATTATAGGGGGGCGGAGCCAAGATGGCGGAGAAGAAACACACTACTCAGTGAACGTCCTCACTCCCTCACAACCAATTAGATAAATTAAGTCTCAAAATTAGCTCAGGACTGATAGATACCACAAGGACTGGAAGCACGACTTACCAGCTGAAGAGAATCTGGAGTTTCAACAGGAAAGGTCAGTTCTCAGGGGAGGAATAAGAAAGACCAGCACAGACGGTGGGGTAGGGGCACACTGCGCCCATTGCGCTGGGAGGGGCTCTGGGATCAGAGAAGCCACTGAGGTAAAGGAATCTGGCACAGGCTGTTA
The DNA here is from genome assembly GCF_048593235.1 of Sminthopsis crassicaudata. NCBI lineage: Eukaryota > Metazoa > Chordata > Mammalia > Dasyuromorphia > Dasyuridae > Sminthopsis > Sminthopsis crassicaudata. The sequence continues at coordinate 271,005,843 of NC_133621.1, read as the reverse complement.
GCTCTTCTCTGCTAATTATTTAGCAGTTCAGAAGAGAAAGCCAAAATATTTTAAAACTCAGATTAGATTTCCGCCTCCCACCCCACCCTGGGGGTGACTCGGCAGACTCGGCACCAGGGGGTGTGGCCTCAGCTACCTCCTGAGAATAGTTAAGAGACTGACAAGTGGGTGGATACGGCCCAAGGCAACACACACGGCCTAGCTTAGCTGGAGGGAGTGGAACTCAGCTCCAGGAAGTCCCAGAGAAGCAGAACCTTTGAACTAGGGACCGCGGTTTCTGGCAGACACTTCCAGTTTGAGCGCAGGGGCTTCTCACGTCACCTGCTGCAGACGTCCACTCCCCACCCGGACACATAGGCTGAGCTTCTTGCTGTCTTCACTATTCTACGCCCTCAAAGCACAGCAGTGCTAATCACCTCTGAGGCGCTTCCAGGGAGGGGGTGGGGAACTCTCTCCCAGAGCTCTCTCTTAGCGCGGGCGCAGGGGCCGCTGCATCCATCCGGTCTGGGAGGAAGCTGGTAAAGAAGTAAATAATTTCCTACCCCAGGGACAGACCCCAAAACATTTTTTAAGTATGAGCAAAAAAGCTAGAAAAACTATAGATTCCTTCTATACAGAGAAAGAGCGGGTATCCAACCCCGAGGAAGTTAACAGCAAAGATTCAGAAGATAACAACCTAAAGGGGAATGATTCCTGCCCCCCATCACATAACTCTCTCCTAGAAGAAGCTCTTAAGAAATTGAGGGAGATCGAAGAAAAATGGGGCAAGGAAAGGGAAGTTATGATAGAGAATAACAACGTCCTGAAATTGGAGTTGGAAAAAATAAAGAATTCACAGGAGATGCAGGGAAACAAAATTAGTGAATTAGAAAAGGTTAAAAAAAACACAGGAAAGTAGGATTTCTGAATTGGAAAAGATAAAAAAGTCTCAAGAAAATAGAATTTCTGAATTGGAAAAAGAAAATAATTCTCAAAAAAAAAAAAATTAGGGAAATGGAAAAAAATTCAATAGAGCAAAATAATTCATTTAAAAACGAAATTGGGCATTTACAAAAAGAACTAAAAACTGTGAAAGAAGAAAATAACTCCTTAAAAGTCAGGATGGAACAAATAGAAATGAATGATTCACAGAGAACCCAAGAATCAGTCAAACAAAACAAAAAAAATGAGAAGCTGGAGAACAACGTCAAATACTTACTGGGAAAATCTATAGACCTGGAAAATAGATCTAGGAGAGATAATCTGCGGATTATTGGACTTCCAGAAAACTATGACCAAAAAAAGAGCCTAGATTCTATTTTACAGGAAATTATCAAAGAGAACTGTCCAGAGATAATAGAAACAGAAGGGAAAGTAGATGTGGAAAGAATTCATCGAACTCCTTCTGAAATAGACCCTAAAAAAAGAACACCACGGAATATTGTGGCTAAGCTGCAGAATTACCACACAAAGGAGAAAATCCTGCAAGCAGCTAGAAAAAAACAATTTAAATACCAAGGTGCCACAATAAGGGTCACCCAAGATCTGGCTGCCTCCACATTAAAAGATAGAAGGGCTTGGAACCTGATATTCCGTAAGGCAAAAGATCAAGGACTGCAACCAAGAATGAACTACCCAGCTAAGTTTAGCATCTTTTTCCACGGAAGAAGATGGTCATTCAATGAAACAGAGGAATTCTATATGTTTCTAAGAAAAAAACCAGACTTAAACAAAAAATTTGATCTACATCCACAAGACTGAAGAGAAACAGAAAAAAGGTACACAGAACCCTTGAGAACTGTAACTCTGTTGTGGGTATATAAAAAATACTCAAGGATAATTTGATTTTACTGATATAAAAGAAAAAAAGGGGGGTGTAGTAAAGGGAAGGAGGTCGGTTCAGAAAAAGGGGAAGGAGTGATAAAAAGAGGGAAACTACATCCCAGGAAGAGACATAGAAAATACACCATATCTGAGGGAACTTAGTGAGGGGAGAATCATTGTGTGAATCTTACTCTCATCAGAAGAGGCTCAAAGAGTAAATAATTAACATATTTGTTTTTCAGAGAATTTTCTCTCACCTCATTAAAAGGGGGGAGAGGAAAAGGGAAAAGGAAAAGGGGAATAAGTGAAGGGACTTGGAGGGAGGGGGGAGGGATCCTAAAAAAAAAAAAAAAAAAAAAAAAAAAAAAAAAAAAGAGGGAGGGTTGCGCGTCACAAGGGGGGTCTGTAAATTAAATATCGGGGAGGGGGATCAGGGGGGTCAAGGGAAAAAAGCATAATCTGGGGATAATACGATGGCAGGAAATACAGAATTAGTAATTTTAACTGTAAATGTAAATGGGATGAACGATCCCATCAAATGGAGACGGATAGTAGATTGGATCAAAAAGCAGAACCCTACAATATGTTGCCTACAGGAAACACACTTAAAGCAGGGAGATACATACAGAGTAAAGGTAAAAGATTGGAACAGAGCCTATTATGCTTCAGGTAAAGCCAAAAAAGCAGGGGTAGCTATCCTTATCTCAGATCAAGCAAAAGCAGAAGTAGATCTCATTAAAAAAGATAAGGAAGGAAACTATATCCTGCTGAAAGGTAGCATAAATAATGAAGCCATATCAATACTAAACATATATGCACCAAGTGGTATAGCATCTAACTTTCTAAAGGAAAAGTTAAGAGAACTGCAAGAAGAAATAGACAGTAAAACTATAATAGTGGGAGATCTCAACCTTGCACTCTCAGATTTAGACAAATCAAACCACAAAACAAACAAGAAAGAAATTAAAAAAGTAAATAGAACATTAGAAAAACTAGGTATGATAGACCTTTGGAGAAAACTGAATGGCAATAGGAAGGAATATACTTTCTTCTCAGCAGTTCATGGATCCTATACAAAAATTGACCATATACTAGGACATAAAGATCTCAAAATTAAATGTAGGAAGGCAGAAATAATAAATGCCTTCTTCTCAGATCACAATGCAATAAAAGCTACATTCAGTAAAAAGTTAGGGGTAAATAGACCAAAAAGTAATTGGAAACTGAATAATCTCATCTTAAAGAATGACTGGGTGAAAGAGCAAATTATAGAAACAATTAACAATTTCACCCAAGATAATGATAATGATGAGACATCATATCAAAATCTTTGGGATGCAGCTAAAGCGGTAATAAGGGGAAATTTTATATCTTTAGAGGCTTATTTGAAGAAAATTGAGAAAGAGAAGATTAACGAATTGGGCTTACAACTTAAAAGGCTAGAAAAAGACCAAATTATAAACCCCCAACCAAAAATTAAACTCGAAATACAAAAATTAAAAGGAGAAATCAATAAAATTGAAAGTAAAAAAAACTATTGAATTAATAAATAAAACCAAGAGTTGGTTTTATGAAAAAGCCAATAAAATAGATAAACCTTTGGTAAATTTGATCAAAAAAAAGAAAGAGGAAAATCAAATTGATAGTCTTACAAATGAAAAGGGGGATCTTTCCACCAATGAAGAGGAAATTAGAGAAATAATAAGGAGTTACTTTGCCCAACTTTATGCCAATAAATTTGATAACTTAAGTGAAATGGATGACTTCCTCCAAAAATATAGGCTCCCTAGATTAACAGAGGAGGAGATAAATTGCTTAAATAGTCCCATTTCAGAAAAAGAAATAGAACAAGCTATTAATCAACTCCCCAGGAAAAAATCCCCAGGGCCAGATGGATTCACATGTGAATTCTACCAAACATTTAAAGAACAATTAGCCCCAATGTTATATAAATTATTTGAAAAAATAGGGGATGAAGGAGTCCTACCAAATTCCTTTTATGACACAGACATGGTACTGATACCTAAACCTGGTAGATCGAAAACTGAGAAAGAAAATTATAGACCAATCTCCTTAATGAATATTGATGCTAAAATCTTAAATAAGATATTAGCAAAAAGACTTCAGAAAATCATCTCCAAGATAATACACTATGATCAAGTAGGATTTATTCCAGGAATGCAGGGCTGGTTTAATATTAGGAAAACTATTAATATAATTGACCATATTAATAATCAAATTAATAAGAACCATATGATCATCTCAATAGATGCAGAAAAAGCATTTGACAAAATCCAACATCCATTCCTACTAAAAACTCTTGAGAGTATAGGAATAAATGGATTATTCCTTAGAATAATCAGGAGTATATATTTAAGACCGTCAGTAAGCATAATATGCAATAGAAATAAACTGCAACCTTTCCCAGTAAGATCAGGAGTGAAACAAGGTTGCCCACTATCACCATTACTATTCAATATAGTACTAGAAACGCTAGCCTCGGCAATAAGAGCCGAGAAAGAGATTCAAGGAATTAGAGTAGGAAATGAGGAAATTAAACTATCACTTTTTGCAGATGACATGATGGTATACTTAGAGAACCCCAAAGACTCTGCTAAAAAGCTACTAGAAATAATTCAAAATTTCAGCAAAGTGGCAGGATACAAAATAAATCCACATAAATCCTCGGCATTTTTATATATCACTAACTAAATGCAACAGCAAGAGATACAAAGAGAAATTCCATTCCAAACAAATGTTGAGAGTATAAAATATTTGGGAATCCATCTACCAAAGAAAAGTCAGGAATTATATGAGAAAAATTACAAAACACTTGCCACAAAAATAAAATCAGATTTAAATAATTGGAAAGACATTCAGTGCTCTTGGATAGGCCGAGCGAATATAATAAAGATGACAATACTCCCCAAACTAATCTATTTATTTAGTGCTATACCAATCAGACTCCCAAGAAACTATTTTAATGACCTAGAAAAAATAACAACAAAATTCATATGGAAGAATAAAAGGTCAAGAATTGCAAGGGAACTAATGAAAAAAAACTCAGAGGAAGGTGGTCTAAGTGTACCTGATCTAAAGCTATATTATATAGCAGCAGTCACCAAAACCATTTGGTATTGGCTAAGAAATAGACCGGTAGATCAGTGGAACAGATTAGATACAAAGGACAAAAAAGGGTACATCTATAGCAATCTAATCTTTGACAAACCCAAAGATTCCAACATTAGGGATAAAAATTCATTATTCGGAAAAAACTGTTGGGAAAACTGGAAATTAGTATGGCAGAAATTAGATATGGATCCACACTTAACACCATATACCAAGATAAGATCAAAATGGGTCCATGATTTAGGCATAAAGAGGGAGATAATAAATAGATTAGAGGAACAGAGGATAATCTACCTCTCAGACTTGTGGAGGAGGAAGGAATTTATGACCAGAGGAGAACTAGAGATCATTATTGATCACAAAATAGAAGATTTTGATTACATCAAACTAAAAAGTTTCTGTACAAATAATACTAATGCAAACAAGATTAGAAGGGAAGTAACAAATTGGGAAAATATTTTTAAAAACAAAGGTTCTGACAAAGGTCTCATTTCCAAAATATATAGAGAACTGACCATAATTTATAAGAAACCAAACCATTCTCCAATTGATAAATGGTCAAAGGATATGAACAGACAATTCTCAGAGGAAGAAATTGAAACTATATCCACTCACATGAAAGAGTGTTCCAAATCACTACTGATCAGAGAAATGCAAATTAAGACCACTCTGAGATACCACTACACACCTGTCAGATTGGCTAAGATGACAGGAACAAATAATGACAAATGTTGGAGGGGATGTGGGGAAATTGGGACACTAATACATTGCTGGTGGAGTTGTGAAAGAATCCAGCCATTCTGGAGAGCAATCTGGAATTATGCCCAAAAAGTTATCAAACTGTGCATACCCTTTGACCCAGCAGCGCTACTACTGGGATTATATCCCAAAGAAATACTAAAGAGCGGAAAGAGACATATATGTGCCAAAATGTTTGTGGCAGCTCTTTTTGTTGTAGCTAGAAACTGGAAGATGAATGGATGTCCATCAGTTGGAGAATGGTTGGGTAAATTGTGGTATATGAAAGTTATGGAATATTATTGCTCGGTAAGAAATGACCAGCAGGAAGAATACAGAGAGGCCTGGAGAGACTTAAATCAACTGATGCTGAGTGAAATGAGCAGAACCAGAAGATCACTGTATACTTCAACAACGATACTGTATGAGGATGTATTCTGATGGAAGTGGAAATCTTCAACATAAAGAAAATCCAACTCACTTCCAGTTGATCAATGATGGACAGAGGTAGATACACCCAGAGAAGAAACACTGGGAGGGGAATGTAAATTGTTAGCACTAATATCTGTCTGCCCAGGTTGCATGTACCTTCGGATTCTAATGTTTACTGTGCAACAAGAAAATGATATTCACACACATGTATTGTACTTAGACTATATTGTAACACATGTAAAATGTATGGTATTGCCTGTCGTCGGGGGGAGGGAATAAGGGAGGGGGGGTAATTTGGAAAAATGAATACAAGGGATAATATTATAAAAAATATATATATATATATATATATATATATATAATAAAAAAAAATTAAAAAAAAATGGTTATTATAAACAAATCACTGGCAGATATGTAATATTTTAAGAAGGTTCCTTCTGGAACTTCCGGTCAAGGTGTTGGAGAGGACACACATGTATTTAATCTCTGTCTTTGCTCTCAGAATTTATTTCATGACAACCCTTGGAATTAGTGCTTGATTGGAAAAAAAAAGCCACAAATAATTACCAAGAGAAAACATCCTTGAAATTCACCAAAAAAGATCTGTTTTTGCTTGGGGGTGGGGAAGGCTAGATAGGCATAGACTGAGGGCAGGCAGCAAAAGTGTGGCAGGCAGCTCACACTGAACAGACTGGAGGGGGGAGGGATGTGATCGCTGCCTTTTCTGTGGCAAGACCTTTACACACTGTGGATATTTGGTCTTGGCAGCAAGCCAGGATCAGCAGAGAAGCTATAAACACAGGAGGTAAAGAGTATAATCCAGAAAAGCTAGGGTCTCTGGGGACCTGGCCACCCTCCCCACTCCCCACCCCCAGATTGTTTCAGCAGATTCTTAGAGCCTCAGAGTCTCAGAGACCAGATGCAGCACAGCCATTGCCCTGTTGGTTTAAAAAACCTGTATTCTCCTCAATTGCAATCCATTTCTGCTATCTGATTGCATTGTGGCTGACTGATCAGGTAATCCCTTTCTTCCATGTGATTACTTTTCTGTTGGTTGATCACATCAGAGTCCTGATCTTCTAAAGACTGAGGTATCACCTCAGCTGCCATCATGCCCCACCTGTCTTTTGATTGAGGTCCTTCTCTCATTTATTTCCCTGGGTCAATCCACATTCTGAGGCCCAGTGGGAGTTCTTGTGGCATTTTTGACATGGAGTTTTAGGTCTTCTCTCAGCCAGTTTTCTCACTCTGTCTCTATAGCTACATTGAGCTCTTAGATGTCCAACTTTTCCCCATTGAAAACATCGATGGGTTTGTCTAGAAGTCCTTTGTCAAGAGGGACCCTGTCTTTCCATGTTCATCATTGTCTGAGTATAATAAGCATTGGTGCTCACTGTAGTACAGCATCTTATGATCTCCTCTAAAGGAGGATCTTTGTGTAGTCCACATGTAATTCTCTTGTAAACCTCATTGGCATTTTCCATAGCCAAATGTCTAGTCATTATTTTCATAGTTGCATCCTCTCCAATAGTTCTTGTGACAGCAGTTTGCAGATGTCCCACAAAATCCGCAAAAGTTTCATTGGGACTTTGCTCTATTTTTTTGAAGGCTTCCCTTCTATCTTTTTTGTCTGGGGAGGGAACCCTAAGCTTTTGTTTCAGCCATGGCGATCTGCTCATAAACTGGTAATTAATATGTTTTGAATTTCTCCATACTGGCCTTCACCAGCTAGATGGTCAAAAGTGAATTGTGTATTAACTCCTGTTTCCCTATTATGTCTGACTTGAATCCTGCATAATTCATGATACTCCAAAAGCCACAACAAGTTTTGTCCAGGTTCTAAACATGTCCTTGCTATGGGTTTCCAATCATTTGGGGTTAGGATTTCATAAGCCAAACTATCTAGTAACATCTTAACATAAGATGATGTAGCCCCATAAAGAGTGCAACCTTTTTTCAAATCCTTAATTTTATCCAAATCAAAGGAGTATATCTTCTCCTTTTTTGACCTGAAGAGTCAAGCTCTTCAATCACAGGGTATGCATCTATAAAATCACTTACATTTTGTACTTTTCTCTTAGCCTTAACCAATGCTTTTTCTAATCTTGCCATAGGCTGCTTCACAGGCCATTCTGTTTGTATCACTGCCTCTTCCCCTCCTCCTCCTTCCTCCACCCATGAAGGGTTAATTGAGGTAGGAGGAGATGGGAAATGCTCCTGTTGCTCAGAATTGTACTTAACTCCATTGTTACCTGATTCATCCTTTTCACCTAGTTTAGTTGGGCCCTCCCCCTCCTGTTTTTTTTTTCTTCCTTTTCTTTAGTTTAACACTTTTAAAAGCCACTTGGATTAAACTGTACATACAAAAAGTGTATCTTTGGAAATTAAATTTAGTTTGGAATTGTAGTGTTCACCTAGTTCCTCTCGTACTAATTCCCACTCGTCAAGATCCCATTCTTTTCCCATAGAAAAACAAGGACATATGACCTGCACAGTTTTTAAAAGTTCAGTGATCTCCAACATTATAATCCAAAATTATAAAATTATAATAATTATAATATATATAAATAATTGAAATTGGCTTTTCATAACCTTGACAATGCTCTCTAAACATTTTCCTTGAACAGAAACAGAAGTCTGTTTTATAAAAATTTGCCCCATTTCACTGAAATTCTACTTTAGCTCCTTTACACAGTTTCCTTGTTACTCACTCTTATTTCTGGGCCAGAGAGATTTTTCCACCGAAATCTGACTTGAAGGCTTTTCCACTGGAATCAGGATCATGTCTGTCCCACATTCGGGCACCAAAGTGTAATGTTCCCTTTTCTCTAAATTGTAGATCGTTTTCTTGGGGCAGATTTCTTGGGGAGCTTCTGGAGGCAGCCTTGGCTTCAGTTCAGTTCAATAATCCCAAAATGCAGTCAGGAGTTAAAGTCCTTTACTGTCTCTTTCCAAATCTTATCTCCAGATCCTTCATTTTCTCCTTCAAGCCTTGTCTCCTTCACTTGGGGCTTAGCTAGCTTTCTATAGGCCTTCCTCTCTCTTTGGTTCCCGATGAGCTCTTGTCAGAATGTCACCAGCCAGCACGAATGTCTAAGTGGGAATGAAATCTTGACTCCTTTTCCCTGAATCCTGGCTCATTATATCCTCCCAGAGAATGGGATTGTAGGTACTCCCTGGGCTTGTGAGAGCTCCTTAAAAGTATGCTCTCTTTAAAGTGTGAAAGGTGTGAACTCTGAACTAGAGAATTGTTAAATGCCATGCTAAAAGAGATAATTATATCCATTCCAGTGACTTAGCACCTTGTAAGAATCCTAACACACAAGGAGTTAGTGTGTGAGAAGGCTGGTGAGAAGAATCACATGATACAAAGAAGATTAATATTGGGAACATTTCTTCCTATTTTTGTCCAAAACATGATGGAGAATCAAATAAATGAAGGAGCCAAATAACCAGATGAGAGTGATTTCTAATGTGACAAATTCACATGAGACATTTACCCCATCCCCAAAGGATGTCATTAAAGTGAAAGAGCACATGGGTTAAATTAAATATGATTAAACAGGGTGCTTTCAGGGACATGGATTTTTAAAGTCTGAGAGAATAGGGAAGGAAAGGCTCCTACAGGAAATTGACATCTTTTTGTATAAGATTATGCTTGTTAATAGGAACTGGATGGACTTGTTTCAGCATTTACATTATTCCTGATAATGGAGACAGGATGAGCTCTTTTATGATAGTATAAGAAAAGAAGAGCAGGAAAAGGATCTGAATTAAAGGAGAAGAAAATGACTTGTGAAGATAAATTGGAAACCTAAATTCTGATGAATTTTGAAAAAAAGGTCAAAAGTTTGAACGTTAATAGGAAAGAAATTCAGGAACCCTTAAAAAACTGATGTTACATGATTGAGCTGAAGGAGAAAGACTATCCATCAAAAAGAGGAAAATAACATGAGTCCAAGGAGAAAGATTTGAAGAGAAGCAGTAGGACATGGTTCAAGTTTCCCCATTGTCACATAATTGATTTGTGACCTCCAAGAAGTCAACAAATTCTTGAATGTCTGTCAAGCAACTCTGTGACATGTACTACTTGCCTATCTTGCATTATTTCCTCTCTGGAAGTTCTCTGTAACAGACAATCACAATTTATATACTTCATCCTACTTTAATTATGGCTCCCACCTTCCCTTTTCACCCCATGTGAATGTATAAATCTGGAGCTGAAACTCCTGAAAGTAGATGACCACAGCAACTGTACAAAATGCTGATAAGAAAAATTAAAAAAAGATAAAAGTTTAATTAAAAAAAAACTTTTCAAGATGCAAAAATAAGTGCTTATTACCAATGATAGATAAGATTTATTACTTTTATATTCTGTATTTTATGTGATTTACTAAAACCATGGAAAAGGATATGGTGCCATGAGATAATATATAGAAAGTGTTGTAAAAAGTTTAAAATGCTAAATGTTAAGCATTGTTGTTATTTTTAACTTTGTCATTTTACAGTAATTTTACATTTTACATTAAGTTTATTATTCTACAATATTTTTGTATCTTATAGAAAAAAGTACAGATGAGTGCAGATGCTCTGGAGGAACTCAATCATCTGACACAGGTACTTAGGATTATGATGTGGCTTCCTCAAACTATAATAATATTATATTATGTTGATTTAATGTAAGAATATTTTTTTAAAAATTTTTTTCTAACACAATGCCAGCATTAAACAGAACCCAAAGATGTGTTTATATCAAAGAATTTATCACTTAAGTTCTATTCCATTGACCCATAGTAGAAGAGAAGTGATTTTGGGTTCTTGGAGGCCTTGATAATTGAGTCTAATCTCCGGCAAATTTCACCAAGCTTATGTTTGATTCAGGCTGATGATTTTCAGTCATAGAATTTCTCAAGGATGATATACTATTTGTTTCAATGCATTAAAAAGTACCTATTATAGACCCTAAAAAAAGAACACCAAGGAATATTGTGGCTAAGCTGCAGAATTACCACACAAAGGAGAAAATCCTGCAAGAAAAAAACAATTTAAATACCAAGGTGCCACAATAAGGGTCACTCAAGATCTGGCTGCCTCCACATTAAAAGATAGAAGGGCCTGGAACCTGATATTCCGTAAGGCAAAAGATCAAGGACTGCAACCAAGAATGAACTACCCAGCTAAGTTTAGCATCTTTTTCCATGGAAGAAGATGGTCATTCAATGAAATAGAGGAATTCTATATGTTTCTAAGAAAAAAACCAGACTCAAACAAAAAATTTGATCTACATCCACAAGACTGAAGAGAAACAGAAAAAGGTACACAGAACCCTTGAGAACTGTAACTCTGTTGTAGGTATATAAAAAGTACTCAAGGATAATTTGATTTTACTGATATAAAAGAAAAAAAGGGGGGGTGTAGTAAAGGGAAGGAGGTTGTTTCAGAAAAAGGGGAAGGGATGATAAAAAGAGGGAAACTACATCCCAGGAAATGGCATAGAAAATACACCTTATCTGAGGGAACTTAGTGAGGGGGAGAATCATTGTGTGAATCTTACTCTCATCAGGAGAGGTTCAAAGAGTAAATAATTAACATATTTGTTTTTCAGAGAATTTTCTCTCACCTCATTAAAAGGGGGGATAGGAAAAGGTAAAAGACAAAGGAGAATAAGTGAAGGGACTTGGAGGGAGGGGGGAGGGATACTAAAAAAAATGGGAGGGTTGCACGTCACAAGGGGGGTCTGTAAATTAAATATCGGGGAGGGGGATCAGGGGGGTCAAGGGAAAAAGCATAATCTGGGGATAATATGATTGCAGGAAATACAGAATTAGTAATTTTAACTGTAAATGTAAATGGGATGAACGATCCCATCAAATGGAGACGGATAGCAGATTGGATCAAAAATCAGAACCCTACACTATGTTGTCTAACAGGAAACACACTTAAAACAGGGAGATACATACAGAGTAAAGGTAAAAGGTTGGAACAGAGCCTATTATGCTTCAGGTAAAGCCAAAAAAGCAGGGGTAGCTATCCTTATCTCAGATCAAGCAAAAGCAGAAGTAGATCTCGTTAAAAAAGATAAGGAAGGAAACTATATCCTGCTGAAAGGTAGCATAAATAATGAAGCCATATCAATACTAAACATATATGCACCAAGTGGTATAGCATCTAACTTTCTAAAGGAAAAGTTAAGAGAGTTGCAAGAAGAAATAGACAGTAAAACTATAATAGTGGGAGATCTCAACCTTGCACTCTCAGATTTAGACAAATCAAACCACAAAACAAACAAGAAAGAAATTGAAAAAGTAAATAGAACATTAGAAAAACTAGGTATGATAGACCTTTGGAGAAAACTGAATGGCAATAGAAAGGAATATACTTTCTTCTCAGCAGTTCATGGATCCTATACAAAAATAGACCATATATTAGGACACAAAGATCTCAAAATTAAATGTAGGAAGGCAGAAATAGTAAATGCCTTCTTCTCAGACCACAATGCAATAAAAGCTACATTCAGTAAAAAGTTAGGGGTAAATAGACCAAAAAGTAATTGGAAACTGAATAATCTCATCTTAAAGAATGACTGGGTGAAAGACCAAATTATAGAAACAATTAACAATTTCACCCAAGATAATCACAATGATGAGACATCATACCAAAATCTTTGGGATGCAGCTAAAGCAGTAATAAGGGGAAATTTTATATCTTTAGAGGCTTATTTGAAGAAAATAGAGAAAGAGAAGATTAACGAATTGGGCTTACAACTTAAAAGGCTAGAAAAGACCAAATTATAAACCCCCAACCAAAAATTAAATTTGAAATACAAAAATTAAAAGGAGAAATCAATAATATTGAAAGTAAAAAAAAAACTATTGAATTAATAAATAAAACCAAGAGTTGGTTTTATGAAAAAGCCAATAAAATAGATAAACCTTTGGTAAATTTGATCAAAAAAAAAGAAAGAGGAAAATCGAATTGATAGTCTTACAAATGAAAAGGGGGATCTTTCCACCAATGAAGAGGAAATTAGAGAAATAATGAGTTACTTTGCCCAACTTCATTCCAATAAATTTGATAACTTAAGTGAAATGGATGACTTCCTCCAAAAATATAGGCTCCCTAGATTAATAGAGGAGGAGATAAATTGCTTAAATAGTCCCATTTCAGAAAAAGAAATAGAACAAGCTATTAATAAACTCCCCAGGAAAAAATCCCCAGGGCCAGATGGATTCACATGTGAATTCTACCAAACATTTAAAGAACAACTAACTCCAATGCTATATAAACTATTTGAAAAAATAGGGGATGAAGGAGTCCTACCAAACTCCTTTTATGGCACAGACATGGTACTGATACCTAAACCATGTAGATCGAAAACTGAGAAAGAAAATTATAGACCAATCTCCTTAATGAATATTGATGCTAAAATCTTAAATAAGATATTAGCAAAAAGACTACAGAAAATCATCTCCAGGATAATACACTATGATCAAGTAGGATTTATTCCAGGAATGCAGGGCTGGTTTAATATTAGGAAAATTATTAATATAATTGACCATATTAATAATCAAATTAATAAGAACCATATGATCATCTCAATAGATGCAGAAAAAGCATTTGACAAAATCCAACATCCATTCCTACTAAAAACTCTTGAGAGTATAGGAATAAATGGACTATTCCTTAGAATAATCAGGAGCATATATTTAGGACCTTCAGTAAGCATAATATGCAATAGAAATAAACTGCAACCTTTCCCAGTAAGATCAGGAGTGAAACAAAGTTGCCCACTATCACCATTACTATTCAATATAGTACTAGAAACGCTATCCTCAGCAATAAGAGCCGAGAAAGAGATTCAAGGAATTAGAGTAGGAAATGAGGAAATCAAACTACCACTTTTTGCAGATGACATGATGGTATACTTAGAGAACCCCAAAGACTCTCTAAAAAGCTACTAGAAATAATTCAAAATTTCAGCAATGTGGCAGGATACAAAATAAATCCACATAAATCCTCGGCATTTTTATATATCACTAACAAAATGCAACAGCAAGAGATACAAAGAGAAATTCCATTCAAAATAACGGTCGATAGTATAAAATATTTGGGAATATATCTACCAAAGGAAAGTCAGGAATTATATGAGCAAAATTACAAAACACTTGCCACAAAAATAAAATCAGATTTAAATAATTGGAAAGACATTCAGTGCTCTTGGATAGGCCGAGCGAATATAATAAAGATGACAATACTCCCCAAACTAATCTATTTATTTAGTGCTATACCAATCAGACTCCCAAGAAACTATTTCAATGGCCTAGAAAAAATAACAACAAAATTCATATGGAAGAATAAAAGGTCGAGAATTGCAAGGGAACTAATGAAAAAAAAAAAAAAAACTCAGAGGAAGGTGGTCTAAGTGTACCTGATCTAAAGCTATATTATATAGCAGCAGTCACCAAAACCATTTGGTATTGGCTAAGAAATAGACTGGTAGATCAGTGGAACAGATTAGATACAAAGGACAAAAAAGGGTACATCTATAGCAATCCAATCTTTGACAAACCCAAAGATACCAACATTAGGGATAAAAATTCATTATTCGGAAAAAAACTGTTGGGAAAACTGGAAATTAATATGGCAGAAATTAGATATGGATCCACACTTAACACCATATACCAAGATAAGATCAAAATGGGTCCATGATTTAGGCATAAAGAATGAGATCATAAATAGATTAGAGGAACAGGGAATAGTCTACCTCTCAGACCTGTGGAGGAGGAAGGAATTTATGACCAGAGGAGAATTAGAGATCATTATTGATCACAAAATAGAAGATTTTGATTACATCAAACTAAAAAGTTTCTGTACAAACAATACTAATGCAAACAAGATTAGAAGGGAAGTAACAAATTGGGAAAATATTTTTAAAAACAAAGGTTCTGACAAAGGTCTCATTTCCAAAATATATAGAGAACTGACCCTAATTTATAAGAAACCGAACCATTCTCCAATTGATAAATGGTCAAAGGATATGAACAGACAATTCTCAGAGGAAGAAATTGAAACTATATCCACTCACATGAAAGAGTGTTACAAATCACTACTGATCAGAGAAATGCAAATTGAGACAACTCTGAGATACCACTACACACCTGTCAGATTGGCTAAGATGTCAGGAACAAATAACGATGAATGTTGGAGGGGATGTGGGGAAACTGGGACACTAATACATTGCTGGTGGAATTGCGAAAGAATCCAGCCATTCTGGAGAGCAATCTGGAATTATGCCCAAAAAGTTATCAAACTGTGCATACCCTTTGACCCAGCAGCGCTACTACTGGGCTTATATCCCAAAGAAATACTAAAGAGCGGAAAGAGACATATATGTGCCAAAATGTTTGTGGCAGCTCTTTTTGTTGTAGCTAGAAACTGGAAGATGAATGGATGTCCATCTTTTGGAGAATGGTTGGGTAAATTATGGTATATTAAGGTTATGGAATATTATTGCTCTGTAAGAAATGACCAGCAGGAGGAATACAGAGAGGCCTGGAGAGACTTCCATCAACTGATGCTGAGTGAAATGAGCAGAACCAGAAGATCACTATACACTTCAACAACAATACTTTATGAGGATGTATTCTGATGGAAGTGGAAATCTTCAACATAAAGAAAAGCCAACTCACTTCCAGTTGATCAATGATGGACAGAGGTAGCTACACCCAGAGAAGAAACACTGGGAAGTGAATGTAAATTGATAGCACTAATATCTGTCTGCCCAGGTTGCATGTACCTTCGGAATCTAATGTTTATTGTGCAACAAGAAAATGATATTCACACACATGTATTGTATCTAGACTATATTGTAACACATGTAAAATGTATGGGATTGCATGTCATCGGGGGGAGGGAATAGAGGGAGGGGGGATAATTTGGAAAAATTGAATAAAAGGGATAATATTATAAATATATATATATATATATATATATAATAAAAATTTATTAATTAAAAAAAAGTACCTATTATAAACCAAATAAACAAATTTTAGATGAAACATAATCCTGAGCCACAATGGCAGAGTGAAGCTGGAAATCTGGTCCAGAAGCCACATGAAACCAAGTCTCTGAACAGAGTCTAATCAAATGAAACTACTCTCCAGTCAGGATAGATTAGAAAAACTAAAGAAAGGTCAGTTTCACTGGAGTGAAAAGGATGTTCAGTCCAGCTTAGACAGAGTCTGGAAAACACAGTGAGGGAGTATTAATTTCAACAGATCAGCAACTGAGACACTCAGTCCTGGTTAAGGATACCAGTGGAGTAACCCTCAGTCCCAGCTAAGAAGAGAAATTATGGGAAATCATGCTTTTCTTAAAGAGAGAAAGAAAAGCTACCTCCTGCAAATACAGAGTGTTCTTGTGCTCAAACCCAGGAAGCCTGAAACAGTGCCTCCTTTAGGAGAAGAGAGAGAGAGAGAGAGAGAGAGAGAGAGAGAGAGAGAGAGAGAGAGAGAGAGAGAGAGAGAGAGAGAGAAGAGAGGAGAGAGGAGAGAGGGGAGAGGGGAGAGAGGAGAGAGAGAGAGAGAGAAAGAGAAAGAGAGTGTGGAAATGCAAAAAAAGGAAAGAAAATAAACCAGAAACATAAAAGAATCTTGACCATTGAAAGCTACTATGATGATAGGGAAGAGCAAAGCAACAACTGAAACAAGGGACAAAATAGCCATAGAGGAAATGAAAAGAATGGTATGAATTGGGCTCAAGGCCAAAGAGACTTCTTGTTCTTGCTCATCAAAAAGATAGAGAGGCAAAATAAAGAATGATAAAGAATGAGAGATACAAAGGGAGTTCAACAGTTTGTAAAAGGGAATTCCTTTAAAAATATAATTGTCCAAAGGAAAAAAAGAAAAGAAAAAAGAAAAAAAATACTGGAAAGTAGAACTTACCAAACGGGAAAAAAAGGGATGCAAAAGGTGAAGAAAATCACAAAGTAAAAATTAGAATGGGGCAAATGGAAGGTAACGATTTCAGGAATCAATCAAACTAAAAGGAATGAAAAAATGAAAGAAAATGTAAAATATCTGCAAAGAGACTAGAAGGCCATGATTGAAAAGAGCATTCATGGACAGCATTATCAAAGAAAACTGTCCTGATATTCTAGAAATGGGGAGAATAGTTATTAAAGAATCCATCAATATGGAAAGAGATCCCACAAGGAACACCCCAAGGATGCCAGAAGTATAATCCCAAGGAAAAATACTGCAAGATGCCAGACAAATGTAATTCAAGTAGGAAAGAGCTACAATCAGGATCATCCAGGATTTAGCAGTATATACAGTAAAAGATCTGAGGCCCGAAATACCATATTCCAGAAGACAAAGAACCTGGGGCTACAAGGAAGAATTAATTACTCAGTGAGTCTGAGTATTATCTTTGAGGGTAGGTGAAAGTTCTTCAAAGAATAGACTTCCTAGTGAAATAATTTTTATTGAAAAAAGCAGAATTAACAGTATTTAAAATTCAAACATAGGACTCAAAAGAAACCTAGAAAGGTAAACAGGGAAAAATACATTTAAATTTTATCCCTACATAGGAAAGTGATATTTGTAACTCTTGAGTGCTACATATATTATTGAAGCAGAGGTGAGGGAACAGAAGGTGTACTTTTGAATGGACTCTGATGTGATGATATTAAAAGAAAGAATACATTAAGGGGTAGGAAAAGGATTACTGGGAGAAGTAAAATGTGACAAATTAGATTACATGAAGATGCACAAAAGACCTATAAACATTCAAAGGAAACAGAGGGGGGGGTTAGCATATTCTAAGAGTGTATTTAATCAGTTTTGGTTCAAAGAGGGAATAACTTAGTCATTGAGTTGAATATAGAAATCGATATTACCCCTAAAGAAATAGGAGGAGAAAGGCGAAAGGGAAAAGAGGGACTTGATAGAAGGGAGGGCAGGTAGGGGGTGGGGTGGATTCATAAAACACTAGTACATATGGAAAAAGAGAACAAAAGTATATACAAGGAAAAATAGGATGGAGGAAATACTGAGCTGATAATCATAACTCTAACTGTGAATGGGATGAACTCTGCCATAAAATGTAAGTGAATAGCTGAGTAGATTAAAAAACAGAATCCTACAATGTGTTGTTTACAAGAAACACATTTGACACAGAGCTACAGAGTAAAATGGAGCAAAATTTATTATGCTTCAACTGGAGTAATAAAACTGGAGTAATCATCCTGATTTCAGATAAAGCAAAAATAAATAGGAATTTATTTAAAAGAGATGAAGAAGGAAAGTACATCTTGTTAAACGATACCATAAACAATGAAGTAGGAATAATTTTAAATCTATATGCATAAAATTCTAGAACATTCAATTTCTTAGAGAAGATATTAAGCCAGTTACAAAAATAAACTAAAAAACTATTCTACTGGGGGACCTTAACCTTCCCCTCACTGAATCAGACAAAGCTAATCACAAAATAAAACAAATCAGGGAAGTTAATGAGGGAAGAATCTTAGAAAACCTAGATATGATAGACCTCTGGAGAAAACTGAATAGGGACATAAAGGAATAGATCTTTTTCTTGGCAATATATAGCACCTACACAAAAATTGACCATGGGGGGAAAAAAAGCTCACAATCAAATGCAGAAAGGCAGAAATGATAAATGCTTCCTTTTCAGACCATGAGGCAATAAAAATTATATTCAATAAAAGGTCAGGAAAAGATAGACTAAAATCCAATTGGAAAGTAAATAATCTAATTCTAAATAGTGTGTCAAACAACAATTCACAGACAGAATCCATAATTTATTCCAAGAGAATGACAATGAGAAAATGTACCAAAACCTATGGGATGCAGCCAAAGCAGTTCTTAGGGGAAATGTTATATATATACCTACATTATAACACACACATATATGCATATATATGTATGTATATGTATATGTGTGTATGTATATATGTATGTATATATACATATATATATGTGTGTATATATATATACATATATATATATATATATACACACATATATGTGTGTGTGTGTATATACACACAGTTAACATGAATAAAATAGAGAAAGGGATCAATGGATTGGGCATGTAACTAAAAAAAAAGCTAGCAAAAGAACAAATTAAAAACGTCCCTTTAAATACCAAATTAGAAATTCTGAAATTCAAAAGAAGGAATAATAAAATTTAAAGAAAACTATTGAATTAATGAAACTAAGTTGGTTTTAAGAAAACAAATGAACAAAATGGGTGAACTTTGGTGAATTTGATTAGAAAAAAGGAAAGAAGAAAATCAAATTATCAGCATCAAAAATGAAAAGAATAAACTTACCACCAATGAAAAATATATTAAAGGAATAATTAGGAACTATTTTACCCAAATGTATGCCAGCAACTCTGGATATCTTAACAGAAATAGATGAATATTACAACAGTATACATTGCTCAATTTAACAGTAGAGAAATTAAGTAACTTAAATAGTCCTATTTTAGATAAAGAAATTGAACAAGGCATCAATGATCTCCCTAAAAAAAAATTAAAAAAACTTCCACAGTTAGATGGATTCCCAAGTAAATTCTACCAAATATTTAAAGAACAATTAATTCCAATACTGTGTAAACTTTTTGGGAAAAAAGGCTAAGAAGTTCTGTCAAATTCCTTCAGTGACACAAATATGGAAATAATAAGCTAAACTAGGATGAGTCAAAACAGAAAATTACACATTGATCTCCCTAGTGAATATAATATCTTAAATAAAATATTAGCAAAGAGATTATAGCAAAACTTCAGCAGTGTGGGGAGCAAGTATAAAGTAAGGAAATGGTGAAGAACTTACAGCAATGTTAAATTCCTTTTCTGTATTCTATCTTCTCTAGGTCTCTGTGACCTGCATAGGTATGTTCAATGTTTAGGCTACTAATTGCTTAGATTTTTTAATGACATTTATGTCTGTCCAGGCTATCAAGGTTTATTTAGGCTACTAATTGTTTAGTTTTTGAGATATATGATGACATTCAATTAACTGGTGGGGAAGGAGGGGGGCACCTATCTCTTGATGTTCCCCAAACCCATGATGTAATCCTTTTGCAATTAATCCTATGAAAACTGTATATATTCCCTTAGTCCTTTAGCCCTTCTACCGTGAGCTTGCTTTCTTTCCCTCCTCATGGTGGAATTGCTCATTCTCATGAGAATTTGTTAAATAAACAACTTTTCTGCTTTTTACTTTGAGAGGTCTCTGAGAAGTCATTTTTGGATAGGATTTTCTATCCGTCACAGTTTGGGGGCTCAGTCCGGGATGAGTCTTTGGGGGAGATGGCTGCACATCCCAAACGGAGATAGGCGTGCCCATGGATAGTTTTTTTCCCGTGTTCTCTGGCTCTGAGTGTGTAGCCTCCCTCCCTCTCTGACAAAAGACCGGAGGCGGAGATACTCAGTGAAAAGCAGAATTGAAGATAAAAAGGAGAAATAGAGTCCTGAGGAGCCGGTGGTGGTCTAAGCAAACACGTGTTTCTCCAGGTGAGCTTAGAAATCTGGGGGTCTATTGGCTGGGTCAAGGGAGACCCGAGGGATTAGCCCTCCTCAAAATTGCTTTGTTCGGACTGTTTCTCTGACCCCAAGGGAAGGATTTCCTAAGATGATTCTCTCTGGAGTGACCACTGCAGCAAGACAATTGGTCTTTGCTGACAATTTGGTTTGAGACCAAGTTGGGAAAATGGGATAGAAGCAGTCAAAAGAATTTGTCAGGACGGTAGCTAGGTATTAAAAGAATTGTAAAAGATGAAAATAAGAGCTCTACTTGTGTCTGTGTATGTATGTTTGTGCTTTGTATTGTTTTTATCCCGTGTTAAAAGTTAGCAAGTTCATAAGAGATAAAGTGTTCAGCCTCTGTGTTGCAGGCTTAGAGAAATAAAATAGCAGGCTGAATTGCTGGGAGTTGGGATTCAGTCAGAGTAGTAATTCTTTCAGAGTGGCTCAGAATGCATTGGTCTTAAATCATGCAATATCTAGGCATTCTCTGGGAAGGCAGAGAGATGCACTAAATGGGCTTGGAAGTTTAGAGAAACTCCGTTTGGATTCTGGGAGGGAAGAATGTTCAAGGTGAAACATTCTCTCCAGGGGCAGGGGTCCTGGGAAAAGCCCCTAGTCTGTTTGGCTGATTTAAAAGCCCTGTTAAGTTGTAAGAATAATGTTAAGAAGTTTGGAAATTGATTATTTGAAAATTTGTTCATGATTTTAAATCTTTTTAATCTGATGTACTAATTTGTAAGTAAATGGAACTTGGCTATTTTAAACTGGTGGGAGAGTTTTCTCTGAAAAGCAGATTTTCAAAGTCCGCTAAAGAGGAGTAATGGCAATACAATCTTATCTGCTTAATACTACCTGGGAAGCTTCCTACTAGTGGCCTTGAAGCAGAAGAAGGCAGAAGAAAAAAAAAGAAAGAAAAGAAAAACTATTTGGTTTGCTTCTGAAACATTGGGTAATTTGTTATCATTATGGGTTATGAATCTTGAAGTTTAAATTAAAAAAAAAGGTGATTAAAGAAAAGGGACAAAAGAGATTGATTTACAAAAGTAATTAATAGTTTAAATGAAGCATCTAGTCAGAAGAGTTATTAGTTTGGAAGTGTTTAAAGTATGTCGAAGAAGGTTTAAGTAAGTAAGCATTGGGAGGAGAGAGACAGAGATGGGACAGGAGAAGGAAGGTGATTTAAGAAGATTGATTAGTGGGAGCAAATGATTTCAAGAAGAAATCAGTGGGGGAAAAGAAGGAACTTGTTGGAAAGTTAGTCCTGGAGAGATGACTGTGAGACGGGATGTATTTTTGCAGGAGGAGAACAGCAGTGGAAAGCTGCAGCCATTTTTGGCTGAAGAAAGCAAACTGATCTGGTTACTCATACAACATGTTAATTGAGTGAATATTTGTTTGTAAAATACATAATGGCTTTGTGTTTAATGAATACGATCAAAAATGTGATATATAATCTGAAAGGGCTATTTAAAAAAAGAGTTTAATTGATGTTTTTAAAAACTTTTCAGATTCTTTTCTGTGAAAATAGAGTTTTAATTCACTATATTGATGTCAATTATTTAGAGGGACTCCAAGGATAGTAGTTTTTGCCTTTGTCCTTTTGAAAATGTTTTTGTTATGGACAATATGTAGTTTATGATTTTTCTGTGTATTTGGTATTTAAAAAAAGCAAAATGATTGATATAATATTCAATTTATGGAACATCCACTTGAGTATGTAAGAATTGTGTGATCATTCTGGAATTAATTTCTTATTGTTAAAAGTCTTACAATATGTAGATGATCTTCTTGTGGCAGGGAAGAAAAAGAGTGGCCTTGTCCAAGTTACTATCAGTTTGTTAAGTTATTTAAGAGCACAGGATCTGAGAATTTCTTAAGAAACATTGTAATTTGTGAAATGTGAGGTAAAATATTTAGGTCATTGTATGAATGAAGGGAAAAAAGAAATTAGATCCTGAAATTACTTGAGGGAAAGAATGGAAACAGTAAAGGAAAGGGATTGGCACACAGGGCATTGGTCACTGAAATTTTGACTAATCTTATGTTGCCTAAGAATATTGCAGTGATTCATGTGCAGGGGCACCAAGGAGGACATTCATTTGAGATAAGGAGAAACTGCTTTGCAGATGAGGAGGCAAAACGGCCTGGAGAAGAGGAATCTGTAAGTACAGAGGAGATGATGGTGCTAATTCTGGCATTTCTGCCTCCAATGCTTCCACCTTCCTTTATCGCAGAAGGGAAGCAGGAAACCCAAAGCCTTGGCGCTCAGGAGGATAAAGAGGGCACTGGCTCCTCCCTGACGGCAGAGAGGTACCGATCACAGCAGGTATGAGACATGTACTCCGAACATTTACATCAGGGCAGTCATTGGGGTTTCCAAGGCCTGTGTGATATAGTGCTAAGTTTGTGGCACTGGTTTGTACATAATAGCAGGCAATTGGTCAGTGGGTGTCCTGTTTGTCAGAGTATGAATAGGGCGGCCCAATGACAAGTCCAAAAAGGAGGAAGGCCCCCTAGTATCAGGCCTTTCCAAAAGCATACAGGTGGACTTTACCAAGCTGCCATCAGTGGGGTGTCTCAGATATCTGCTGGTCGTAGTGGACCATCTGACCTCATGGGTGGAGGCCTTTCCCCTTACATGGGCAACTGCCTCAGCAGTTTGTAAAAGTACTCCTTGAGCATATCATTCTGGGGTATAGGATGGTGGAGCAGGTAGATTCAGACCAAGGCACACATTTCATGGCTAAGATCCTCCAATCTGTGGCCCAATCATGGGACTTATATACCCCATGGCATCTGCCCTCATCAGGTAAAGTGGAAAGGATGGATAAGGAAATTAAACAGCAACTGACTAAATTGGAGTTAGAGACACAATTGCCCTGGACCAGGTACCTTCCCCTTGCCTTATTAAGAATTAGAACAAAACCCCGAAGGGATGTGGGATTATCACCTTATGAGTTATTGTATGGTCACCCTTATCTAAAAGGGATTCAAAATTCCTCCTTGGATGCAATGTTTGAGACCAAGGATTTGTTTTTAGGAAAATATGTCATGTCTTTATTGCAACATCTAAAAACTTTACACCTAAAAGGGCTTATTGTTCAGACTCCTCCCTTAGGATTCACAGTGCATAAGTTCCAGCTTGGAGACCAGGGTCCTGGTTCAGACATGGAAGGAGGACAAGCTGACCCTGAGCTGGAAAGGACCGTTCCAGATCCTGTTGACTTCAGATACAGCAACACGCACCAAAAAGATAGGTTGGGCACATCACATTCGAGTCAAAGGTCCCATGGATTTGCTAAAGAAGTGAGCAGTAGAGACTGATCCAGGAACATTAAAAGTGCAGCTGAGCAAAGACTGATTAATTGTGCATGTAAAATCTTTTTGACTTGTCTCATTTGGGGAACTGTCTTGGAACTTTTCTTGTTTGTACTAGATATTACAATTTATTGAACTGTATTGTTAGGAATTAGGGGTATTATATACTAGTAAGGAGAATTGGGTATGAACCAAACCCAAAGGGTTGGAGACTGTGCCTTGTATATGCATATATGCTTTTATGTGGGTACACCCTTTGTACTGGTACCTCGAGAGCTGTGTAGTAAAAGCATCACTGGACCCTGACTAGTACAGTTTAGGGAGATATTGCCTACATCAGACTGGTACAGGGCCATGGATGGGAGAAAGTAAGTGTACATGGACATTTACTTGCAGGTCAGAGAAGGGAGCTATCATAGACTACAGTAGGTATGTGAATAGATGGAATCAAACTAGTATAACTTGTTATGATGGATCAGTAATTCGCTGTATCCAAAGTTCTAATAGCTGGTGGTCTTGATTTGATGGTAGCTGGTGAAAACAACTTTTATGGTATGGACTAATTGCTATCAGTGATATTATATTGTTACCATTATGTTTACCCTGTATGATTACACTAATAACCAAAATAGTCCACCGATCTCTTTCAAAATTATTGCATCCAGAGGGTGCTGTTAAAATGATGATTCTCCAGAAAAGAGGCTGGAGAGTGTTGGAAGGGGATAAATCTGATAGTGAACTTGATAAACAATGTATGAGCTTGTTAACTGACTTTGAGCAATGTGTAAGTTCTTAATAGAGCATGTGATAAAAATCACTTACATATTAGGAGTGGGGAGCTGTGGGGAGCAAGTATGAAGTAAGGATATTGTGAAGAACTTACAGCAATGTTAAATTCAATGTTTAGGCTACTAATTGCTTAGATTTTTTTATGACATTTATGTCTGTCCAGGCTATCGATGTTTATTTAGGCTACTAATTGTTTAGTTTTTGAGATATATGATGACATTCAATTAACTGGTGGGGAAGGAGGGGGGCACCTATCTCTTAATGTTCCCCAAACCCATGATGTAATCCTTTTGCAATTAATCCTATAAAAACTGTATATGTTCCCTTAGTCCTTTAGCCTTTCTACCTTGAGCTTGCTTTCTTTCCCTACTCACGGTGGAATTGCTCATTCTCATGAGAATTTGTTAAATAACTTCTGCTTTTTACTTTGAGAGGTCTCTGAGAAGTCATTTTTGGATAGGATTTTCAATCCTCACAGATAATACATTATGAGTAAGTGGGATTTATACCAGGAATGCAGGCCTGATTCAATATCAGGAAAACTATAGCTATATTCCATCATATCAATAACAAAAGCAACAGAAATCATATGATAATTTCAGTAGATACATTAAAAGCTTTTGACAAAATACAGTACCTATTCCTACTAAAAACAGAGAATCGGGATAAAGGGAATTTTTTTGAAAATATAAGCATTATCTATCTAAAACCAACAGACAGCATCATTTGCAATGGAGAGAACCTGGACACATTCCCAATAAGATCAGTGGGGAAACAAGAATGCCTCTTATCACCATTATGATTCAGTATTGCACTAGAAATATTGGCTTTAGCTGTAAGAAAAGAAAAATGAAAGGAATTAGAATAGGCAATAAGGAGACTACAAATCCTTGCAGATGACATGATATACTAGAATACTAGAAAATTATCCAAAAACTTCCTTGAAATAACAGTTTTACAAAGTTGCAGTGTATAAAATAAACCTGCACAAACCATCAGCATTTCTATATATTACTGACTAATTACAGCATCAAGAGATAAATTTCATTTAAAGTAATTGTAGACAAAATAATTGGGAGGGTTATAGGTAATGTCTAAGAGGTCAGTTAATTTGGTAATTTTGAGATTCCTAGTAACTTTGGAGGAGCAGTTACATTGAATAAGAAATAAATTGAATAATTTGAAGTCAGGTTAGAGGGGCTTAACCTGAGATTGAGAAGAGAAGAAGCAGAGCTGATGAGCATAGATGGCTTTTTCCATAACTTGAGAAAGGGCTTTAAAAAGGTGACAGCTTTAGAAGTAATCTGATCAATGAGGGCTTTTAAAAGATGGGGTAACATAGCGATGTTTGCAAAAAGGGAATATAGATTTGGAAATAGTGGAAATGATACATGATAGAGGATGAAATCTTTTGAAGAAGAAAAGTAGATCAAGTAGATCATTGTAAAGTGATAGCTCTTGTTAAGGAGATGGACTTGCCTTTTGACCCAAAATAGAAAAGGAGAGAGTGGAAGATATCTGAGTTATGTGAGATAAAAATAGGAGAAAAGGAAACTTTTAGTGAATAACCTGTTTTTTTTTTTTTTTGTTTGTTTGTTTGTTTTTTTCAGCGAAAAAAAAAAAAACTCTGCTGTTCATCAGCAGAGAGGGTAAGTTCAGGGGATGCAATAGAACACTTGGGGAGAAAAAACAAAGTTCATTATGACTGGATATGAGAATGAATAAACAAGGTAAGATTAGATTGATTGCTTTGCCATTGGCCCTAAGGATTCTTTATCCTTCAGGACAGTCTTTCAAAATCTGTGATCTCATTAGAGATTTAGTAACAATTTCTAAAATCTCTGTGATCCTGGGTCTTAGCATCTTTGTGATCCATTATTTGCTCCATTATTTTCTGGAGCTAAGATTTTCAGTACCTTAAGAATCACTTGGGATATATCAAATACATAATTACATTCAAAGTAGACACTTTGTTTACCAACTTCTAACCAAATGTGTTGGGGTCCTCAGCTAGTGCAGAACTGCTGACACCAGTGGTCTGAGCACTTACCCACAGTTATTGTCGCCTCTACAAACTTTGGATGTTTCCGGATATTACAGAGTAGACAGACACCATTTATGCATTTAGAGAAGCTTTATTGAGTGGTTACATTATCTTACCTCTCCTTCCTCTCCTCTCTTTCCCTCTGCTGTCCTGTTCTTATACCCCTTTCATCTGCCCTTGCCAACGTGCCCCAGCAACAAGTATGTGTATAGCTTATTGTATCCAGGAGCCCAACTCCTGAGACGGTGGGAGCTATCTCGATTTGGTATGTGATCAATGCCTGTCCTGATGTGTCTACAGGGTATATCCCGGATGTGTAGTCAGCCAAGCAGAACATACACCTGAGGCCTCAACATCCATTCCCAAGAGAGTGCTGACCAAAAGCCACAGATCACAGACCACAGACCACAAGGGCCAGATTTGAACAAGACTTGTTTTTGCACAGAATTTTTGCTTACACAAATGAGGAATTGTGTGCAAGGTACACAATGAAAGGTCACAAAATTAATGCAGACTCTTGTTATTCTGTTCTCTAGCACTCTTGTGGCTATGTTCCCTAGCACGCAGGTGTTACTATTACTCCTCTTTTTCTTAGGATACTTAGTGAATCTACTTCCTGATCTTAAGTAGGCTGATTTTATAGACTTGTAACACTAGTTATCCTGATGTCCACTGCTTGCAAACAAAATGTCTTTCATTTTAGCCCTCCCCTAGAGTTTTCTATTACTCTTAAGAAGATTTGTAAGAAGATCGGAGCCAAGATGGCAGAGA
Organism: Sminthopsis crassicaudata; assembly: GCF_048593235.1. Classification (NCBI taxonomy): domain Eukaryota; kingdom Metazoa; phylum Chordata; class Mammalia; order Dasyuromorphia; family Dasyuridae; genus Sminthopsis; species Sminthopsis crassicaudata. The sequence goes on along the minus strand of NC_133621.1, from coordinate 270,978,262 downwards.
ATATACACGTGAATTTCTAAGCTCCCTACTACACTCAATACCAATTAGCTAACTCAGCCTCCAAAATAATGCTGGATAAAAAAATCACAAAGATTAAAAGCACAACTTACCAGCCGAAGAGAATCTGGAGTTTTGTCAGAAAAGGTTGGTCCAGAGGAGAGGAAAAAAAAAAAAAAAAGGACCAGCACAGAGAGTGTTAGACTAAAGGCTAGCACATTGTGCCAAACGGGCTGGGAAAACTTATGGGGTTAGAATAGATACTGAGACAGAAGTCTCTAGCCTAGGCTAATAGCTCTACTGTGCTTGTAAAATAGCAGATCAGAAGAGAAATGAAAGCAACTTAAAAAAACAAACAAACAAACAAAAAAAGGCCCAAACCCCATACCAGAAGTGACCAACACTGATCTGGCAAAGCTGTGCGCCATATGCTTCTCCTTGAGGCAGTTGAGAACTTGCACAGCGGGGCAGCCTCTAATCTACACAGTTCGGGGCTCAGCCTGAGGGAGCAGAACTATCACAGCAGTGAAACTCCTGCAGCAATGACACTGCTTCCCCAGCAGAAACTTCCGGTCTGTGTTGCTGGTCAGCTGCTAATATCCACAGACCCTTCCCAGGCTTTGGCCTGGGGTTGTGACTATTTCACTATTCAGTTTCTAGCCTCAGGGCAGCCGCTAGGCCATACAGCAGGGCTCTTCACTGGGCACTCCTCAAAGCACAGCCATGTTAACCACCTCAGAGTCATTTCCAGAGGGGGAGGGCAGGGGGAAAATCTCCCCCAGAGCTCTCTCTTAGCCTGGGCACAAAATTGCTGTAATCCACGCTATTTCTGTTCTACAAGGAAGCTAGTAAATTTCCTACCCAAAGGGAAGACCCCACAGAGTTTTAACAATGAGTAAGAAATTGAAGAGAATGATTGACACCTTCTATACAGAGTAAGAGCGGGTATCCAACCCCAAGAAAGCTAACAGCAGACAGTCTCCAGATAATACCCTAAAGGGGAACAATACCTGCCCCCCATCACTTAACTCTCTCCTAGAAGAGACTATTAAAACATTAAGAGAATTAGGAGACTGGGGAAAGGAAAGAAAAGCTATGATAGAGAGCAACAATATCCTGAAATTTGAGTTGGAAAAGATAAAGAAATCACAGGAAGTGCATGGGAATAAAATTTGTGAATTGGAAAAGGTTAAAAAATCACGGGAAAGTAGGATTTCTGAATTGGAAAAGATAAAAATTTGTAGGATTTGTGAATTGGAAAAAGAAAATAACTCACTAAAAAAAATAGTTAAAGAGAAAAAAAATTCCACAAAGCAAAATAATTCATTTCAAAACTCAATTCGACATCTAAGAGTTGGTTTTAAGAAAAAGCCAATAAAATAGATAAAACTTTGGTAAATCTGATCAGAAAAAGGAAAGAGGAAAATCAAATTGTTCATCATAAAAATGAAAAGGAGGATCTTTCCACAAATGAAGAGGTAATTTGAAAAATAATGAGTTACTTTGCCCAACTTTATGCCAATAAATTTGATAACTGAAGTGAAATGGATGACTACTCCAAAATACAGGCTTGCTAGATTAACAGAGGAGGAAATAAATTGCTTAAATAGTCCCATTTCAGAAAAAGAAATAGAACAAGCTATTAATCAACTCCCCAGTTAAAAATCCCCAGGACCAGATGGATTTACATGTGAATTCTACTAAACATTTAAAGAACCATTAGCCCCAATGGTATATAAACTATTTGAAAAAATAGGGGATGAAGGAGTCCTACCAAACTCCCTTTATGACACAGAAATAATACTGATACCTAAACAAGGTAGGTTGAAAACAGAGAAAGAAAACTATAGACCAATCTCCCTTTATTCTTTTTTTATAGTTATAAATTTTTTGACAGTATATATGAATGAGTAATATTTTTTTTATAACATTATCCCTTGTACTCATTTTTCCAAATTATCGCCTCCCTCCTTCTACTCCCTCCCCTAGATGACAGGAAATCCCATACATTTTACATGTGTTACAGTATAACCTAGATACAATATATGTGTGTAAATCCAATTTTCTTATTGCGTGTTAAGTATTAGATTCCGAAGGTATAAGTAACCTAGGTAGATAGACAGTAGTGCTAACAATTTACATTCACTTCCCAGTGTTCCTTCTCTGGCTGTAGTTGTTTCTGTCCATCATTGATCAACTGGAAGTGAGTTGGATCTTCTTTATGTTGAAGATATCAAATTACATCAGAATACATCTTCATACAGCATTGAAGTGTACAGCGATCTTCGGGTTCTATTCATTTCACTCAGCATCATTCATGTAAGTCTGTCCAAACCTCTCTGTATTCATCCTGCTGGTCATTTCTTACAGAGCAATAATATTCTATAACATTCATATACCATAATTTACCCAACCATTCTCCAACTGACGGACATCCATTCATTTATCAGTTTCTAGCCACTACGAAAAAGAGCTGCCACAAACATTTTGGCACATAAAGGTGCCTTTCCCCTCTTTAGTATTTCTTTGGGATATAAGCCCAATAGCAGCACTGCTGGGTCAAAGGGTATGCACATTTTGATAAATTTTTGGGCATAATTCCAAATTGCTCTCCAGAATGGTTAGATTCTTTCAAAACTCCACCAACAATGTATTAGTGTCCCAGTTTTCCCACATCCCCTCCAATATTCATCATTATTTGTTCCTGTCATCTTAGCCAATCTGACAGGAGTGTAGTGGTATCTCAGAGTTGTCTTAATTTGCATTTCTCTGATCAGTAGTGATTTGTAACACTCTTCCATATGAGTGGATATAATTTCAATTTCTTCATCTGAGAATTGTCTGTTCATATCCTTTGACCATTAATCAATTGGATAATGGTTTGATTTCTTATAAATTAGGGTCAGTTCTCTATATATTTTGGAAATGAGACCTTTATCAGAACCTTTAACTGTAAAAATAGTTTCCCAATTTGTTACTTCCCTTCTAACCTTGTTTGCATTAGTATTGTTTGTACAGAAACTTTTTAGGTGATGTAATCAAAATCTTCTATTTTGTGATCAATAATGATCTCTAGTTCTCCTCTGGTCATAAATTCCTTCCTCCTCCACAGGTCTGAGAGGTAGACTATCCTCTATTCCTCTAATCTATTTATTATCTCACTCTTTATGCCTAAATCATGGACCCATTTTGATCTTATCTTGGTATATGGTGTTAAGTGTGGATCCATATCTAATTTCTGCCATACTAATTTCCAGTTTGCCCAACAGTTTTTTTTTTTTTTTCAAATAAGGAATTTTTATCCCTAATGTTGGTATCTTTGGGTTTGTCAAGGACTAGATTGCTATAGATGTACCCTTTTTTGTCCTTTGTATCTAATCTGTTCCACTGATCGACTGGTCTATTTTTTAGCCAATACCAAATGGTTTTGGTGACTGCTGTTATATAATATACCTTTAGATCAGGTACACCTAGACCACCTTCATCTGACTTTTTTCATTAGTTCCCTTGCAATTCTCGACCTTTTATTCTTCCATATGAATTTTGTTGTTATTTTTTCTAGGTCATTAAAATAGTTTCTTGGGAGTCTGGTTGGTATAGCATCAAATAAATAGATTAGTTTGGGGAGTATTGTCATCTTTATTATATTTGATCGGCCTATCCAAGAGCATTGAATGTCTTTCCAATTATTTAAATCTGACTTTATTTTTGTGGCAAGTGTTTCGTAATTTTGCTCATATAATTCCTGACTTTTCTTTGGTAGATATATTCCCAAATATTTTATACTCTTAACATTTGTTTGGAATGGAATTCCTCTTTGTATCTCTTGCTGTTGCATTTTGTTGGTGATATATAATATTGCTGAGGATTTATGTGGATTTATTTTGTATCCTGCCACTTTGGTAAAATTCTGAATTATTTCTAATAGCTTTTTAGCAGAGTCTTTGGGGTTCTCTAAGTATACCATCATGTCATCTGCAAAGAGTGATAGTTTGATTTCCTCATTTCCTACTCTAATTCCTTGAATCTCTTTCTCGGCTCTTATTGCCGAGGCTAGCATTTCTAGTACTATATTGAATAGTAATGGTGATAGTGGACAACCTTGTTTCAATCCTGATCTTACTGGGAAAGGTTCCAGTTTAACTCCATTGCATATTATGCTTACAGATGGTCGTAAATATATGTTCCCGATTATTCTAAGGAATAGTCCATTTATTCCTATACTCTCAAGCATTTTTAGTAGGAATGGATGTTGGATTTTGTCAAATGCTTTTTCTGCATCCACTGAAATGATCATGTGGTTTTTATTAATTTGATTATTAATATGGTCAATTATACTAATAGTTTTCCTAATATTAAGCCAGCCCTGCATTCCTGGTATAATTCCTACTTGATCATAGTGTTATTTTCCTGGGGATGATTTTCTGAATTCTTTTTGCTAATATCTTATTTAAGATTTTAGCATCAATATTCATTAAGGAAATTAGTCTATAGTTTTCTTTCTCAGTTTTCAATTTACCTGGTTTAGGTATCAGTACCATGTCTGTGTCATAAAAGGAGTTTGGTAGGACTCCTTCATCCCCTATTTTTTCAAATAGTTTATATAACATTGGGGCTAATTGCTCTTTAAATGTTTGGTAGAAATCACATGTAAATCCATCTGGTCCTGGGGATTTTTAACTGGGGAGTTGATTAATAGCTTGTTCTATTTCTTTTTCTGAAATGGGACTATTTAAGTAATTTATCTCCTCCTCCGTTAATCTAGGAAGCCTATATTTTTAGAGGAAGTCATCCATTTCACTTAAGTTATCAAATTTATTGGCATAAAGTTAGGCAAAGTAATTCCTTATTATTTCTCTAATTTCCTCTTCATTGGTGGAAAGATCCCCCTTTTCATTTGTAAGACTAACAATTTGATTTTCCTCTTTCCTTTTTCTGATTAGATTTACCAAAGGTTTATTTATTTTATTGGCTTTTTCATAAAACCAACTCTTGGTTTTATTTATTAATTCAATAATTTTTTTTACTTTCAATATTATTGATTTCTCCTTTTAATTTTTGTATTTCAATTTTGATTTTTGTTTGAGGGTTTTAATTTGGTCTTTCTCCAGTTTTTTAAGTTGCAGGCCCAATTCATTAATCTTCTCTTTCTCTATTTTGTTCAAATAAGCCTCTAGATATATAAAATTTCCCTGAATTACCACTTTAGCTGCATCCCACAAATTTTGGTATGATGTCTCATCGTTGTCATTATCTTGGGTAAAATTATTAATTGTTTCTATAATTTGCTGTTTCACCCAGTCATTCTTTAAGATGAGATTGTTCATTTTCCAATTACTTTTTGTTCTATTTACCCCTAACTTTTTACTGAATGTAGTTTTTATTGCATTGTGATCTGAGAAGAAGGCATTTACTCTTTCTGCCTTCCTGTATTTAATTTTGAGATCTTTATGTCCTAACATATGGTCAATTTTTGTATAGGTTCCATGAATTGCTGAGAAGAAAGTATATTCCTTTCTATCACCATTCAGTTTTCTCCAAAGGTCTATCATATCTAGTTTTTCTCATGTTCTATTCACTTTTTTAATTTCTTTCTTATTTGTTTTGTGGTTTGATTTGTCTAAATCTTAGAGTGCCAGTTTGAGATCTCCCACTATTATAGTTTTACTGGCTATTTCTTCTTGCAACTCTCTTAACTTTTCCTTTAGAAAGTTAGATGCTATACTACTTGGTGCATATATGTTTAGTATTGGTATGTCTTCATTGTTTATGCTACCTTTTAGCAGGATATAGTTTCCTTCCTTATCTCTTTTAATTAGATTAGCTTCTGCTTTTGCTTGCTGAGATAAGGAGGGCAAAGCCTGCTTTTTTGGCTTTACCTGAAGCATAATAGATTCTGCTCCAACCTTTTACCTTTACTCTGTATGTATCTCTCTGGGTAAAATATGAATGTTGAATGTTAAATGTTATAGAATATTATTCCTCTGTAAGAAATGGCCAGCAGGATGAATACAGAGAGGTTTGGACAGACTTACATGAATGATGCTGAGTGAAATGAGCAGAATCAGAAGATCACTATACACTTCAACAACAATACTGTATGAAGATGTATTCTGTTGGAAGTGGATATCTTCAAGATAAAGTAGATCCAACTCACTTCCAGTTGATCAATGATGGACAGAAACTGCTACACCCAGAGAAGGAACAGTGGGAATTGAATGTAAAACGTTTGCACTATTTTATTTCTACACAGGTTACTTATACCTTCAGAATCCAATTCTTACTGAGCAACAAGAAATTTGGTTTTGCACACATATATTGTATTAAGGATATATTGTAACACATTTAACAAGTATGGGATAGCCCATCATCTAGGGAAGGGAGTAGAGGGAGGGAGGGGAAAATTTAGAAAAGTGTATAGAAGGGATAATCGTGTAAAAAATATTAATTACCCATGCCTATGTACTGTAAAAAATTAATTATAGTTATAAAATGAATAAAAGAAGATTTGTAGGGGGTTTCCAGATTCTTTGAAAATTGCTTTGATCCCCACAGATGGTATTCCCTCCATTGTATAGACAAGTTTCCTGTACTTCATTTGGTTTGGTTATAATTATTTGGATCAATTTTTACAAAGAAATATTTACTTCAAAATTATAACAAAAAATATACACATTTACTCCAGAACATGTGGGTAGACTCGTCTTTCTTTTATACCCCCTCAGACCATTGCAAAGGGAAGAAGATTAGGTTCATCATTTACATAATTTCTTACAAGGCACAATTCCAAGTCCAAATATAAACTCCACATTTGATTTGAGCACGAGGCATGTGGTTTTTTGGACTTTTCTGACTTTTCTGTTGGGCTAGCTGGCTGGCTTTAATATCCCATATTTCTTATGGTTTAAAATCCTAACTCCTTTGGGGATTCGATCACTTCTGCCATGAAAACAGATAAGGCCAAATAAAACAGAGGAGAAACACTCTAGCCATTTGTCAGAGCCACAGGGTAAAAAGAGAGAAAGAGGGTGTCCCATCTCAGCTTATAGTGCCCACATATGGGTGAACTGTGTGCAGTCTTCACTCTTTGTGAGTATTTTTTTTTTCCAAAGGGGCATTCTCTTCCAGTTTTGCAGCCAAACATGGAGATGCAATGCCCCCAAAATTCACCTATCATCTTACACTATTGAATTTCTAATACCATGTTTGGAAGCCTACCATACTCCAATCTCTATTATTATTATCAGTATTTCTAGGCCTTATGAATTGTTTTTATACCTAATGATGGTAACAGTTGAAATTCTAGGAAGATGACTTGCCCTAATTGTTCTATCCCCAATCTATGGGAGGTGCTGTGCAGTCCTAGGCAAGGTTATTGGATTGTGCCACACAGTCTTGACTTGGGACAATACTTTCTAAGCTCTTATCTGCCTCAGGTAGTCTTGTAAGCAGATTGTAGTTGTTTTTTTAGCTCTGGAGTTTTAGTCAATTGCCTGTCATTCCTTTCTTCCTGCTTCCCAGGAAGTCCACTTATGTTTCCTGTGACAAAAATTTTTGATGAATTGTCTTTACAAAGTGTCTGGGACTATGCTATAAGCTGGCAAGCTATGTTGTTCCTGAACAATTTGTTATGAAGCAGATATTTTTTTCAAAATAAATCTCTGAATTTTAAAGGACAAGTTAATAGGTAGGCTTGGTTCATATCCCAAACGTTACAAAGTATGGCATAAAACCTGTGTTTTTTCTTCTTGACTTGTATGCATGTATTATATTTGCTACGTATTTATGCCACTGACATTTTTATGCAGGCCTCTGTATTCAACACATCCAAAAAAAGTAATTTTATTGGACTTAACAATTGTAAGGTATTAAGTCAGATTATGAGAGAGAGAATGATTAAGCTATTGAGAATGCAGACATGGGAAGACCTGATTCAAATCTTCCTTTAGTTTCTAAAAAAACTCAAATCCTTTGGTTATTTCACTATTTGGAAGTGGTTCCAAAGAGGTTTATATATTAATTTTTTAATAACTTTTTGTTTTAGGTATACTTCCTGTGAGCAAAATCTTGATGAGTAGTATTTTTAATCCATTTGATAACTTCTTTATCTTTAAACTAGATTTCAATCATTTATATTCCATATAATAATTGTTACATTCAACAACTTATTTGAATTATTCCTTTTTTGAAAGAATATAGTCTTTATTAAACTAATATTATTCCTCTCTCATCTTTACTGCTCACTTTCACTCTTTTGCACACACACACACACACACACACACACACACACACACACACACAATACTATTAAATACAATTCCTATACCTTAGACTATTCAAATATATTTAACTCTTCTGCCCTTCCAGGCCTTTGAGACAGCACTCTAGGATTTCCTCACTCTTCACTCTTTGCCTTGTTTTTTCTTACTCATTTTTCATCACTGAGTCTCACAATCATTTTATTTCTCTGCTTCCTTCCCTAGTTCCTTTGTATCATCCAAACTAATATTTTCAGGATTTTATCTCAAACAAACCTGAATTCAATAGGAAATTTAACATATAAGAGCCAAAATGAAAAATTGATATTTTTCTTACAATACACATATATGTATATGCATTTCTCTCTGTGTGTATGTGTGTGTGTGTGTGTGTGTGTGTGTGTGTGTGTGTGTGTGTGTGTGTTTTGTGCCCTTGCAGTAATCCTTTTTTGGCAAATACCAACAAGAAGGGGATAGCATTTTAAAAATCCATGAAGAAATAAAGACACAAGGAATATGATAAAGTTAGGTACATACACAAGTGTGTTTAATTAAATGGCACTGGTATTAAATGAAAACAAAATTACATTCAATAAGCTATCATAAGTCAATAAATATGTATAAAGAAAAGAAAATGATTTGAAGATACTAAATTATGGAACCATTGAAAAAAATATCAAATTGGTTTTCCCAAGTCCATTCTTCCTCATTTTTTAATTGTGTAAACTACAGGAGTTTTGTTCCCATCAGCTTTGTATCATTGGAATAAACAATGATTATGCCCCCACCCAAAAAAAAGAAAAAAAGAAAAGAAAAGAAAAGAAAGCATTAATATGGAGGATACTTTAAATACAATCAAATTTTTGACTAACGTGTTACAAGTTACAAAGTCAAAAAGAACATTAAGAAATGTTTACTACATACCTTTTCACTTTTAAATTATCATGAAGTAAAATGACTAATACTTGTGGATTAAAAAAAAACTTTAAACCATAGCCTTTAAACTTTAACAAAAAACAAAAATTTAAAGCATTATGAATAGAAAAATCATCTTTTTAAAAAATAAATCACAAAAATAAATAAGCATCAAATTTCACTAAATTGAGTATTTCACATTATTTCTTTAATATAAAGAGAAAGAAAAAAATCAAAATGACAAACCCTTGAAAAGCAGGCTTCCCTATAATTTTCTGAAGACTGTTTTTCCAATAAAATATATTGAATTTCTTCTAAGAACCACCATAGAAGTATCAAGAAATTTGTTATTCATTGGCTCCAGAAAGGGATTTGTAGGAAATCTAATTGAAATTTTACTGTTTCAGTTTTTCATTCATTAGTCTGCAATAGGTACTCTCTCATTAGTTCTGTGAACATTTCAAAGCACATAAATGGCTAACAATTTTTGTTATTGGTTGGTGATTTTTTTTTTGTTAATACTATCATAACTATGATTTGTCCCTGAATAGTTTCTTCACTCTTAAAACAATAAAAGTATATGATATACATTTTTTTACATAATTATTTCCATTAAGGTCTTTTCCTAACAAATAGTATAAAGAAATTAAGTGAAGAAAAATTTGTTTGTTTTTGGTTTTGTTTTTGTTTTCCAGAAAGTCCTGGGGAAACTCAAAAAACAAACCAAAACCAAACCAAGCCTAAACAAAACAAACCAAAAAACACCCCACAAAAGATACTTGCAAATCCTAGATTTCTATAGTAATCTAATTTTAAGGACACCACTAAAAACACTTTTCTATAAATTTGTGTGAAATTACTAGGTTTTGAGGGTATCAGGTAGCATCCAAATCACTCAGGGTTTAAAAAAAAACAAGTCCTCAGGCTCTCAAATGGATACAGTCCATAAAACCACCAATATCACCAAGATGTTCTCTCACTATTGGGACAAGAGTAGTTACAATGTCTCATATATTGCTATGATCCTGTTAATACATTTCCCAAAATACTATAAAATTTTTATTCTTGTCATTTGGTGAAATCATAATGTTTTTCTAATTTACAATTTTCTAACTTCTTCCTGGAAGAGCTGCCTCAAATAGTGAAAAGAAATAATAAGGCATATAAATGAAACACAATTAAAAATTAATAATTTCATTGGATCATTTTCATTGGATTGAGGACTAAAAAGGCATCTTAAAAGCCCCATAATCAAACATCCTGATTTTAAACATATATAAACAAAGGCACCAGGAGATTCAGTGATTTGTCCAAGGTCATACAATTGCAAGCATCAGAGAAAAGATTTGAATCCAGGTCCTCTGACTGTACTTAGTTGACATTTTATACATACATATATATATATATATATATATATATATATATATATATATATATATATATATATATATATATATATATATATATATATATATATATATATATATATATACATGTATATATATGCACATATATACATGTATATATATGTATATGTATATGTATATATTACTTCACAATTAAACCACATTTCCCATTAAGGTCATAAATGTGATTATTAAAGCTCTGTTATATTCCAAATGGAAATCTTCAAAAGCAATCTAAATTTATATACTTTTTTCTTCCAGTCTGTGTTTAGGTGTACCTGTATTTTTGAGAAAATTATTTTTTGTATCTCTCTAGTTCTGCCTTAAGCTCTTGATATATAAGATTTTTCTTTCACAGAATTCAGTTCTTGAATCTAAACCAAATGGGAAACCAAGAACAAAGTTAATAAAAATCCTTGACTCTATCCTGAAAATTATAAAACTTTTGTTGCCATATTCGGTTAGCCTTCATTTTAATTTCAGTCATTGATTCAAAGAGCAATTCTAAATTCCTAAAAATAGATTCTCACTTTGAAAGGAGTCATGAACAAGATCAGTTGAATTACATCTGAACTGGAAAAAAAAGCTCCATTTCTATTGGATTCACTAGTTCTTGTCCTTGAACTTGGTCTCCTTAGATAAAAACATAAAATATACTTTTGGAAAAAAATACCTCCAAAAGCTTTCAAAATGTTTTCTTCCAATTAAAATTTTGGTTGAAAAACAAACAAAAGTTAAAACAACTCCCTCTATTTTTAATATTATACCAATTATTAAAAAAAAAACTTGATACTATATATGGTTATTTTTGCTTATGATTTCAAAGGTGTAAATAGGCACCTGGAGTGATAAATAGAATTAGATTTGGGAGAGAAAAGAGTTGTAAAATTTATTATATGAAAATAAAAATTTGTTTCATTACATGGAATAATCATGACTAGATATTTATCATAGTTTCCAAGGTTATGCTATTTATTACATTAATTAACAAAGGGAAAGATTAGTTTCTTATTAGCAATCACAATTAAGCAGGAGGAAGGAAACAATAAAGGAAAGATGGCTATGAGGTAGAGAGTACCTCACTTGTGGTTTAGTTCAGGAAAGGATTCAGGTTCACACCATCTCAGGGGAAAAGGGAAAATAAAGGCAGGAACAAGGAGATACTGATGTATGGAGAATGCCTTGAACATAGTAGCAAAGACAATCTAGGAGAGATTGTGCTCCTATTGCTATCTTAAATTAGAGTAATCTGAGCACATTGTTGTTGCCTTAACTATGGTTATAAAACTAGATGGGAAACAAAGTATCCAGGATGTGTAATTTAACATTTCCTGACAAGGGAAGAGAATAATCTATTTTCAGAATTCACATCAGTAGGCAATATATACTATTCTTCTTTTTTTTTAATAATGATATCAAGCTTATGGAGACTAGAAGGTAGAGGGGGAAAATTCTAAGAAAAAAAGTTTCTGGATTTACACAAGAGGGAAAAATCATTAAGCTATATTTACATGGAAATATTTTAAAAATATAAAAATGATAAATTAACCTTTAAGAATGGATTGACTTTTTAATTCTTCAGTCTCTTCCTTCCTTCCCTTGATCTTTAATATGTGGTCATATTGTTCTACTTGACTGTATTTAGGTATTTCTAAATGATGCTTAAAATCTGGTCTGACATATTTCTGTTTCAAGTTTTTCATACCTTCTTCTTGAAAACTTCATTCATGGCTATTTCTTGAAGATATTGCATCCAGTTTTTGCTTAAGCCCTTCAGCATATTTCTATAAAGTATCAGTTTAGCAAAGTATAGAAGTAAAAATCTTTCAAGTTAAATACTAACTTAAAATTAAGATTAAATTGTTTTTAATTGTAAGTTTCAAGAAAACACATCATTATCCTTATCTTACAGCTATAAAATTTTTCCTAAAATGATTATTGAAGCACATTAAGACATTTAAAACAAAGGTAAGATTGAAAGAAGAAAGCACAAAAATTACATTACTAGCTTTTATAAAGCTTGAATAATCCACATTTACCACTTTATTCTTTCTTTCTTATACATCTTTTCTGTCCAGTTCTTACTACAGTGAGTAGATACCAAGCAAATTCACTGAATATCAACAAATCCTTCTTAAATTATGTTAGGCCTAAAGCAACAATAGATCTTAAAAGGAATTTGCAAAGAAATGTGATTCCTTTTTATCATTCTAAGAAGATTCTAAGGTAATAGCCTTGACTGAAAAAGCAAATAAATTTAGATTAATTACAATGTCACCAAGGTGATATGTGCAATTGCAGAACCAGAGAAAATAATGTGTTTCTCATCTACAAAATTCTGGTAATCGTACCCAGGGAATATACTACATGAAAGTGCCCTTCTCATGCTCCCCATGAGGCTCAACAAACCAATAAGCTTAGCAGGATAGCTACCTGTTTTCCTTCAACCCCAGGGATTGGAGGACTGACTGAAATATGTGACACATAAACATTGACATTATTGAGTTCTAAAGAGCCCAAATTCAATACATGTTAAGATGTCAATTCTATTTGATAAATATTGATGAAAACTGCAGGACAGCAAATTAATGACAGTAAAATAAAACGTTTCTAGTCACTTGTCATTGTTTAAAGAAATGATGAGGTGAGAGTAGCCACTCCTACTTTTAAATACAAAATCTAAGATACATATGAAAATTCATAAAGACATTCTCTTTGCCAAAACATACCTGCAATGAGTGAACTAGCTTTCTGGAGGATCTCTGGATAGGCCATGTTCTTAGGTGGAGAAGAGAAGTGATGAAGACAGGAGAGATACCATGAAAATTGTCAAGGATGGAGTCTTGAGTCTATTTCAAGTCCTCTCAGGCCTTAAATACCTTAGTACAATTACATCACTGCAACACACTGGGCATGTGCCAAATATAGAACCATTACCTCACCATATCACACTTAAGTATATGCTAACTAGACTAATTATATCAATACATCACATAAATATATTGAACCAGAGATCCATTGTCTCATCAGTCACACTGAGTAAACACCCTCCTGTGAGTATCCTTGCTTCAAGTAAACCTTTCCCAGAGTTTCCCGCTATCTGTGGTCCTCTACACATACCTTTATTAATGAGAAGAATTTACAGACAGAATGAAGATGTAAAATAGGTACCAGAAGGGGTAAAAAGAAATAGATTCAGGAGAGCAGTAGAGTTAGCAAAGAAAGGTATTTGGAAGGAACCATTACAGAAATATGCCAGAAGCTATCAGTAGGACATTGACATTGAATGGCAGGCTAAATCCATAGAGGAGTTTAGCAGTCTAACCAGAGTCAGGAGAAAGACATCATTAAAAGGAAGATGTGATGGGGGAGTGAGAGCATACCTCACAGCTGGCTTAGTCCTAAAAAGGACTTAGCAAAAATTATAATTGTGAGGACCACGGAATGTAAAGAGATCCCTGGAAAAGGTACATGGCCCTTTTGCCCTTGGAGAACTTTGCCAATCACATCTGACTCAGCTTCTCCATCCCTTTTACAAATGGCAGGACTTCTGAGAAGTTGGGGGACATGACTAACCTTGATGATTACTAGTCCCAAGGATCTTTGGAGGAAGGCATGATTGATTACAGACTGCTAATGTGGAGGACATCTGCCAGACATTCTATTATCTCACCTACTATCTGAATACTTTTGCGTATGATGTTTTGAATATTGTTCGAATATAGATGTACTAATAATCTAACCGAATACTTAGGCATTTGTAACTGATTAGGAAAATTTAGGTATATTAACCCTGGTGTAATTCTGAATAGATTAAACTCTGCTGAGTCCCACTTTTTCACTCCTTGTCTTTGAATCAGGACACAGGGCTGGCACCAGTAGTTCTCCTATGAGCGGATCTGGACAATAAGCATACCTTTTAGAGAGTAAATATAAATTTGGTGTTTCTTAGGAGAGGAAGAGAAATGGCACAGAAGAGTTGGGAAGATAAAAAGTTATAGATTGAAATATTGAGCCTATCTTAAAGATATTCTGGGAAAACATAATTCCCATCAGGGTTTTACCAAACTGGGAGACTTCCATCGTAGGTACTAAGTAAGGCAGTCTGGGCCCATCAAAGTTGTCTTAACTGGTAAAAAGAGCATTTTAACATTTCCTGACAAGGAGTTTCAGAATTCACATGTATAGTACTACTACTAGTTAACAACATAGCACAAATTTGCAAGTGTTTTCTCATTTAAGCATTTATATTTTTCAAAAGGTCTTTAAGTCTTTCCCCTAACTTTAGTGATGTAAGCTATCAGAATGTTTCAGTAATGTCAAATTCTAGTATCTTTTAAAAAAACAACAGTATTCACTTATTTGTTATTCTTTCAGCATGAGGAAAATCTTTCCTTCCCATTTGGGGAATACTGTACTGGAATTTTTTAACCCATTTACTGGTGGAATGAAATGAAAATCTAAGTATATCAGTCCTTCCCTCTCTTATCCTTTGAAATTATGCCAATGATTTCATTATGGTCAAAGTGCAAGTCTTGAATAAAGTGCCAACATGAACACCAATAGTTTTTGGAACATTTCATCCAATTTATTTTTCATCTCTGGAAGTCTTAGGATCAAAGTATGAGTCACTTTAAAGGAGGTAAGTTCTGCTTGAAGCCCAAAACACTTTTGATATTTACATTCCTAGTGATGAGTACAATGTATTTATTCATCTCAAAATAAGTTATACTTAAGTAAGTTATTATTATTTAGTATTTATTAGTGTTTATTAAATATTTATTATTTATTATTATTTAGTAGATCATTCCTCTTTTCCATTGGAAAAAGTAGATTTGCATCATGTTCTATTAAATACATTTTGATAATTTATCATTTTGATTTGCTCTACAACTAGTCATAATACTAAATTATAAAAATGCTTTAACTCTAACTTTTGTATATAATTTTCCTTCTCCTTAACATATTGCAATTTCTGCTTATTCTTTTCTTGACATTTTGGCAGCTACAAAAATTCTAAACAAAATGTTTCAAATTTTTCATCTTAAAAAATTAAATCACAATATTTTCCTTAACTCTGAATTAGTGAGGCGTGTACATGCATATTAAAATTTCACAAAATATGTACTAATCCATCAAGTAGTAGCCCATTGCATAGACAAAGTTAGGAATAATTATACTCTAAATGTGACTATATTCAATCCACTTTTATTATTTTAGATAGGCATATACACCCAACATTACATAAGTAAAATGCACTAAAATGTAGTACAAGACACTTCATTAGTGTAGATCAAATCATCTAGAATAGAAACCCTAAAGAGTTGTCTGAAGTAAATAGCTTTAAGAAAGTTTCTTGGGGTCTTATAGCAAGTAAATTATAAAGAATGATTGAACTTAATTTTCTTAATTCCAAAACAACACACTATACCAGAGATATCTTGCGTAAAATGCTTGTTGATTATAAAGCTACATAATAAAACTTCCCTCTAAAGTACAAATACATGTTTCAAAGAAAAGTAATCTTTGGAAAAGTAACTTTGCGATGTAGATTTTTGACGAATTATATTTATGCAATTATCTAAAATATATGTTATTAAATTTATCTAATTGGCAATTGCGTCTTCAACAGAGGTGCTAACTTAGAAATTTTGCAATGGGTATTTTTTTCATGTTGGGAAGAAGAGGACTACATTAAGTACTAGCTGATCTAACCTAATGGGTACAAATGGTAGATGGTAGAGGTCTTGTTCTGTCAGTTTAAATGACAGTCACAATTATCAGAAAACATAGGTGAAAAAAAGTATTATTGTGAAAACTTTTCATTAATGAGAAATTAGTGATATTTTTGCATACATACTTTATTTTTAGTTTGAAATTCTTTCTCCTATAGTTTTTGGGTCATTTACAAAACTGTTTGATAAGGTGACAGAACCTCTTGTAAAGTCATGGATTGTTCTTTTTGCGAATCTGCAAGTTCTTGTTGAAGCTTTCCTATTGTATCCTGATAGAAATATGTGTGTAAAAATTTTACTACTAATTTCATATATCAGAATTGGCTTATATGAAATAAATATATTTTCATAGTTAATTGATATAAATGATTTCATATATAGCTTACTAGCATGACATGAACATATTTATGATTATCATGAATTTAGAACCGGAAAAAGTCTTAGGAACTGTTTAATGCAACTACCTCACTTTGCAGTTGAAGAAAGTAAGACTCAAAGAAAATAAGTTAAATCATAAAAGAAGTCATCGAGAAAAGGATTGGAACTTAGTTCTTAGGGCCAAAGTTAATGCAAAGTTCTTTTCCCTATACTACACCTCTTCCATTAAAACATTAATTTCAGTTTGATTTCCTCATCCCATCTTCAGAATTATAATAGCAAGAAAGCCATTTAAGAGATAAAGCTTTTTATGTACAATTCACATAGAAAATGGGGGAATAGTGGAGGATAGAATATATAGTTTCTTATATCTGATAGAAACATGAGGGTTTTTAACCTTCTATTTTTCAGAAAAAAGTTCTTTGCATCATTTGCCCTTATATGAATAAGGATATATAAGAAAAAGATGAATTTTATTTCCTCTCATAGTTTCCCCTGGAGCATGATAATATGCACTGGTAGGCTTGTCAGGCCTCGTAAAATTACTTGAAGGGATTGATCTGAATTTTTGAGAGAAAAAAAAAAAGGGGTGTGGGTGTGTGTGAATAGAGGGGTTGCTGTCCTTGTTAAGTCTTCAGAGTAGATCCTTATTATGAAAGGGGATTAAATTATACTACTGGTTACAGTGTTCCAATTAATGGACAGAAAATAAGGAAAATTATAGAAAATATGGTAGCTCTTCCAGTTATGGATATATAGTATGGGGCAAGGTCACTAAAAAAGGGAAATAATTTCATTTCATTCTCTGAGTAGGAAGACCACCATCTACACAAATATAATCATATATGTGCATATGTATTAATATTCTTATATAAAATTCTGGGTATGTTCACTAAAATGTAAAGAAAGTTATTGCATTTTTGATTAATAGTAAGTTAGTTAAAAAGTAAAAAAAAAAGCATTTAAAATTTTATCTAAGATAACATTAACTTGTAAAAATCAACTAAAGTCTAGTAATCTTTCAAAAGGATTAAACAAGTTAAAAGGCAATGTAACATTGTCTAAAGACAATTGGCAAAATTTACCGAATTACTACAAAAACAGTAAATTCCACTAAGAAACTAATAGATTCACACACCTGATCATAAAGACTAAATATAAAAATCTAATTTTTTCACCTGAAATTGCTACATATTGCAATAGTTGGTCTTCTTCCGCTCACTGTAAAAGTGAAAAGCAACACAGAAAATGAGACCTGCTATTAGACAGTAAAAAAAAAAACAAAAAACTAACAAATTTCATTAAATAAAAGACACTGATGCCAGAAACTGCAATTCTGTACATTATGTAAGTATTAGTAGTAAGAACCGAAAAAATACTGGCATAAATAGTATGTAGTAAGGAATCAAAAGCACATTTTAAAAAAAAATTGGCCTTACTACCACACAACCAAAACTCATTCTTAATGCATAATCACCATCTCTTTGAAGAGAATTATTGTCCTAAAATTTAAATAAAAGTAGTTAATAACCTTTATGATTTCATTAAAATATGATCAATTGTTTAATATTTCCAAAATCAGTTTACATTTGATTGAATTAAAACTAGTCAGATTGATAAACATGTTTCAGTAGTTATGAAAAGGGTAACTATAATGTCCTACATCATCTCAGTTTGGATGAGTAATTTGAATTGTTATATTATGCCTAGCATATTGTTTCAGGATTTATCTTGTTTCAGCATTTCTAATGATTTATTCCACTAAAGCATTTCATGTAATACTAGGCAAATTATTAGAACTACACATTGAACAATATTTATTTACAAATTCTTAACTCCATCTACATTCATTAACCAAAATACTATGCATTTAAATTTTCATGGGCTACCTACACAATATTTTTAATCAAAATGGGTCATCTTGTCTAAAAAAACGTATAATGGGTTGATTTTCTTCATGAATGCTTCCTCATTCTTTTTTGAATGTCAGAATTTTTACATTGAAAGTAACTAATAACAGAAACCTGCTGAAAATTCAAATTCCTAATTTATTTTGATCAAAATAGCTTTAAATTGCATTTCAAAATGTTAAATATTTATCAGACAGTATTGTTTATAGACATCTTTCTTTTTGCCTTCTCATTCTCAAATTTATGTAGTTGCTCTCTTAAATCAATACTTATCTTTTATCAATCGACTTTATATTTACAATCTTTTTTATTTCCCCCAGCATAAAGGATAATGGAACTGTCCTTAAAATGTATCTTGACACCATTCAATATCACTCCTTTGAAGATGGGCTTTGTTTTGGGCATCTTTAAATGGTTTCCCTCTGCATTTGGGTTAATCCTTCTTGCATGGACTCTTTTATGAGAAATGATCCATTTAATTTTTATCTTTTCTATATGATTTTCATTTTTGAGTTCATTTAATTCATTGTTGGGTTGCTTTAAATTCTCTCTGTGTTTTTCCTGTGGTAATGTTAAGGGAATCAAGTAGTTGGTAGATCTCATCTTCAGCTTTAGAAAGCTGAATTCACAGGATGTCAATCTTATCTATTGGTTGGTCCTTTCAAAGAAGCCATTTCATTCGTGCTGAAGGTTTAGTTTTGATGTCTGATGATCCTGATCAAGTGGAGCAGAACTTGCACAAGAAGGGTAATACATTTCTGTCTGTAGTTTTTCTCTGACTTGTTTTTATTTTCCAATCTATAGTTTAGTATTGCACTTGGAAAAAAATAATTGCAAATAATTATTTTATATAGTCTTGAAAAATTATTAAAAAGTAGTCAAGAGGAAATTTTGCAGGGAACTTTGTGAAAGATACTTTCATTTTAATTTTAAGAAATCTTTTTTATTTAATATTTTTCCTATTGTACTGCATTTTTAAATACATTTTTATTTTCACAATACATGCAAAGATAGTGTAACACTTATCCATGCAAAACCTTGTTTTTGACATTTTTTTCTCCCTTCTCTTCCCCCACCCATTCCCCTAGACAGTAATCCAATCTATTTTAAGTACTTTGATGTTAAATTTGTACAATTGTTCTGTACATATTTCCATAGATATCATGCTTTGTAAGAAAAAAGAGAAAGACATACAAGCAAACAACAATAACAAAAAAAAAAAAAAGTAATAATATGTTGAGATTTACATTCATTCCCCACAGTGCTCTTTTGGGATGCAGATGGCTCTCTCCATCACAAGAAAACTGGAATTAGTCTGAATAACTTCATGTTGTTGAAAAGAGCCAAATCCATCAAGATTCTTTGATATCAGTATTTCAAGTCCAATACTAGTCAAAGCATCTGCTTACAGTCTGCGTTTACCAGTATTTTAAAGTTTGAAGATGCAGACTGCATGCTAAATGGAGGTGTCTGAGGAATCAAGAATCCTGCCTATACTATTCATACTGAAAAAGACAATTCTCTGGAGTGGTAATCAGAATTTGAAATGAAAACTAAGGTGACTAAGTTTCATTAGAGATGTGTTATATTGTTTCTATTTTTCACTTATTATATTCAATATTTCACAACCCTCCATGATTGAGGTATTGAGGCAATGTTTTCATAAATTTCAATGATGAATGAGAAAATAAAATAATTATAATTAGTAAATACTCCTTTAATACTGTTGCATTAGAACCATATGGAATGATTGATTTCTCCCTATCCTTTATATTTTCAGTAGGACATTCTCAAATACTTCCATAGGAAAGTCAAGAGAGATTATGCATGATGTGTACAAATTATTATTGTATATTATAGAGCTCCCCAATAAGTTAGCCATTATTCGTTAATCTTCTCTTTCTCAATTTTCTTCAAATAAGCCTCTAAAGATATAAAATTTCCCCTTATTACTGCTTTAGCTGCATCCCAAAGATTTTGATATGATGTCTCATCATTATCATTATCTTGGGTGAAATTGTTAATTGTTTCTATAATTTGCTCTTTCACCCAGTCATTCTTTAAGATGAGATTATTCAGTTTCCAATTACTTTTTGGTCTATTTACCCCTAACTTTTTACTGAATGTAGCTTTTATTGCATTGTGATCTGAGAAGAAGGCATTTATTATTTCTGCCTTCCTACATTTAATTTTGAGATCTTTATGTCCTAATATATGGTCAATTTTTGTATAGGATCCATGAACTGCTGAGAAGAAAGTATATTCCTTCCTATTGCCATTCAGTTTTCTCCAAAGGTCTATCATACCTAGTTTTTCTAATGTTCTATTTACTTTTTTAATTTCTTTCTTGTTTGTTTTGTGGTTTGATTTGTCTAAATCTGAGAGTGCAAGGTTGAGATCTCCCACTATTATAGTTTTACTGTCTATTTCTTCTTGTAGTTCTCTTAACTTTTCCTTTAGAAAGTTAGATGCTATACCACTTGGTGCATATATGTTTAGTATTGATATGGCTTCATTATTTATGCTACCTTTCAGCAGGATATAGTTTCCTTCCTTATCTTTTTTAAGGAGATCTACTTCTGCTTTTGCTTGATCTGAGATAAGGATAGCTACCCCTGCTTTTTTGGCTTTACCTGAAGCATAATAGGCTCTGTTCCAACCTTTTACCTTTACTCTGTATGTATCTCCCTGCTTTAAGTGTGTTTCCTGTAGGCAACATATTGTAGGGTTCTGCTTTTTGATCCAATCTGCTATCCGTCTCCGTTTGATGGGATCGTTCATCCCATTTATATTTACAGTTAAAATTACTAATTCTGTGTTTCCTGCCATCGTATTATCCCCAGATTATACTTTTTTCCCTTGACCCCCTTGATCCCCCTCCCCGATATTTAATTTACAGACCCCCCTTGTGACGCGCAACCCTCCCTCTTTTTTTTTTTTTAGGATCCCTCCCCCCTCCCTCCAAGTCCCTTCACTTATTCTCCTTTTCCTTTCCCCTTTTCCTCTCCCCCCTTTTAACGAGGTGAGAGAAAATTCTCTGAAAAACAAATATGTTAATTATTTACTCTTTGAGCCTCTTCTGATGAGAGTAAGATTCACACAATGATTCTCCCCCTCACTAAGTTCCCTCAGATAAGGAAATGAGTAATAAGGGAAGGGTACAAGACAGGGGAAAGGATTCAAAGTGGGGAGGAAGTGATCCTAAAGAGGGAGATCTGTGTGATGCAAGTGGGGCTGATAAGTTTAATACTGGGAAAGGGCATAAGGGTGGGGGGCAAGAAAAATAAAAGTATACGTATACTCTGGGGATAATAAGATAGCAGGAAATACAGAATTAGTCATTTTAGCCATAAATGTGAATGGGATGAACTCTCCATTAAGCAGAGGTGGATTGCAGACTGGATCAAAAATCAAAACCCTAAAATATGTTGTTTACAGGAAACACATTTAAAGCAAGAAGATTTATACAGAGTAAAGATAAAAGGCTGGAGCAGAATCTATTATGCTTCAGGTTAAGTAAAAAAAAAAGCAGCAGTAGCCATCCTTATATCAAGTAAAAGCAAAAATTGATCTAATTAAAAGAGATAAGGAAGGGAAGTATATCTTGCTAAAGGATAACATAGACAATGAAGCCATATCAATACTAAATATATATGCACCAAGTGGTATAGCATCTAACTCCCTAAAGGAGAAGTTAAGAGAGTTGGAAGAAGAAATAGATAGCAAAACTATAATCAGAATCAGATAAGTCAAACCACAAAACAAAGAAAGAGGTAAATAGAATATTAGAAAAATTCGGTATGATAGATGTTTGGAGAAAACTAAACAGTGACAGAAAGGAGTATACTTTCTTCTCAGCAATTCATGGAACCTATAAAAAATTGACTATATATTAGGACATAAAGACCTCAAAATTAAATGCAGGAAGGCAGAAATAATAAATGCTTTCTTTTCAGATCACAAAGCAATAAAAACCACATTCAACAAAAAGTTAGGTGTAAATAGACCAAAATGTAAATGAATACTAAATGATCTCATCTTAAAGAATGATTGGGCGAAACAGCAAACTATAGACACAATTAATAATTTCGCTCAAGATGATGACAACAATGAGATAATCATGCAAAAAAAAATTGTGGAATGCACCCAAGTGGTAATAAAAGGAAATTTTATAACTTTAGAGGATTACTTGAATAAAATAGAGAAAGAGAATATCAATGAATTGGGCTTGCAATTTAAAAAGCTAGAAAAAGACCAAATTTAAAAACCCACAATTAAATACCAAATTTGAAATTCTAAAATTAAAAGGAAAAATTGATAATATTGAAAGTAAAAAAATAAATAAAAAACTATTGAACTAATAAATAAAATGAAGAGTTGGTTTTATGAAAAATCCAATGAAATAGATAAACCATTGATAAATCTGATTAGAAAAAGGAAAGAGAAAAATCAAATTGTTATTCTTAAAAATGAAAAAGAACTTTCCACTAATGTAGAGAAACTTGGAGTAATAATGAGTTACTTTGCCCAACTTTATGCCAATAAATTTGATAACCTAAGTGAAATGGATGACTACTTCCAAAAATATAGGCTTCCCAGATTAACAGAGGAGAAAGTAATTGCTTAAATAGCCCCATTTCAGAAAAAGAAATAGAATAAGCTATTAATCAACTCCCTAATAAAAAATTCCCAGGACCAGATGGATTTACTTGTGAATTCTACCAAACATTTAAAGAAAAATTAGCCTCAGTGCTATATAAACTATTTGAAAAAAATTAGGGAATGAAGGAGTCCTACCAAATTCCATTTATGACACAGACATGGTACTGATGCCTAAAAAAGGTAGGTTGAAAACAGAGAATGAAAATTATAGACAAATCTCCCTAATGAATATTGAAGCTAAAATCTTGAATAAGATATCAGTAAAAAGAGTACAGAAAATCATCCCCAGAATAATACACCATGATCAAGTAGGATTTATACCAGGCATACAGTGCTGGTTGAATATTAGAAAAAGTATTAATTGACCATATTAATAACCACATTAACAAAAACTATATGATCATCTCAATAGATGCAGAAAAAGCATTCGATAAAATCCAACATCCATTCCTATTAAAAAACACTTAAGAGTATAGGAAGAAATGGACTTTTATTTAAAATAATCAGTAGTATCTGTTGAAAACCATCAGTAAGCATCATATTTAATGGAGATAAACTGGAACCATTCTCAATAAGATCAGGATGGAAACAAGGTTGTGCACTATCACCATTACTATTCAATATTGTATTAGAAATGCTAGCTTTGGTAATGAGTCTAGAAAGAGATTAAAGCAATTAGAATAGGTAATGAGGAAACCAAATTACTCTTTGCAGATGATATGATGGTATACTTAGAGAACCCTAGATTCTAGTAGAATATCTAAAGGTATTAGAAATAATCCACACCTTTATCAAAGTTGCAGGATACAAAATAAACCATCATCAGCATTCTTATATATCACTAACAAAATCCAATACTTTAGAATAACAAATTCCATTTAAAGTAACTATCGAAAGTATTAAATATTTAGAAATCTTATCTGCCAAGGGAAAATCAGAAACTATATGAGCAAAACTACAAAACATATTCCAAACAAACAATGTCGGATCTAACCAATTGGAAAAATATTTAAATTTTAAATTTAAATAATTAACAATTAAATGCCTTTGGATAGGGCAAGCAAATATAATGAAGATGACATTACTACCTAGACTAATCCATTTATTTAGCACTATCCCAATCAGACTCCCAAAAAACTATTTTAATGACCTAGAAAAAAATTAAGTCCATATGGAAAAACAAAAGTTCATGAACTTCAATGCAATTATATCAAAAATAAATCAGATGAAGGTGTCCAAGCTACATGTACGAGATCTAAAATTATATTTTAAAGCAGTGGTTACCAAAACCATTTGGTGTTGGTTAAGAAATAGACTACTTGATCAGCAAAATAGGTTAGGTTCAAAGGACAAGACAATGTCCTTTGAAACTAACCTATTTTGCTGATCAAGTAGTCAATTTCTTATAATAGTATTTGACAGACTCAAAGACCTCAGCTTTTGGGATAAGAACTCACTGTTTGACAAAAATTATTGGGAAAATTGGAAATTAGTATGGCAGAAACTAGGCATTGACCCACACTTAACACCATACACCAAGATAAGGTCAAAATGGTTTCATGACCTAGGAATAAAGAATGAGACTATAAATAAATTAAAAGATCATTGGATAGTTTACCTCTCAGACCTGTGGAAGAGGAAGGAATTTATGACCAAAGAAGAACTAGAGATCATTATTGATCACAAAATAGAAAATTTTAATTATATCAAATTGAAAAAAATTTGTACAAACAAAACTAATGCAGATAAGATTCAAAGGGAAGCAATAAACTGGGAAAACATTTTTGCAGTCAAAGTTTCTAATAAAGGCCTCATTTCAAAAGTATATAGGGAATTTACTCTTAATTTATAAGAAATCAAACCATTCTCCAATTGATAAATGGACAATTCTCAGATGAGGAAATTGAAATTATTTCTACTCATATGAAAAGATGCTCCAAGTCATTATTAATCAGAAAAATGCAAATTAAGACAACTCTGAGATACCACTACACACCTGTCAGATTGGTTAGAATGATAGGGAAAGATAATACACAATGTTGGAGGGGATGTGGGAAAACTGGGACACTGACACATTGTTGGTATTTGTGAACACATCCAGCCACTCTGGAGAGCAATTTGGAACTATGCTCAAAAAGTTATCAAACTGTACATACCCTTTGATTTGGCAATGTTATTACTGAGCTTTGGGATACCAAAGAGATTTTAAAGAAGAGAAAGGGACCTGTATGAGCAAGAATGTTTGTGGCAGCCCTCTTTGTAAAGGCCAGAAACTGGAAATTAAGTGGATGCCCATGAATTGGAGAATGAGTGAATAAATTGTGGTATATGAATATTATGGAAATGACCAATAGGATGATTTCAGAGAGGCCTGGAGAGACTTAAATGAACTGATGCTGAGTGAAATGAGCAGGACCAGGAGATCATTATATATTTCAACAACAATACTATATGATGATCAATTCTGATGTAGATGGCCCTCTTCAACAATGAGATGAACCAAATCAGTTCCAATAGAGCAGTAATGAATTGAACCAGCTACACCCAATGAAAGAACTCTGGGAAATGACTATGAACCATTACATAGAATTCCCAGTCCCTCTATTTTTGTCTGCCTGCATTTTTTATTTCCTTCACAGGCTAATTGTACACTATTTCAAAGTCCAATTCTTTTTATAAAGCAAAATAACTGCTTGGACATGTATGCACACATTGTATTTAACTTATACTTTAACATATTTAACATATATTGGTCAAGATGCCATCTGGGGGAAGGGGTGGGGTGAAGGAGAGGAAAAGTTGGAACAAAAGGTTTTGCAATTGTCAATACTGAAAAATTACCTTGCATATATCTTGTAAATAGATAAATTCTATAATAATTTAAAAAAAATGAATAACCAAAACATTTGTGACATATGGAAGGAGCTCTAGTGTCTCTCTAGGGCTGAGTATATATCACTGTGGAAATCTTTCCTCCACAAGGGTATTAATGTAAGTCATGAGCAGCCGATGAGATCACCAAGAAAAACAGTATCATTTCCAAGGGTGTAAGCTCTATAACAGCTCAGGCCATGTCACATTCTTCTCTTATCTGCCCTAAAGTTTCACAAAGTATTTTGTGTATAGCAGGGGACTAGGACATTTACTGAGGATTTGGAAGAAAGCTGATATTTACGGCATATCAGCAACAGAAACTACCTTTCTGACCTTATTATACATTATTCACCTCCTTGCAGTCTACAATCTAATCAAGTTGTCCTACTTTTGCTTCTACACAGGACTTTTATTTCCTAAAGCCACCTCCTAGTGTTGGTTGTCTTCTCAGCCTGGACTGCACTGCTGCTTTCCTAACCTCCCCTCCATTAGAATTTCTTGTTTCTTTGAAATTCTGCTTCAGTATCTTATGAAGTTGCTGCTACTGTTTTCCCCTGAAAACCATGCCTCATTTAGTGCTCAACATTTCCATGACATTATTGTATTTACTTTTGTATTTACATCCTGTATTCTCATTCAGAATATAAACTTCCTGATAACACTATTTTAGAGCTTCAGTACCCAACAACAATGATAATCTCATACAAGGCACTTGATAAATATGTCAATTAAAGACTATCTGTGCTTCAAAAATAAGATGAAATAAGAATGGGCACTAATTAGAAATTATTTCTGCCTTCATAGAGTTCTCAATCACATTCTGCTTTTTGATTCTTTAACTGGTTTTCCTCATTTCTGAGAATTTGTCCAGTAGTCCAATAACTATCTTTACCAAATGCTTAAATTCTCTTTTGAATCATGTTCATTGTGAATGTTTAAATTGTACTGATAGTTTATATGTCAGAAATACTTTATTTTCCCAAAGGTAAAGAAACACATTAGGAGTTTAAATCTGTGCAGCAGTAGCAGTATATTTAGAATTCAGATCCTTTGGCTCTGATAAAATAGACTCTAAGATTATACCAAAAGGTCATTTTCTCAATAGATTTTAAAAAACCTATTTTGGGTTAGTGTAGACCACTAAAGAGAATCTCTATGTTACACATTACTTTATTTTAAAAAAAGCTATTAAATACCACTATTTGAAACCTTAGAAGTCCTTTTAATATAAGAAAAATAAGTGAAAAGTAAACATGTATACTGTGAATGGGAACAATAAGATTAATATGTTATATATTTAATTTATAATTTATATCTATAAATTACAAATATGGTAAATTACTTTAAAAGTATAAATGTGTTTAACCTCAAATAGTTACATGGAAATAATGCTTGTCTTTTAGAGATTTATACTATAAATTATTCATACACAGCAATATCCTTCCTCATTTAATCATTAGCCAGATTTCTGGTACCTTAAACCAAAAGATAACAGAAATGCCACAACAAAGTAAGAAAACAACAACAACAACAACAACAACAAAAAAAAACAAAAAACAAAAAACAAAAACATCTGTGCATTAGGAAAATAACTGTTACAAAACCCAGGTACATTATTCTGCAGAAGGAACAATAGCTAAATTTAGACCTAACTCAGAACTAGAAAAGTATACCTGATCAAGTTACAAATTTAACAGATTTGGTTATTGGGTTTTCCTTGGCAACTTTCAATTCTCTATATGTTTCAATATTCAACAGAATTGAAGCAGCAAGGATGTAGGGAGAACAGGGTTGTTAAAGGAACTGATTATATTTGGTAGTGAATATGACAGTAAAGAATATCTAAGATGCAAGATTTAAAGCAAAAGAAGCCACAAGCAGGCACAGAGAAATTAGACGACTCTTTGAGAATCACAGTTAGTGGGTAGATAAGGCAGAATTTGCACTTAAGTATTTATGACATCATGTCTAGTTCACTATCATATATGCCATGCTGATTGATAGAAGAATTATAAAAAGTAGGCAGAAATTTGGTGAGATTGTTAATATTTTTGGTCACTTAGAGAAAGATTCTACTATTTTACTTATTCTTTCCATGAAAGAGATCGCTTTAATCACCTAATCATGTCAGTCTCTTCAGTGCTTTTCTATTATAAACAAAGTAAAATTCATACACCTTATGCTTGAATTCAATATGTATAATACACATTAAGTAATGTAGAACATTTAGGTTTACAATATAATTTCCCCAAAATTATCCTGTGAAGTAAGTCTTTTACAGATTAAGAAAATGAACTCAAGATTAAGTGATTTGGTTATACATACAAAGCTAGTCCTCCTACAATTTTAATAACTTATCTTTTAATATTTACTTATTTTTGCTATATTATGTCCAGTAAAACTTGATTTTTCACCGTCATTTTCCTGCCTCTTTGCTCACAATTTCCATCTTTGACATTTTCATTCCAGTCCTCTTGGACTTCCGTGACCTAATGAATTCATGTCCATCCTTTAAAACACAGCATAAATGCTACCTTCATTAATTTTTTTAAAATCTTGATAATTTATTTTCTTTTCCATTTTATACCTCACATAGCAATATGACTTAAATAATACAATCCCAAGTAAATATAAACTGTTAAACAATAAATACTTAAAATTGTTAATACTGTTAAATAAATAAATATTAAACTGTTAAGTATCTATTTTTTCCTATTATCTGTGTTAAGTTATCTGTGTAGGCTCTATCTCGCTAGCAGAGAACAAGGACTCTCTGAGAACAAGGACTTTCTCTAATCTAAAGTTTGTGTATTTGGCACACAATAGGTATGTAATTCTTTTTTCATTGAAACAAGTAGTAACTCATCTTTGAGAACTTCTGTAGCTGAAAAATCATCACCCTGAAGCCAAAATCATCCTTTTTAGCTTGGTAAAGCCTGTCAGATATTAGACACCAATGCCAGAGCCTCCAAGAGAACACAAAGTCACCTCTATTATACTATGGGTCAATGGAATAGAACTTGTGTTGTTTTCTTGCATATTAATACAGATTCCATTTCTGTTAACACTGGTATTCCATTAGAAAATTTAAAACTATTCCTACCCTTAGTATAATTTGAGGAAGGTAAATTACAATCCTCTCTGTGTGTCTCAGGTGACTGAGTGAGGCCATCAAGAGTATCTACTGCTATCTTTCCTTTGTCCTACAAAATACATAAAAGTAAAGTAGTAAGTTTATGTAAAATTATCATAAAATAACAATGGCTAATATTTATGTAGCATGTTACGTTTTCATAGCAGTTATCTGTCATACATTATCTCACAACCTGCTCACAAAAATTTTGTGAGAAAAGCACTACTGATAATTATTTTGCAAATGAGTAAACAAGCTATAAAAGAGGTTAGGTGATTTGTCTAGATCATTTGGACAGTTAGCCAAGAGCCCAAGAACAGATTCAAATTCAGGTGGTCTTGACTATTCACTAAGCCACATCCCTACCTAGAAGGTGATTTAGCAACTTTATGAAAATTAACACATCTCTTACAGACATATTAGAGGCTTAGGCCTGGGCCCCTGCAGTGCCTTCCAGTTCTCAATCTGCGCTATAACAGTAGGAGACTTGAGACTTGAACCTTAAATCTTCTCACTCTAAGACTGGGATTATTACTAATGCTTGGACATATATGGTAAAAACTACTTTTCATAGAGCAATGCCAATCCTGCTGTGTCCTGTCATGGCAATGAGTAAATTTCAGTGTAATTGGGCATGCAACTAAAAAAGGCACAACATTTAAAAGTCCCAATTAAATACCAAATTAGATATTCTGGAATGCAAAGAGCTTAATTGAAATTAAGAAAACTATTGTAAGAGCTGGTTTTATGGAAAAAAATAATAAAATGAATAAAACATTTGGTTAAATTGATCAGAAAAATAGTGATAGGGTTTTTTTTTTTTTTAATCACAAATGAAAAGGGTGAACAGACCAAAAATAAAGGAGCTATTTTGCTCACCTTTATGCCAGAAAACCTGACAATTTAACTGACATGGATGAATATTTACAAAAAATATAAATTTTCCAGATTAATAGAAGAGGAAATTAATTATTATTATAGTCTCCTTTTAGAAAAAAAGAAATTGAACAAGCTATCAATGAACTCCCTAAGAAAAAAAAATCTTCAGGTTCATATGGATTTACAGATGAATTCTACCAAACATTTAAAGAAAAATTTTTATACTAAATAAACTGTTTGGAAAAAACAGGCAAAGAAGGATTCCTGCTAAATTCCTTCTATGATACAAATATGGAACTGATAATCTAAATCAGGAAGAGCCAAAACAGAGAGAGACAATTGCAGACCAATCTCCCTAATGAATAAAACATTTTAAATAAATTAATGAGTTTACAGCAACATATCAGCAGGATAACCATTAGGACCAAGTGGGATTTATAGCAGGAATGCAGGGATGGTTCAGTATCAGGAAAACTATTGCCATAATCAACAAAACTATTGCCATAATCAAAAATATCAATAACAAAACTAAGAGAAATCATATGATAATCTCAACAGATGCCAACAAATCTTCTGATAAAGGACAACACCTATTTCTATTAAAAACATGAGAGCGTGGAATAAATTTTTTCTTAAAATAATATGCAGTATCTAAAACCCACAGGACGTTTCATTTGTAATGGAGTGAAGCTGGACATATTCCCAATAAGATCAGGGACAAAATAAGGATGCCTATTATCATCACTTTTATTTGGCATTGTACTAAAAATATTGACTTTAACTAAGAAAAGAAAAATAAATGAAAGGATAATTCCTATAAGCAATGAGGGGATAAAACTATCACTCTTTGAAGATGAAATGATCATATACTTAGAGAATATTAGAAAATTGCCTAATACCTACTTGAAAAGTTAATAGTTTAGCAAAGTTGCAGGATATAAAATGAACCCATACAAATCATTATTTCTAAATATCACTGACAAAGTCCAGTAGCAATAAATAGAAATTTGATTTAAAATAACTGTAGACCAAATAAAATATTTGGGTGTCTTTCTGTCAAGACAAACCCAGGAACTATATGAACACAATTACATAACACTTCATACACAAATGAAGTAAAGTCTAAACAATTGGGAAAATATCAATTGTTCATAGTTAGGCCAAGCTATTATGAGAAAAATGAAAATTCTACCTAAAATTGATCTTTCTGTTAAGTGTTATACCAATAAAACTGCCAAATTTATTCTGTAGAGCTAGAATTTTTTTTTTAAAATCACCTAAACAAAAGGGGAAGAATATCAAGTGAATTAATGAAAAAAAGACAAAGAATGGTGGCTTAGAAGTGAAAATGGGTACATGATTTGGGCATAAAGATCGATACCATAGACACATTAGAAGCTCAAGGGATAGTTTGCCTATGAAATCTTTGAAGAAAGGAGGAATTTAAAAGTAGAGAACTAGAGAACCTTATGAAATGCAAAATAGACCATTTTGATTACATTACATTATATTGTTTCAGCACAAACAAAACCAACAGAAACAAGATTAAAAGAAAATTACAAAGTTGGGGAAATCTCACAGCCAGTGTTTCTGATAAAAGACTTATTTCTAAATGATATAAAGAACTGTGTCAAATTTATAAGAATAGAAGTCATTCTTCTATTTATGAATGGTCAAAGGATATGAAGAGATGATGAAATTAAAGCCATCTCTTGGAGAGACAGGAACTGATGCTAAGTGAAATGAGCAAAACAAGGAGATCATTATACATTTCAACGATACGAGGATCAGTTCTGATGGAAGTGGCTATCTTTGGCAATGAGATGATCCAGATCAGTTCCAGTTGATCAGCAATGAACAGAACCAGCTACACCCAGCGAAAAAACACAGGTTATTTTTACCTTCTTTCTAAATCCGATTTTTCTTGTGCAACAAAATAACTGTATAAATATGTATACATATGTATACATTGAATTTAACATATACTTTAACATCTTTAACATGTATAGGATTACCTGCCATTTAGGGGAGGGGGTAGAAAGGAGGGAAAAAGTTGGAACAGAAGTTTTTGCAAGGGTCACTGTTGAAAAATTACCCATGCATATGTTTTGTCAATAAAAAGCTACAATAATAATAAAAAAATAAAAAAGCTTTAATTAAAAAAACAAAATGTAAAAAAAAGAAATTAAATTCATCTAAATTCATATTAAAATGCTCTAAATGATTATTGATTAGAGAAATGCACATTAAAACAACTCTGAAATGCCATCTCAAACCTCTCAGATTGACTTGAGATGACAGGAAAAGATAATGATATATGTTGGAGGGTTTGTGGAAAAACTGTTGGTGGTGGAATGTTGAAATGATCCAATCATTCTGGAGAGCAATCTGGAACTAAAGGACTATTAAACTTGCATATATTTTACCCAACAGTGCCATTATTGGGTCTGTATCCTAAGAAAATCATAAAAGAAGGAAAATGACCCGCATTTATATTTTTTAAAAGTTTGTGATATATCTTTTTGTAATAGCAAAGAAATGAAAGATGAGTATCTACCCACTAGTTGGGGAATGGCTGAACAAATTGTGGCATATGAAGATAATGGAATATTATTGTTGCGTAAAAAATGAGGAATAAGGTGATTTTCGAAAGGCCTGAAAAAATTTACATGAACTGATGCTGAGCCAAACCAGAAGAACCAGAAATAAGTTTTATAAAGTAACAGCAAGAATTCACAATTATCAACTATGAAAGACTTGGTTCTTCTCAGAGGTTCAGTGATCCAAAGCAATTCCAATAGTCTCTGGACAGAAAATGCCATCTGCATCCAGTTTTAGCAAAAAGCTAAAACAGACCTAATAAAGGGGAAAAAAGTCTTGATAAGATGTTCTATAGCACCAAAAAATCTCATAAAGAAATGCAAAAAGGTAGAAATAGTAAATACATCCTCTTCTGATAAAATCAATAAAAATTAAATTCAGTAAAGGTCCAGGGAAAGATAGACTAAAAATAATTACAAATTAACTAATCCTAAAGAATGAATGAATGAAACAAAAATTTCATTCAAGAGAATGACAATGAGACAATTACATAATATTGTGAGATAGTCAAATAGTTCTTAGGGGAAATTTTATATTTATAAATGCTTGCATGAATAAAATTGAGAAAGAGAATCATGGAAGTAGAAGAGCTGAGAAAAGAATAATTTAAAAAAAATCAAATACCAAATTAGAAGTACTGAAAATCAAAGAAGAGATGAATAAAATTGAAAGGAACAAAACAATTGAACTAATTATTAAACTAGTTAATAAAATTAATAATTGGTTTTATGAAAAAGTCAACCAAATACATAAATTTTGGTTAATTTAATTAGAAAAAGAAAAAAAAATTACTACCATGAAAAATGAAAAGTTTTAACTTACCATTGAAGAAGAAATTATAGCACTAATTAGGATCTATTTTGTCTAATAAATCTGACAAATTGAAATGGTTGAATATTAACAAAAATATTAAGTGCCCACATTAACAAAAGAAGCAGCATTAAATATTCCTGTTTTTAAAAGAGGTATTGAACAAGCCATCAGGTAATTCCCTAAGGAAAAAAAAATTCCCGAGGCCCAGATGCATTTACAAATCAATTACACCAATCATTCATAAAACAACTCCAACTTCCTTTTATACAAAAATATGGTGCTGATACCTAAACCAAGACACAAGACAAGCCAAAACAAATATATATGTATATATATATGTGTATATATATATACATATATATATACATATATAACATATATATATGTATATATATAATATATGTGTATATATAATATGCATATATATAATATATATGTATATATAGATCTATATATATATATATATATATATATATATATATATATATATATATATATATATAGATCTATATATACATATAATTTGTCACCAAAATGTCACCAAAAACATTACAACAATTTATTAACAGGACAATACACTGTGACCAAATATGAATTATGCCTAGACTGCAGAGCTGGTTTAATATAAAGAAAATTATTGCCATAATTGACCATATCAGTAAGAAAGGTAACAGAAATCATATAATTTCAATAGATGCAGAAAAAAACTTTTGACAAAATACAGCATCCATTAATATTAAAATCACTTCAGGCTATATGAATAAATGGAATTTTTTCTTAAAATTATAAGCATCTTCTTTCTTAAACTATTAGCAAGTATTGTTTCTAATGTAAAAAGGTGCATACATTCCCGATTGCATCAGTGATGAAACAAAGATCCCATTTATTACATTCAATTTTGTACTAGAAATGTAGCCTCTAGCAATAAGAAAACAGAACTAGAAGGAATTAGAATAGGCAATGAAGAAAGAAACTCATCACTTTTTGCACTTGAAATGATGGTCTACTTAGATAATCCACCAAAAATGACTTGAAATAACTTTAGCAAAGTTGTAGGATACAAAATAAGCTGAAATAAATCATCACTATTTCTACATGTTGGCAAAAATGCTGAGTAACAAGAGATAGATAAATTCCATTTAAAATGACTTTAGAGAAAATAAATTTCCTGGGTGTCTATAAGAACACAATTTCCAAACACTTTTCACACAAAGAAAGTTGCTCTTTGTTAGGCCAAGTTAACATAATAAAAATGACAATTATGTCTAAATTAATTCACTTTATGGCCATACAAATCAAACTGCCTAAAAATTATTTTATAAGGCATGACAAAATGAATCTGGAAACAGAAAATTCAAGGATATTAAGAGAATTAATGGGAAAAAATTCAAAGGATGGTAGTCTACCAATACCAAACCTAAAACTCTATTATAAAAGGAGCAGTCATCAAAAGTATTTGATACTGCTTGAGAAATAGACTGGTAGAGCAATAGAATAGGTTGGGTATACAAGACACAATAGTCTATGGCTATAGGAAGGTGCTATTTGATTAAACGGGAAAACTCAAGCTTCTTTGCCACTTATGAAGGTATGATTTCCCTCATTTCCGTGTTTTTGTAGTACAATCACCTTTCCACCTCTATTTTTATAACAGTAAAATCAAATTATACAACACTATGTCTATCCATAACAGAAATACAGTTCTCAAGAGTTCTTTTCTTTTTACCTTTTTATGTTTCTCTTGAGTTCTATATTTGGAAGTCAGATTTGCTGTTCAGCTCTGGTCTTTTCATGAGAAATAAATGGAATTCAACTGTTTCATTTAATGTTCATCTTCTTCCCTGAAAGAAAATGCTCAGTTTGGTAGGGTAATTTATTCTTGGCTGCATTCCAAGTTACTTTCCCCTTCAGAATATGATATTCCAAGTCCTTCACTCTTTTAAGGTGGAAGCTGCTAGATCCTAAGTAATCCTTATTGTGGCTCCTTGGCATTTGAATTGTTTCTTTCTGGCTGCTTGTAATATATTTTCCCTTGGTCTGATTGTTCTGAAATTTAGCTACAGTATTCCATGGAATTTTAATTTTGGAGTCTCAGGAGGTATTTGGTGAATTCTTTCAATGGTTACTTTACCTTTTGATAACTATGACATCTGGGCAATTCTCTTTGATGATTTCCTGAAAAAGTGTCTAGGCTCTTTTTTTTAAATCATGGTTTTCCAGAAGCCCAATAATCCTTAGACCTATTTTCCAGATCAATCCTTTTCCCAAGGTTTTTTACATTTTTTTTTTGTTTTTGTTTTACTTGACTGTTTCTTGATAGTCCATTCAGTCATTCATTTCCATTTGCTCAGTTCTGAATTTATTTTTAATGAATTATTTTCTTCGTTTACTTTTCCCCCCTACTTTTTGTATTTTTTCAATTGAATTTTTAAATGAGTTGTTTTGTTTATGGGATTTTTTTTTTTCCATTTCACAAATTCTGTTTTTCTGGGAGTTTGTCTATTTTATTAAATCTATTTTTTAATGAATTATAAGCTTTTTCCAAATCCTCTTGCCAAGTTTTCATTTCCCTTCCTATTTTGCTTCCAGCTCTTTTTAAAGATACTTTTTCTTTTCTTTTAGGAGAGGCTTGTGTGATGGCGACCAATTTATGTCAGGCTTCATCTGGAGATGATCTGCTTTTAGTCTTCTCAAGATTTGAAATCTGTTCTTCTCTTTCACCATAAAACTGTCTATAGCGAGAGTTCTCTGCTTTTTCAACTCATTTTTAAAAATAATGTTTGTTTTTAGGGCAGGTGAGGTTTTCCAAGCTTTCTCTACAAGCAGCAACAGCTGCAGCTGCACTGAGACTGTGCTGACTCACTCCCAGTGCTGGGTGGGCATGGCCAGGTCCCATGAGATTCTGGAGTTTTAAGATTTACTATTTACCTTTTTGTATTTGTGTTGGATGTTTTCTAACTTTTCTGCTGATCTACTAGCTTGCAACCAGGGCAGAGTGGCTAACACTGCTGTAGATCCCTTCCTGTAGATTTTCTACAGCACAGAGTCTGCACCACCCCCATCTGTGCTGTCTGCCCTGGTGTCTGTGTTCCACCTGCTTGCAATTGGCCCACTTACCTCTGTGTGGGATTGAAACTGACCTTTTCTGGTTATCTTTGAAATTATCTTCTGCTGGTAATTTGTTGCACTCCCAATATTTGTGGATTCTGCTATCCAGAACTAATTCAGAAGCTGGATTTGTGAATTAGTCTGAGGGTTGTTAGAGAAGGTCAGAAAGAAATGTGGGTCCTCTCTGTCATCTTAGCTCCACCCCTGTAAGACTCTAGCTTCTGGAATAAGAACTTACTCTTTGTCCAAATTGCTGAAAAAAAACTGGAATATAGTATGCCAAAAACTCAACATCGCACTTCTTGATCCTATGTTGATCAAAATGGGTGCATGAGTTAAGCATAAGGCTTGATAGTTAAAAGCAAATCAGGAGAGCAAGAGATAATTTACCATTAATTCATTTGGAAAAGGGAAATTTCATGACCAAATAAGATGCAAAGAACATTATAAAATGTAAAGTGGATAATTTTTGACATTAAATTAAAAAACTTTTTAATAGAAGCTGTGCAGCCAAGGTTATAAGAGAAGTAGAAAGCTGGGAAATAATTTTTACATCCAGTTTTTCTGTTCAAGGCCTCATTTATAAAATATATAGAGAATTGACTCAAATCATAAGTATGCAAGCTATTCACCTATTGAACAATAGTCAAAATATATGTGCAGACAATTGGTATATGAAGAATTTAAATCCAAATATAGACTTATGGAAAATGTTCTAAATATCTATTGATTGGAGAAATGCAAATTAAAACCATCCTGAGGTACCATCTTATTCCTATCTGATTGGCTAAGATTACAGAAAAATATGATGATAAAGATTAGAAGGGATATGGGTAAATAGGTACACTAATGCATTGATGGTGGAGTTGATATTTGATATTACCATTCTGGAGAGCAATTTGGAACTATGTCCAAAAGACATTCAAATTGTGCATAATCTTTGATTGAACAGAGCCATTACTGGGTTTGTGTCTCAAAAAAAAAATCACAAAAGAATACAAATTACCTAGATGCTTAAGATGTTTATAATAGCTCTTTTTGTGGTAATAAAGTATTGGGGGGAAAAAAGAGTAGATATCTAGCTTAATAACTTTTGCTATATAGAAGTGATTGCATATTATTGTTCTTTAAAAAATGCTGCCCAGGCTTGTTTATTAAAAATCTGGAAATATTTACATGAACTAATGCTGAGTAAATCAAAGAAAACCAGAAAATCAATGCACATAGCAATAAAATTATTCCATGATTAACTATAATAGACTTGGTTCTTCTCAGGAATTCACAGATCCAAGGTAATCTCAGTATAGTTTGGATAGAAAATGGCATCCACATCTAAAGAAAGAACTATAGAGACTAAATGTGGACTAACATATACTATTTTCACTTTGTTTCTGTCTTCTGTTTTTTTCTCATGATTTTCTCGTTTTTTTCTGGTTTTTTTTTTCTCCCAACAAAATGCACATAGAAATTTATGTAAAATGAATGCATATAGCATTCTCACTCTTTCAGTTGTTGTTTGCTTGCATTTTGATTACTTTCCTAGTGTTTTTTTCCTTTTTGTTCTGATTTTTCTTGTTCAACAAGATAACTGTATAAATATATTGAATTTAACTTATATTTTAACATATTAACATGTTTTAGAATACATGCTATCTAGGGGAGGGGATGGGTGGAAGGAGGGGATGATTTGGTACAGAAGGCTTTGCAAGGCTCCCTGTTGAAAAATTACTCATGCATATGTTTTATAAATAAAAAAGTCTTAATTTAAAAAATTAAAAAGAAATATTTTTTTTCCTGTAGGCACTGCTTTGGCAGCAGTTCATAAAAATAATAAAATAAAATAAATGCATGTGCATAATCATAAGAACATAAAATGCTCAATAAACATTAAAGTATCATATTTGTTTTTAAAAAGAAAAATATATGACATAAATTTCCATGGAGAAAAAAAAACAAGTTATAGCCATATAGAAAATGTCCTGTGTCATTAGTAATTAGATAAATGAAAAACTGGAATATGTCTGATGTCATAGCTTATAACTACTAAATGGGAAAAGATAAAAAAGAAAAAAAATTCTGGAGGAGAAAATGTAGAATTACTTATATTAATGTATTGTTGGCTGACTTGTGAGCTAGTATAGAAATTATGCAGAGCAATTTCAGACTTATGCCCCAAAGTATACTTTGTGTATGTATATACTTAAATCATGAATACCTTTCACTTAGTGACACATTAAGCCTATATGTGAAAGAGATGGAAAATGAGAAAAAGGACCCACGAATATAAAAATAAAAATAAGAAACGCTTTTTTTTGGCGGGGGGGGGGGGGCGCGGGGGAAACAGGAGGTCAAAGATATCAATGTATTCATCAATTGGATGACAGCTGAACAATGATATATAAATAAAGCATAATCATAATCTGCTTTGATGAAAGTTGCGTTGTACATTGGGAGGGAGGGAAATAAGGAAAACAAGTGGTAGATGAATCAATCTGGTAAGGAGATAATTTGCCTAATAATTTGGGTGTCTCTGTTGTC
This sequence comes from Sminthopsis crassicaudata, assembly GCF_048593235.1. NCBI lineage: Eukaryota > Metazoa > Chordata > Mammalia > Dasyuromorphia > Dasyuridae > Sminthopsis > Sminthopsis crassicaudata. Next base: position 270,939,055 of record NC_133621.1, on the reverse strand, counting down.
AAGTGGTATCTGGTATGGGACTTTCCAAAGGATGTGGTTCAACTCAATTTTCCCCATTGCTATAAATCCTTAGATTGGGATCTTGCAAGTCAGCATGGTTTAATAACATTTAAGTCCACCATACAACCCTGCTTTAAAACAATCACAGTTTTAATTTAATTTGCATCATTGCACCCTATGTAATCATTTGCATAAATAACTACTCTGAATATTTGATCAATTTCTTTGGCTACTGAGAAGCCATTGATCATTCTTCATTGGCAATATTAGTTTTGATAACAAATTGAACATGCTTAAGATTAAAATCATGGGCTTTAGTTTTCCTTTATTGCAAATTTTTATCACCACAAAAAAAAAATAGATACATTTATGGGCAGGGACAATGTGGGGATGAGTTTGGTTTGAGTATTCATGTTTAATACCCTCGTTTTGTTTCTGCTTTTGTTTTTCTTTCAAAAGGGGAAAGTCCTGGGAGGGAAAGAAAATTAATGCTTGTTAACAGAAAAACAAAATAAAATGAAGATTAAAAAAACAAAACAAAACATTTTGCTGTTGTATAAATTGCTTTCCTGGTTCTGTTCACTTTATCTTGTACCAATTGATAAGTCTTCAGATTTTTTGTTCCTTTCTAGACTTGCTATTATCACTTCTTTCTTTGTATTAATTTTTTCCCCAGATTTTATTTCTAAGACATTCTTCTCCTTGAAAATTAACTTTAAAGTGGCCAAAACAGAGAAGAATACAACTTTTTCTTGAAGCCCATTCATCCTTTTGCTCTCAGTGGATAAAGCACTGGACAATAGCTTTACAAAATCAAAGCAAGAGAGTCATTCTGTTAAACATCTCCAGACTACAAACCATTCTCTGTCTGGAGAGATGGCAATAGGAACAAGAATTCAAATCCATGAGAAATATTAATAGTGGTACTGAGTATAAAACTAGTTTCCCTAAACTTGTTACTATTCTGCCTAAGAGAAAATGAACTTTGCTAATTTCTCCTGGCTCCACAGAAGCCCAATCAGTCAATGATACTCTCTATTCACTCAGCATAAGGTCTAGCACAGCAGGCAGTAAAGGTGTTGGTTGAAAAATCTGTTGGGATTTCCCATTTCTTATGAGATCATAATATCTTTTTGCTTTTTACCTGGAGAGTCTCTGATTTTGATTTGGGTAGGGCCACTTCCTTCATAGTTTCCATCTCTCCTCCTCTCCCCATGAAAACGATTCCCTCAGCAATAGCTCACAACTGCTACTGTAATTACAACCATTTTGGTATAAACATTTGTTTCTATTTTGTTGCAGATAATTGTGCACTCAGTATAGTCTGTGAAACTGAGATGCAACCAAGTATGGATCTATTCTCTAATTCATAGTTGCTCCATCAGCCAGCACCACATCATCCATATGTGGAAACATTGTTCCAGCAAATAGAGAAGCTTTGAATGCTGTGGATAAATTCTCTTATCTTGCCATTGATTATGGAATTGGAACATTCTTTGCCAGAGCTAGCTCACTGTTTGAGAGGCTCTGAGGGAAAGCTTGGCAGATAAGACATATTAGACTGACAATCAAACCAAAGGGCTACAGAGCTGTTGTGCTTGCCTTGTTGCTGTATGTCTGTGAAAGTTGAACAGTATATCAGCACCATGCCAAAAAATGGAATTACTTCCATTAGAAGTCTTAAGAAGAATTTGAGGCTCCTATCAAATAGCATAAAATATTAGACACTGAGGGCCTTTCTTGAACTAACCTGCCAATCATCCAAACTACTAGAGAGAGTACAACTCTTTTGAGCTGACCACATTGTTTTGAATGCCTTATGGACACTTGCCAAAATATTTTTTATTGGGGAACAGGATAAGCACTCACAAGGTGGCCAGAAAAAGCAATACAGAGATACTCTCAAGACCTTTAGAATTAATTGCACGTCATGGGAGACACTGGCATAGTACCACTTAGCATGGTGTACTCACATCAGAAAAATGTGCTCTATGAGCAAAACAGGATTGAATTAGCCCCAGAGAAGCCACCTCAAATGTTCATGAGGATTATTTGTGTCTGGCCTGTGGCACAGGATTCCAAGGTTGTATTGGTCTCATCAGCCACAGTTGGATATGCTAAGCTGACGTGAAGACAGTAATGTCATTTTAGTCTTCTTTGAAAATAAAGGATGATATCCATTACTTCTGGCACCTTACAATATTCTTAAGGTTAGTGCTAGAGGAAATACCCAAAAAAGTCAAAGGAAATCTAGAGGACCTACCAGAAATCTAGCTAATGAAGTCTGCACTCGACGGTATATAGAAAGCCTCCCACAACTTCACAAGAATCCTCTAAGGAACATCTTCTCTAATAATTATCATCATCATCATCATCATCATCATCATCATCATGACTAACATAGTGCTACATGCCAGATTCTGCGCTAAGTACTTTGTGAATATTAGCTCATTTGATCCTCACAGCAATGCTGGGAGGTAGTTGCTATTATTCTCCACATTTTACAGTTGAGGAAACTGAGGCAAACTGAAGGTAAGCGTCTTGTCTGTTGTCATATACATAGTAAACAATTATGATCTTTTTGAAAATAAAGGATAATATCCATTACTTCTGGCACCTTACAATATTCTTAAGGTTAGTGCTAGAGAAAATACCCAAAAAAGTCAAAGGAAATCTAGAGGACCTACCAGAAATCTAGCTAATGAAGTCTGCACTCGACGGTATATAGAAAGCCTCCCACAACTTCACAAGAATCCTCTAAGGAACATCTTCTCTAATAATTATCATCATCATCATCATCATCATCATGACTAACATAGTGCTACATGCCAGGTTCTGTGCTAAGCACTTTGTGAATATTAGCTCATTTGATCCTCACAGCAATGCTGGGAGGTAGTTGCTATTATTCTCCACATTTTACAGATGAGGAAACTGAGGCAAACTGAAGGTAAGCGTCTTGTCTATTGTCATATACATAGTAAACAATTATGATCTTTCTCACTCCCTGTCTTGGACTCAATCCACTGAGCCCTACAAATGCAAAGGTTCCAAAATTGTGCTAACATCCCCACATCAATTGAAATGGTTAGCTACATGCCCCTTGGCAAAAGCCACAAAGAATCTGAACCTTCACTATTTTTTTTCCCTTTCACCTGCCTTCACCCTTTTCCCAAGATTCAATTTTGGGAAAAGTCTGACATTGAAATAGCAGGAAAAAGCAATAAAATTGGAAGCCTTTAGAACATGCATTGGCTTCTCCCTCTCCCTTCTCCTCACTGTTACCCTGCTTCAAAGGGAAAATAGCTAGTGTTTACACAAGTGTTACTTTGGAGAATCTAAATTTTCCTCCATGGAAAGAAATTAAAACTGCTATTCCATGCCTTAGATAATAGGATAATTTATTTTCTTCCCCCCTAGAAAACAAGGATGAGCATAAGGGAACTCGAGTGTGCATTAAAAGAACAATTTAAATAGGACTTGTAAATTCATTTGTAAGCCAAGTTGTAAATTATAACTATCTTTCAGGAGGCTTAAAGTACGTCTTCACACATAACTCAGTTCAACAATTGTTCAAATTAATGAGTTCACCTTTTTCATTAACAAGGTTCAAGCAAACGCTGTGTATGTGTGTGTGTGTGTGTGTGTGTGTGTGTATTTCCAATGCAGATCTTTTTTTCCAGTGTCTCCTTTTTCTTAAATGCTAATTCTTCTTTTTCTTCCAGCCTGCTGCTACCACCACAACTGTCCACTCCAGTAAACACTAGAGCCACAGATCTAGTGGCCTTCCAGAGTCTCATGACCTTCTGAAATTTACAAGATCACCTGGGCTCATCCATTTTGAGGTTTGGACTCAGTCCCACCTAATGACTTTGGAAAAGATAAATCTTTCACAATTCCCTTACTCTACTTTCCCATGAATCTTTTGAGGAGTCCTTATGATTGGACAACACAAAGGAAAAAGAACATTTAAGGAGGGGGACAGAGGATTCTTCAGCCAGTACTATTGGTATACAGATAACTCTTAAATAGTACAAATAATGACTTCTCTGAAGTTGGTCCGCATTTTTACACTATTTGAAGTTATATGTAGGTCAAATATGGCCATTGGTTCTAGCCATATTCAACCATGTAGTCTAGCAAATCCAATTGATGCATGTGAACAATTCATAAGCTTCAGTATTTGAAAAAATTGGAATCAAACTAAGCTCTGCCTCCAGAAACAATGGGAAGACTTAACAAAAATAGATTCAATCAGATGGAGACATAATCTATATTTTCTCAAAAACAACTGGAGAAAAGGGCATATAATACAAATGTGTCCCATAAGTAGGAAAACCAGGGAGAAACTTCAAAAGAATGGCTTTAATAAATCTGCCATCTATACAACAGAGTTCAAATCTAGTCCTTTTCATTTATTAGCTGTGTTCCCTAGCCAGGAATGATAATACTTAAAGTATTTTAAGTACAACTGTTTGTTGTAAATTTGCAGCAAAAACAGAGATAAAAGTATATAAACCACAAAGATATTAGGTATTTGGGAGCTATTCATATCACCAATAATTGTAAGAGGAATGATTTGTCCATTTTTTATCTAGTTTATTTTCATCTGTATTCATTAAAAGTTCATGAAAATGTGTTTCAACTGCCACAGATTTCATACTGGGTTTCAGCCAAATACCTATAGGTCATTAAATTTTCATGATTTGTCTCTGTATTTGAGTATTGACAAACTAGATTTACTTGTTTATTCTTCATATACACATTGGCCTTCTTTCCAAGAAGTACATGCTTTTTCAAATAAATATATCAATGATGACCAATTTGCTGTCCACAATATATACACAGTATAATACATATATGATGATGGAGTTATTACTTGCTCAGTGGGGCTTTGAATTAGCCAAACCATTGTCCAAATCTCTTCAAAATATATTGTGGTGCTAAATGTTAGAGAATGTTATAGAAGTTCTACAGGATATCATCAGGTAAGGAACAAACAATGGAGAGAATGTATCTCTTGATTAGATCTTGCGATGTCACAAGTATAACCAACATGTTGACCACCAGATTTACAAACTGGATCACAGACAATCCCTACTGAAACCAAAAGACCTACAAGGTGAACTGACATTTGGATTTGTTGGAAAAGCAAGGGAAAATTATTAGAGTATTAGGGGAAGGGGAAGGGGAACTAGGAGAAGGAAAAGAAGAAAAGAAAAAAAAAAAGGAAAATGAAAAAGGGGTAAGGGAAAGAAAAAGGGGACAAGAGAATACTGATGAGGAGGGAGGAAGGGAGGGGGAAACAAAGAAGACCAAGGAGAACCAAAATTGGCAACAGGAACAGTTGGGGGAGCGTGTTGGGAGTGAGGGTCATTGGAGTGGATATACATTGTTTCTGTATTCTTAGGTTCAGTGAATTTGGAGCTGAAAGAAATCAATGTGAGTTGGTGATGCAAAGAATACATTTCACATCATGAATGGAATAGAGAAAGGTAGCAGGGAAAAGCAGGATCGGGAAAGTTGCAGAAATGTCCTTACAGATTGGAGGTTGAACCCAAGTCAGTAGAAAGTAGCAACAAAATACTGATACCTTCTACTCCACAATAATGTGACTTAAAAACAAAGCAGACTTTGATGATCTCTCCTAGTGGAAGCGTGCAACACTGGGATATAAAGTAATACAGAGAATGAAAGTATCCCCGTAGAATATTTGAAAATAGCCATGTTTTCTTACTCTTTTCTATCATATCCGTATTTCTTGTCTCTGAATTCATCAGTGAACCTCCTAGAAAGTAACACCTTTAAAAACCCAATCTGGATCTCATCTAGCATTAGGATTTCATTTTAAAATATAAACCGAAACTCCAAGAGGAAGTGCTTTGCCCATGATTACGAAAGTAAGCAACAGAGCAGCTCCCGAGATTCGACCGCGAGACCTAAAGCTCATCCACCCTCGCGATCTCGATCTCGACTCTCCAAGGTGAGAGCTAACGGATCCGCACTCACGCACTCACCAGTGCTGTGTTTTGATCCTGTATCGCATCCGCGTGAGCTGCGGACCTGATAAAAGCACGCGCAGTTCAGTTCCCCTCCTGCCATTGCCAGAGTTGCAGTCGGCTCTAGGGCTGAATTGTTTCTTACTGTTGCGGGCTCACAGGTTTCTAAACCTCTGGCTTGGGTTATTGACATTTCCCCTTTTAGTTCTTTAATCCCCCCTTTATTTTTACCTTTTAATTCCCCCTTTATTTTTCCCCTTTAATTCCCACTTTATTTTTCCCTTTAATTTCTTATTTTTCCCTTTAATTCGCCCTTTATTTTTCCCTTTAACTCACCCTTTATTTTTCCCTTTAATTCCTCCTTTATTTTTCCCTTTAATTCTCTTTATTTTTCCCTTTAATTCCTCCTTTATTTTTCCCTTTAATTCTCCCTTTATTTTTCCCTTTAATTCTCCCTTTATTTTTCCCTTTAATTCTCCCTTTATTTTTCCCTTTAATTCCCCCTTTATTTTTTTCTCTTTAATTTCTGCTTTATCTTTCCCTTTAACTCACCCTTCAAGTTCTCCTTTAATTCCTCCTCGTATCAGGCTGAGGGGCCGGGAGGGAGAACTCCCTCCCGGCCCTGAAGCCTGCTTCCAAAATGAAGCTTTTTCATTTCGGCAAGAAAAAGCAGTTTCCACCTGGTCCCTCCATCAAGCTGCCGATGTTCTTTGGGTTCCAAAAATCCCTCTACATCCCAGGATACATGATCCAGAGCAAGGACCTCCGGAAGATTCACAAAGCTGCCTTGGCAGGCAAAGTGGCAAAAGTGCAGTATCGGCTGCTGTTAGGAAAAAACAGTGTAAACGATCAGGATAAAAAGAAGCGGTAAGAGCAAAGCTTGGGAGAGGGGGAGAGAAGCGAAAGCCCCCACCGACGGAACCTCAGACATCCTACCCCCATCCCTCCCCCTGAATGTTTGTCCCCTGCCCCAATTAACCTCCTCGAAATCAAAACACCTGAGTACCTGAGACAGGGTTAAAGTCAGGCTTTGACTCCTAGAGATTGGATAACGAGTCACAAAAACTGGTGATGCCTCCTCCCTCCTGCCTGTCCATTTTCAGTGAACTGGAAACTCCTTCCTTTGGCTTTTAACCCGGGTACAACTGGCATATTCTTAAATCAGTACAATGTGAGAGCTAATACTCTGCTGAAATATTGACATGCTTTAAAAGGACTGTGTCACAGTATCCATGAGGATATTTGAGGGATTTTCTTGGTAAAGTTACTGGAATGTTTTACCATTTCCTTCTAAAGCTCATTTTGACAGATAAGGAAATTGCGGCAACCAGAGTTCAGTAACCTGCTTAGGATCACACAACTGTAAGTATCTGACATCAAATTTGAACTCGGGTAGATGTCTTCCTGATTCAAAACCCAGAACACATTATTGTGCCACTTAGCTGCCCCAATTTGGACAAGATATGTGAAGAGTAAAAATTTAAAGGCAGAAAACTGCTTTTAAGATCTACTCTATATATCAGGCACAGGGTTAATAGCAACAGATACAAAGGATTGGGGAACAGGGATTGTTCCTACATTGTAGGAGCTCAGTCAGGTAAGGGATTTAATGAGCAAGGCAGCCTGAGAAACAGAGGAACCAGGAGAGACTAGTGTTACAAAACCTAGAGAGAAGGGAATAGCAAGAGAAAGGATGTAGTTTTAAAGGAGGGTCAAAAAGAAGGAGAATGGAGAAAAGACAATTGGATTTGGCAACTAAGAGATCCATTAGAAGAAAGAACATGAGTATCAACAGAAAATGACAGGAGAGGAATTGGAGATACCTCTTGTAGAGATTCCTCTCATGGCGTTTAGCTACAAAAGATAGAGGCGTGGTATGATAGTGGGGATGGATTGATCAAGTAAAGTTTCTTTGGTGATTGGGGGAGAAGACATGGGTAAGTTTGGAGGCAAGCAGGGAAATAGCCAGAATGTAGTGAAAGATTGAAGATAAGTGAGTAGACGCATGATAGGTAAGATAGAATGCTATCTCTTGTATTTGTAGAAACATTTTCATTGGCAAGGAAAAGGGCTGCTACTTCATGTGAGGTGAAGGGAAAATATTGGTAGGAGGTATTTATAGATGAAATAGATGAGAAGGGTAAAAGAGATTTCAGGGAATGGCCTCAAATTTTGCTCAGTAAATATGAGCCAAGATTTTTAGCTCAAAAAGTGCAGAAGAGTGTACCATGGGAGGTTTGAGAAGAATTGAAAAAATTTCAAAAGAGCTGCCATGGTATGTGGCATAATGAATTGTTTAGGGAAGTATAATATCAAAGGATTGCCTTGGATCAGTGAGAGCTCAATTGAGGTCACGTAACATAAATTTATAGTGGCCCTAGTAAGCACAGTTGCATGATTTTCTCCAGCCTTATTTGAAGACATACACAGGAAGCCTGAGGCTTAGAAGGACAGTGTTGGCAATATGATACATGAGCAATAGATTTAAAGGAAGGCAATGGAGAGTTGAACAGCCATAAGGGAAGTCAGTGGAGGGTTGAACAGCCATATTGCATTGTTCTCCAAAGAGTCAAGATGAAGAAAGGAGAAGAATGTAGCTAGTTCGGGAGTGATGGCCTTGGATTAGAAATCATGGTCTGGATGAAAAACAGAATTTAATTTTGCAAAGCAAAGGAATAGACAGAATGACAACAGATTGTGATCAGATGAGAGAAACGGGATTTGAAAGCATGGCAGTGCTGAATTTGTAGATGGTCGGCTGGGATAGGTGAAGTAGATCATATGAAATGAAGTTGAGTGAAGTGAGTATGTCTAAGGAGTATGTCTAACCTGTATGTTGTTGAAGATAACACATGGGTGCAAATCACTATGTATAAACTAGATACATACAAGCAGAAATGGGAGTATTCTCACAGAGGGACAGCATTAATTTTAAAGGAGATAACTAAAGCCTCCTGATAGAAGGCAAGACTTTTGCTGAAATCAGGAGGTGGAAGTGTGGAACATTCCAGTCATGGGGACAGCAAGTAAAGTTACTTAGTGTCAGAAGATGGAGTGCTATGAGTGGGGAAAGGACAGTGGACAAAAATTTATTAAATGTTTACTACGTAACTTACACTTTGCTAAGATTTTGGAATACACACAATTGTCAAAGACAAACCCTGCTGTCAGAGCACTCACGTTTCAATAAAGCAGATAACATGAAAACATAAAAGTACAAACATGATTCTCCATACAGGATAAACTAGGAATGATCAATGACATCAGTTTTAAGGGGGGTTGGGAAAAGCTTCTTTTAGAAGTTAGTATTTTAGCCAGGCTAGGGCAAGAGATGAAGGCAAGAGAAGAGAATTTCATGGTAAAAATGACTGGAGTCAGGAAGTGGGTGTGTTTTGTGCTACAGTGGACAGTATCTGCTCACTCCATGCTTACTCTCTCAACCAAACTACCGGTTACAATGGGCCAATTGGCTGCATGCTGTATAGAGCAGAAGAGACTCTAGTTGTCATAGAAAATAGAACTCAACCTAGAACTTGCTCAAAGTTTTTATATCTATGACATATATTCAAAGGCTTGTCATGTCTTCACTTTATTTTTCTTTAAATAATTTCCACAAGTATTCCCCCTACAACCCAACAATCCTAATTTCTTGAAAATATGGGGTATTGTATTTAATATAAACACATATAATATATATTTGTTAAAATACAAAAATAAACATAAATGCAAATGATTGGAAGTAACTCTTGCTTTAAAATATTTTTTTTTCTAAAACTAAAGAAAAATGAAAATCCTATACCTAAGCAGTATGTCAGTTCAAAGAAAATGTTAGTCCCTTTTTCAAGGTTGAGATACTTTTAAATATGATCAGAGAACTCTTGGTTATTGAGTCTAAACAGAATGTCACTATTTAATTATCCACCACCAGTTTTAAGTTAGAGTATACTTGATGTAGAGACATACTCAAAAAGGTGAATATGGAATTTGTAAGTGAATATGGAACTTGTGAATTCATTGAAAATGGTCTCAGATTCTTCCCGTCTCCCCTCTACTTTTATGGATATATTCTCCCCTAAAATGCACAGAAACCAAGTTGCCCTCCCATCCTGGTTTCACTCAGCATGATGGTTTACTTTCTTTTTCACCCTCTTTTCTTGTATTTTGAGAATTTTATGCCGCTTTGCTTCCTTCCTTTCACTACTCATAACTCAGTTTCCTGCTTAAGTAATTTCACAAATATTTCACAAATATAGACAAACACCTTTTAAAAAATTCCTTTTTCCTTTCTGCCAGTTCCTTCCCAGAAATATCATTCTTTTATCTTGTCTTCTTTCCTGAATAAAAAAAGCCTATGTTTATATCATAGCTGATAAACAAGGAGTATGCCTGGATTAAGAAAGAATTAGTAGCGTGAACTGAATGAACAAATTTCAGTTTCTATAAAGTTCCCTTCATAATCTCAATAATCAAAGGCTTCATTTCATCTCCTCTTTTTCTAATTGAATTTTTAAAAACATTAGCAGTTAACTTTTGTAAGAGACATAAAAGTCTTATGGGTTGTTTTTCTGTTTTGTTTACTAATTTAATCACTAATTTGTATTCTTACTAATGACCCAGAAAGACCTGAATTATATTGAACCTTATGTACTTTCTTGTTGTTGGACCCTGAGCAAAATTATTTCTCAGTTTCTTCAATTTCCTCAAGTATGAGGATGATAAGACCTACTTCCCAAAGCTCAAATGAGGTAATATTGGTAAAATGCGGAGCACAGTCTCTGAGTCATAGTAGACACATAAGAGATGCTAGCTTTCCTCTTTATTAAGGTACATCCAAGAAGGGGGAGGAAAAATTCTCTTCCCCTCTAACTCAGACACTGGAAGAAGGCCAGAAGGAAAAGGCAAAAGGAGAGTTCTGAAAAAAACAAGAAAAAAATAAAATATACCTATATGAATATTTATATGAATATTCATTACATCAATAATACATGAATTTATTGTTATGAATATTTCCTCCACCAATACATAACACAACCTCTTTACAAATTGGTGTAGATAATTAGCTAGGAGCAGGTGGTTTTCAATGGATAGAATGCTGGGCTTGGGGTCAGACTCATCTTTGTGGAGTTCAAATCTGGTGTCAGATACTAGCTGTGTGGCTCTGGGCAAATCTCTCAGTCTTGTTTGTCTCAGTTTCATCATCTGTCAAATGAGCTGGAGAATGAAATGGCAAACTACTCCAGTATCTTTACCAAGAAAACTCAACATGAGGAGACAAAAGTGGAACAGGATTAAAATGACTAGACAGAGACTGACATGTATTTAACAAATACACCATCAATGAAAACATTCATCCTCCTTTGAGCAACCTGGTAATATCTTTATGACCTTAGTTCGATTGGGCCTTGGACAGCAGACATACCAGACCCTTACTTCAAATCCTATCCTCCATGGCTGAACTGCTAAAATGTTTACCCTGCTGGAATAGCCTATGGCCACCTAGAGCTGCATTTCAGTGAGTGTTTGTAGACAGTGCACACACATGCACATGTGCTTGTACAAAGATACAATATGTAAATGTATAAGGGATTTTTATGAGGCAGCTGCTTCATTAAATATTTTGTAATTGTGGACAAATATCTTTGTGATAAAAGTTATTAGACTTAACCACCAGGCACAGTGAAGCTCACCTATATATAATCCCAGTTACAGGGAGGCCAAGGCTGGCAGATCTCTGGAATTCATGAGTTCTGGGTTGCAGTGGGCCATGCCTATAGGATCTCTGCTCTATTTGGTATTAGAATGGTTAATTGCAAAGTACAATGGGCCAGCAAGTTACCTCAGGAGAGGTGAAGCAACCCAGATCAGAACCTGAGCAAAGTTCCCTTGATAATCTGTAGTGAAATCTACATCGATCTGCTAGATATATTTCTCCTGCTCTAGCAATTTTGTGTATCACATCCAGCAATGAGAGTTAACCCACATTTTGTATTTATTTATATGAGATAAGTGGCCATTTATTTTGGAAATTATTTACAGTTTAGGCATAAAAATAATAATGCATGGTATATTAAAAATTATCCTAACAATATTGCAATATTTATTGCTGCAGTATAATATCAAAGAATCACATTGCTCTTTCATTTCTGTAGAACATGTCTTCATTTGGCCTGTGTTACTGGACATTTAGATGTTGTGTCCCTATTAGTAGAAAGAAAATGTGAACTGGATTTGTTGGATCAAGATCGTCGAACACCCTTAATGAAGGTATGCATTAGTTAACCATGCTGTTCAATGAAATGAATTTGGATTTCTGTTTTTGATTAAGAAAATGAACTATTAGTACATAGCTCATTTAAATATCACCAATGTTGCTTGAATATACTAAATTTTATCTTACAGTATTATTTCTTTGTATACTATTGACAGGCAATCCAATGTCAGCAGGAGGAGTGTGCAACTATCTTGCTTGAACATGGTGCAGACCCTAATATTGGAGACAACAACAACAATGCTCTTCATTATGTTGCGTATTTTCAGAACATAGACATCGCAGCAAAACTGCTTCGCTATAAAGCTGATATTGAAGCAAAAAACAAGGTGGAAACTAACAATCTTGTAAAATAAAGTAGATTATCATCTAAAAAATCATAGTATCCAATGTACACATTTTATAATTCATTTATTTATGGAAGTATTTCTTTAATGAAAATAATTTAAAATCATTCTGTCATAATTCTGAAGTTCATTAGTCTTCAGAATTTCTAATGTAGGATGGAGGGGTGAGGAAGTCAGGGAGCACATATTACACTGGAGAGATTTCATTCACAGTGGAACTCCTAAGAAGGAAATTCCCTCTACTGATTTAGACCATGGATTGCTTTATGATTTAATCTTTAGAATATGGATTTTTCAACTGGGATCCATTAACTTTGAAAATGCTACAATAAGTTTATAGTTATTTCAATGTAATTGGTTTTGTTGTTTTGTATCTATTTTGGACATTTAAAAACATGATTCTGAAAAGTGGTTCATGACAAAGAAAAAGTTAAGAAACCCAGTGTTAGGGAGAGTCCTGGAGGTACTACATGGTCTCCCACTCAGTACATGTGTCAGCTGCAGGCCCTAAATCTAGGTCTTACTAACTTTGATGCCAGCTAGCTGTTCCATCAAATCTGTCTCTCCAGAATCTTCTTCGCATGGTCTATTAGGTCTGCTTCTCAGAATGCATTAGTTCTAGCAGATATTACCTGTATTGTTTTCTACATATAGACCTTTACAATGTGACTTTGTCATGAGGAAATGCCATAAGGCTTTTAGGAAAAACCTTTTGAAGTTTGTTCCTACTAGATATAGCTACACAGACAGAGTTTTTACAGGAAAAATTCTTAAGTACATGCTTTCTTTATCCTAATGACTACACATTTTCTTTTTTAGAACTGCTGAATGATTCCTGATTTGCTAAGACCTAATTCTTAGTCATTGTCACTTGAAAGAGAAAAAAAAACAATAAATATATTAGGAGGGTTGATAAGAAAGGGAAAATGCTAGGTGAATGACTTTGTTTCAGGTTTAGCCCTCTCAAAACAAGACTGGTTTTTAATTTTTTAAATTTCTTGTTGTTGAGTCTGTTGTACACCTCAGGAGAATGGGTAAAAACAAGTAGTTTTCAACGTTAATCTCAGCCAGCATATAACTTTACCTTAGTAGAGTTCCGATGAAATAAGTTTGGCTCCATTTGGACAATAATTGCTTATGAAATGAAAAAAGAGAGAAGATACTCATGAAATAATATGAAAGATTCTCTTAGAAAATTTGAATTTCTGTTTTGTGATTTGATATCTACTTTTACTCTATCATTTTACATATAAGGAAACTTACAGCCCAGACAGATGAAATAATTTGCTTTATGGTCACATAGGGATTAACTAACAGAAGCAAGATTAATGCTCTAGTCTTCTCACTGGAGTGTTCCATTGTACCATATTTTCTGAACATGTCATTAGCAAATTCACAAAATATTTGCAAAATGTCATAAATTGAACTGAAATAAATATAGAATGCTTACTTAATATAACGATATCTTTATTCTAACTTTGCAGGAAGGCCTTACACCACTTTTTTTTGCAGTTAGAGCAAATAAGTGTGATATGGCAGATTTTCTGTTAAAAAATGGAGCAAATGTGAATGCCTTGGATATCTTTCAGAGGTATGATAATTAAAGCTTAAAAGACATGAAACCCCAATGTTTTTTGAGGAATAAAAACAACTTAAATAATGGAACACTTAGTGAACAACAATAATTGAAATTGAATATCATTGCAAAGCATTGAAAAATGTCAACATCAGGTATGAAAAGAAAATATCCTTATATTTATGAATGCAAGAAGGAAAAACAAGTTTATTTGGGCATACTAACAATTGTTTACTATTTGCAGTTTTCTTTATTGATTTTAAATCAGCTACGATTATTCCATAGAACTTTTGAACTCTCATAATTCAGCTGATTCTCTTTATGAAATAATCTTAAAATCATTTGCATGGGGATTATAGCATGGAGCATCATCTATGAAAAGGGAAAAAAATCCCTATTTATGACTCTGCAAGAGAAAAAACAGCTCAGTTCATGTGGGCATACTAACTATTATTTATTGGTGATTATTATTTGCAGTTTTCTTTATTGAGTTTAAATTAGTTAAGATTATTCCATAGAAGTTTTGAACTCTCATAATTCAGTTGATTCTCTTTATGAAGTAAGTTTAATGTCACCCATGAGGATTATACCTTGTATTTTCCTGCTGCTTCTTGTTTCAATTTTCTCTTAAGAATATGCACATTGTTAAATGCAAATAAATAAATAGAATGATATGATGACATATTTTGATGGACCCTTTATCTTATACATTGTGAATACTCATGCCACGGATTCAAATTTTAATCCTTCCATCCAATCTCATCCTACAGGACTTTTGTCATTAAGAACCTAGGAAACTCCCTGAATTCTTCCCTTCGTTCTTTTAATATTTGAGGACCAGTGCAAGCTTTTGTTTTCAATTCAAGATTAGGCCACCTCTTTTTCTATTCTTGTATGTTTGTGACATCGCTTACTACATCAGACTCATCAAAATCACCTACTTGTACTCTCCATACATATGTCCATGGATTTTGGGGATTATCTAAATTTTGATTCTTCTGAAATCATGTGTTTCTGTTAAGTATTTTGTAAAATTTACTGTGGCCAAATATCATTCCTGAAAGAATACTGATGTTTATAAAATGAGCTTTTGTGGCAGTGTGAGCATTAGAGAAATGCTGTATGGTTTCTCAAATGAGATCCTACTGGATTTTGTTTTCCCAATAATTTTGAAACCAGTTCATTGTTGTTTTTCAATGCCCATGCAGACTTTTTGCTTGTATATGTCTATATGTATAAACACATGTACAAAGATATAGGTAAACCAACTAAATTAAATGGGGCTGCCCATTAAACTACATGGAATCTGGAAAATTCTTACTTTTCATGTAGTTTTTCAATATGGATTCTATGTCACCATATATGTGGGTCTTTTCCACATCAAAAAGCTTGCTGCAATTAGGAAAATGTCATCCCCAAATAGGAGCATTTGGAAATATTTCTGGCATATACAATCTATTCTTTTTGGACTTTGTGCAAAGCATCCTACATAGCAGTGGCAAAAGCCAAAATATCCCTTTAGTGGAATGTGTTATCAAATCTTGTGTTCTTTTAACATTGCATGAAAGAAAATTTTTGGATATCACCAAAAAAATCCAAAACAAAACCCAATGACAGACCAATCCCAATCACAAAACTGATGTTATCCTAATAAATAAAAATGATTGGTTACTATTGTTGGAATGATTTCAGAATTAGTTGATTATGGTCATTCAGATCATAGACTGGCCGGAATTAAAAGTACAAATACAAATGAGAAGAAAGCATAAAGAAGAAATAGAGAAATGTAATCTGCTGTAATTAAAAATGCTATCAACTCTTCCCAATGAGAAAATCAAGCAAATACTAAACCATTGTTCCAATAAAAGAGGCAAAATAGCCCAGAAATTGCATCAGTTGGGAAATGACATCTCTCCCAACAAGAGAGCCATTATATTAACTCGAGCTTAGAATACAACACAATTTGTTAAAAAAAATGAGGAGGAATATAGATGAAGATGTGTTGCTTCACAAAGAAATGAAAAACCATTAAAGAGAGAATTTGTTTCACATTTCTCTAATTGCTGGGCATTCCTTCAATGTTCAATATTTGGTGAACACAAAAAGGACTACTATAAATATTTTTGTTATGGAGGTCCTTTTCCCTTTTTTATAATCTCATGAGAATACAGACCTAATATATCTGTTCTTCGAGGTTTACTTGCCTGTTGCAGATAGTTCAAATCACTCTCCAGCATAGTTGGATCAGTTCACAACTCCACCAACAATGCACTAGTGTCCCAATTTTCTTACATATTCTTCAACTTATAACTTTTTCCTTTCTTATAGTATTAGTTAATATAATGGTTGTGAGATACTTCAGACTTGTTTGACTTCTTTCTAAACTTTTAGAGAAATTGGGTTTCTTCATCTGAAAAATTCTTGCTCATTTATTAACTGGGGAGTGGTTTGTATTCTTATAAATTTGACATAGTCCTTTATATATTTGGGAAATGAGGCCTGTATCATAAATACTTGTTACATAAGTTATTTCCCAGCTTTCATTCTAATTTTGGTTGTATAAAAATTTTTGTTTTTATAAAAGCGTTTGCTTATGATATCATGCTTCTTGTTTAAGTCATGCTTTGACCTTATCTTAGTATACAATGTGAAATGTTGGTCTATACCTAGTTTGGGTCCTATTGTTTTCTAGTTTTTGCAGCAATTTTTGTCAAATAGTGAGTAATTCTTAACCCAAGGGGTAGGGTCTTTGGGTTTATCAAACACTAGGTTGCTATGATCATTGACTATTCTCTGTTCCACTTTTCCGCTACTCTTTTATGGACAGTACCAGAAAATTTTGATGATTACTGCTTGATAATGTAGTTTGAGATCTGGTATTGCTAGACTATCTTCTTTTATATTTTCTTTTCATTAATGCCCTTGATATTCTTGATGTTTTCTTCAAGGAAGTGAATTTTGTTTTTGTTTTATGATTTTCTAGCTCTATCTAATGATTTTTGATAGTTTGTTCCATGACACTGAGTAAATAAATTAATGTAGGTAAAATGATCATTTTTATATTATTGTTTATATCTTATTTTTGTCAAAAGAATTTTATAATTGTATTCAGACAGTTCCTGGGTTTGTTTTGGCAGTAGACTCCCAAGAATTTTATTTTGTTTATACCTATTTTGCATGGAGTTTTTCTTCCTGCCTCTTGATTATGGGCCCTGTTGGTCATATAAAGAAATGGAAATGATTTATGTGGGTTGGACTACAACTTTACTAAAGTTGTTAATTATTATAGTTCAATATTTAGTTGATTTAGGATACTTTCAGTATACCATTATATATCATCTGAAAGAGTGATCATTTTGTTTCTCATTGCCTATTTTAATTTATTCTATTTCTTTTTCTACTTTTGTTACTATAGCTAACATTTTTAGTATTATGTCAAAAAATAATCATGACAATTGACATCCTTGCTTCACTCCTGATTTTACTGGGAAGTCTTCTAGATTATCTCCATTACATATAATGCTTGTTGATATTGTTAGATAAATACTGCTTATCATTTTAAGGAATATAAAATGTTGCTTTTCTTTTTACTCTCTAGTGCTTGTTATAGGAATAGGTGCTGTATTTTATCAAAAGCTTTTTAAAGCATCTTTTGAGATAATCATATGGTTTCTATTGCTTTTGTTATTGATATAGACAACTCTATTGACAGTTTACCTGATATTAATCCAGTCTTGCATTTCTGGTCTAAAGTCGATCTGGCCATAGTTTATAATCCTTGTGATACATTGCTGCAAAATCATTGTTGTTGAGTAAGAATTTTTTTCCATTGATATTCCTTTGGGAAATTAGTCTATGATTTCCTTTCTCTGTCTAGGTCTTTCTGATTTAGGTATGGTGTCAAATTGGTGCCAGAAAAGGAATAGTAGAACTCTTTCTTTGCCTATTTTCCCAAATAATTTATATAGTATTAGAATTAAGTTTTCTTTGAATGTTGATTAGAATTCCCAAGTGAACCCATTTGGCACAGGGACTTTTTTTTTCCTTAATGACTTTCTCAATTACTTTTTTTAAAGATACAGTTATTTAAGCAAGCATCCCATTTTCCCGATCTATTATTAATCTAGGTAATTGATATTTTCCTAAATATTCATTGATTTTTCCTTATATGGTGAGATTTATTGGCATAAAATTGGACAATTTTTAACCTAATGATTGTTTTTATTTCTTCATTGGTGATAATTTCATTCATTTTCTTTTTGACAGTGGACACATGGTTTTCACCATTTTTTAAAAACACATTAACCAATGGCTTATTTCATTGATTTTTCATTAAAACAGCTAGTAGATTTATTTACTAGTCTAATACTTTTCTTAATTTTTTTGTTTACTTTAAATATTTTGAATCTCATATTTGGTTGTGAGGAATTCTAATTTGGTACTCAGTTGAGGATTTTAAAAATTTATTCTCTTATTAGGTTTTTTTTTTTTTTTGTTTTGTTTTGTTTTGTATTTGTTTTGAGTTTCATACCCAGTTCATTGATCTATTCTTTTTCTATTTCACTGAAATAAGAATTTAGAGAAGCAGATTTTACCCTAACTACTATTTTGGCTGCATCTCATACATTTTGGTATGTTATCTCATTATTGTCATTCTCTTTTATGTCCTACAACTTTGCTAAAGTTGTTAATTCATTCTAGTATTTTAGTTGTTTCTCTAAATATTCCATATCACTGCAAAGAGGGATAGTTTTGTTTTCTCATTACCTACTTTAAATTCTTCAATTTCTTTTTTTTTTTTCTTTTGCTGATAAAGCTAACATTTCTAGTACAATATTAAATAGCAGTGGTTATAAGGGGCAACCTTGTTTTAACCCTAATTTTATTGGGAATGTTTCTATCTTATCTCCATTGAATATAATGCTTGATGATGGCTTTAGATAGGTGATATTTATCATTTTATGAAAAACTCAATTTATTCCTATGCTCTCTTGTTGCTGTTGTTGTTTGTAATAGGAATGGGTGTTTTATTTTGTCTATTGAGATAATCATATGATTTCTGTTAGTTTGCTTATTAATATAGTCAATCAATGCTGATAAATTTTCTGATATTAAGACATCTTTGTATTCCTGGTATAAATATCATTTGGTCATTTTGTATTATTCTTGTGATAAATTCCTATAATCTCTTCTAAAATTTTATTTGTTTCTTATTATTTCCCAGTTAAATTTAAAATGTATTTTAACATTTGTTTTTAAAAGTTTTGAGTTCCATATTCTTTCTCTTGTGCCTGTCCACAGCTCCGATTAAGAAACCACAAGTGAAGTTATGCAAAACATTTCCATATAAGTCACATTGAGAAAGAAAACATAGATGTCCCATCATAAAAAAAAAAAAGAAGAAGAAGAAAGCTTGAAGTATAGGTAGGGACAGAGGGAAGGAGAGAGAGAAAGGAAGTAATAGAGGGAAGGAGAGAGACAAGACAGGGAAGGATGGAGGCATGAAGAAGGCGAAGAGGAAGGGAAGGAGGCAGAGAGATGGAGAGGAAGAAGGAGAAAAAGATTGAAAAGGAGAGGGAAGAGAAAGTATGGTTCATTCTGTATTCAGACACAGTTTCTTAAATCAGTCCTTCAGAATAGTCATAAAATATTTTATTGCTTAGAGTAGCAAAGTCATTCAAAGTTGGTCATCTCAAACCATTGCTATTAATTAGTACACAGTATATGTCACTTTGCTTGAATTCATGGATGACTTTCCAGTATTTTTTTTCTGAGCTTAACATTTAACAAAGAATAATATCCCATGGCAATCATATGCCATATTATTCAGCCATTTCCCAATTGGTGGGCTTCTCCTCGATTTCCATTTTTTTTTTTTTTTTTTTTGCCCTGAGAAGAGAACTTTTACAAATATTTTTGTACTTATAGTTGTGTTTACTTTAAAAAATCTCTTTTCATATTTAAAGTTAGTAGTGGTATTATTAGGTAAAAGGATATACCTGAATTTCTAGCTCTTTGGGCATAGATCATATCTTCTGATCATTTATCATTTGGGCCATAACTCATTATTTTTTAAAAAAAATTTACTCAGTTTCCTCTATGTTTGAGAAATAAGGCGTTATCAGTGAAACTTGCTCCAAAATTCTGTTTATAATTAACATTGTAATCATATTCCCCCCCTTGTTCTATTCTCTCTCCTTTCACACTAACACTCCACAAAAAATGTTTTATTATTGACCAAACCCTACCCCAATATGCTCTCTTCATTTATCACTCCTTCTTCTTCCAATATTCCATTACTGTCCTATTTTCCTTTAAAAGAAGATATTTCTATACCTGTATATTGTACATTATTTTCTTTTTGAACCAGTTCTAATGAGAATGAGGTTCATTTACTTCCCCTCTCCTCTCCTTTTCCACACTAGTATAGAACCTTTTTCTTGCCTCTCTTTTTATGGCAGATAATTTACACCATTCCACTGTTCTCTTTCCTTTTCTCCTAGTGCATTCATCTATCACCTCATAATTTCATCATTTTTATTTTGTCTGTCTTATTTTATTATTATGTTTACCAACTATGTTCAAAAAGGTTTTTTACATTTGTTTTTACAATTTTTGAGTTCTAGATACTTTCCCCTTATTTCCTCCCACAATTAAGAAACCACTTGTGAAGCTAGGCAAACCATTTCCATAAAAGTCAAGTTCTAGAAAAATAAACATAGATGTCCAAATCTAATGAAAGGAAAAACACTCAAGAAAAATTAAATAAAAAAAAACCAGAGAAATAGAGAATGTTTTAATCTGAGTTCAGACACAATCAGTTCCTTCTGTGGGTAAGGATGGGTACTTTCTTCATAAGTCCTTCAGAGTAGTTGTGGATGATTATACTATGGAGAATAGCAAAGCCATTTACATCTGGTCATTGCAAAACACTGCTATTACTTTGTATCCAATCCATTTCACTTTGCTTGTGTTTGTGGAGGATTTTCTGAGTTTTGTTTTGTTGTTTTCTTTTTTTCTGAAAACATTCTACTCAACATTTCCCAAAGAATGATAATATTCCAAAGTAAACACACACTTCAGTTTATTGATCCATTACCCAATTGATAGGCATCTCCTAATTTCCCAAGCTTTTTTGCCCTGAGAGTTGCTGTGAATATATTTTATATGTAAAGGACATTTTTCCTTTCTTTTTTTTCCTAAACTTTTTTGGTATTCATGCCAAGTAGTGGTAGTGTTAGGTCGAAGGATATGCATGAAATTGTAGCTCTTCAGTTGCAGATCATATATTTTGATCATTTATCAATTGGTGAATGATTTAACTTTTATAAATTTAATTCATTTCTCTTCATGTTTGAGAAATGATGACTTATCAGAGAAACTTGCTTTGAAATTCTTTTTGCAATTACTATTGCTAACTATAATTCCCCCTCCTCCCTCCCAATTTATTCTCTCCCTCCTTTCACCCTCTCTCTCCTCAAAAGTGTTTTGGTTCTGGGACCTCCCCCAATATGCCTTTTTCTTTTCACTTCACCCCCATTTCCCTCCTATTTCCCTGCAGAATAAGATATGTTTCTACATATCTTATTGACTATATATTATTCAATACATATTATTATTATTATTAAAAGAGTTAAGATTCACATTCTCATAGTCTCGTCCCCTTCTTCCCATTTGTAATGTGCAGGCTAGCTTTCTGGAGGTCCTCCAGAAGGGTCTTGGTCTCAGCAGGATAGACACCACTAGAATGGTCAAGAATAGAGACTAGATTTCTTTATTCTAGCCCAGTCTTGACCTTAGTGCAAAAGGCAAGAAAGCCATCAGTAGGCTGGTCAAAGACTGTCTGTCTTTCAGTCCTCCTTAGCCCCTATATGCCTTATTGTAATTAGATCATTACAGGATACTAATTGTGTGTCAACTTAGAGAATCATTACAATCACCATACTATGTATATTATGTGAACTGGAGAACCATCATCTCATCTTTTCCTCTGAGTTGACAGCTTATTTCAAGTATACTTCTCCAGAGTTCCAGTCCTCTACAACCTTCACTATAAGTTTTTTTTTTCCTTGACTCTTTTTTTTTTTGATAGATAATTTTCACAATTCTACTTCTTTTCCCTTTTACCCAGTAGATCCCTCTCACCACTAAATTTCTTTTTTTTTTCCTTTCTTTACTTTTTTTTTTTTTTTTTTTTTTTTTTTTTTTTGCTGTTGAGGCAATTGGAATTAAGTGTTGACTTGCCCAGGGTCACACAGCCAGGAAGTGTTAAGTGTCTGAGACCAGATTTGAATTCAGGTCCTCCTGACTTCAGGGCTGGTGCTCTATGCACAGTGCCACCTAGCCCCAACTTCATTATTATTATTATTATTTTTTGAGGCAATCTGGATTAAGTGACTTGCCCAGGGTGGTTAGGTTCTTACTAAGTGCTAATGAGATAATGAGATATTAGGTTCTTAGTAGGTGCTAAATCGGTATTTAACAATTCTCTAGTTCTGGCCTTTGGGGGGAGTTTTACCCCTTTGAACTCCTGGGGAGGAGCTTGCATGCTTAGGAGGAGCAAGTTCATTGGTTGAAGTATTTTTCCCAGAAGCCCTTGCATTATCCCATGCCATTCTCTTGGAGGATAAAAGAAGGCATCACTCAAGAGATTGAGAGTCTTGTCTGGGCTAGATCTGGGGTGGCTCTCTGGAGGAAAGAAGAGTCTCTACTCTAGGTCAGAGTTGGCAGCTGAGAGATTGAGTTGAGACAGCAGATCTCCTCCCAGATAGCAATCAGCAGTCTCTGGAGACAACAGAACATTACACAGGGTCACACAGCTAGGAAGTGTTAAGTGTCTGAGACCACATTTGAAATCAGGTTCTCCTGACTTCAGGGCTGATGCTCTATCCACTGTGCCACCTGGCTGCCCCAATTTCATTATTTTTTTAAAATTTTATCCCTTTATATTCAACTTAAACTTGTGTCCTTTGTTTACATATACTCCTCTTACCTTCTTAATAATGAGAAC
Source organism: Sminthopsis crassicaudata (assembly GCF_048593235.1). Classification (NCBI taxonomy): domain Eukaryota; kingdom Metazoa; phylum Chordata; class Mammalia; order Dasyuromorphia; family Dasyuridae; genus Sminthopsis; species Sminthopsis crassicaudata. Next base: position 270,915,858 of record NC_133621.1, on the reverse strand, counting down.
GTTCTAGGAATGTAAGCAGATAGGCCTTATGATATCATTTTCCTTGTTACCTCCTTATGTTTATTTTTTCTCATTTTTAAAAATTAATTTTATAATTAAAACATTTTTAGACAGTACATATGCATAGGTAACTTTTTACAACATTATCCCTTGTACTCCCTTCTGTTCCAAATTTTTCTCCTCCTTCCCTCCACCCCCTCCCCTAGATGGCAGGCATTCCCATCCATATTTAATATGTTATAGTATATCCTAGGTAAAAAATATATATGTGCAGAACCAATTTTTGTTGTTGTTGTTGTTGTTGCAAAGGAAGAATTGGATTGGGAAGGTAAAAATAACGGAGAGAAAAACAAAAAATGCTAACAGTTTACACTCATTTCCCAGTGTTCCTTTCCTGGGTGTAGCTGATTCTGTCCATCATTGATCAATTGGAATGATATTATCTCTTGTCTATGTTGAAGATATCCACTTCCATTAGAATACATCCTCATACAGTATCCTTGTTGAACTGTGTAATGATCTCCTAGTTCTGCTCATTTTGCACAGCATCAGTTGATGTAATTCTCTTCAAGCCTCTCTATATTGATCCTGTTGGTCATTTCTTACAGAACAATAATAGTCTATAACATTCATATACCATAATTTACCCCACTATTCTCCAATTGATAGGCATCCATTCATTTCCCCATTTCTAGCCACTACAAAAAGGGCTGCCACAAACATTTTGGCACATAAAGGTTCCATTCCCCTCCTCAGTATTTCTTTGGGATATAAGCCCAATAGCAGCAATGCTGGATCAAAGGGTCTGCACAGTTTGATAACTTTTTGGGCATAATTCCAGATTGTACTCCAGAATGGTTGGATTCTTTCACAACTCCACCAACAATGCATCAGTGACCCAGTTTTCCCACATCCCCTTCAACACTCATCATTATTTATTCCTGTCATCTTAGCCAATCGGACAGGTGTGTAGTGGTATCTGAGAGTTGTCTTAATTTGCATTTCTCTGATCAATAGTGATTTGGAACACTTTCATATGAGTGGGAATAGTTTCAATTTCATCATCTGAAAATTGTCTGTTCATATCCTTTGACCATTTATCAATTGGAGAATGGCTTGATTTCTTATAAATTAAGAGTCAATTCTCTGTATATTTTGGAGATGAGGCCTTTATCAGTACTTTAACTGTAAAAATGTTTTCCCAATATGTTACTTTGCTTCTAATCTTTTTTGCATAAGCTTTTGTTTGTACAAAAGCTTTTTAATTTGATGTAATCAAAATTTTCTATTTTGTGATCAATAATGATCACTAGTTCTCCTTTGCTCACAAATTCCTTCCTCCTCCACGAGTCTGAGAGGTAAACTATCCTATGTTTCTCTAATTTATTTATGATCTCATTCTTTATGCCTAAATCATGGACCCATTTTGATCTTATCTTAGTATGTGGCCTTTAAATGTGGGTTCATGACTTGTTTCTGCCATACTAATTTCCAGTTTTCCCAACAGTTTTTGTCAAATAATGAATTCTTGTCCCAAAAGTTGGGATCTTTGGGTTTGTCAAACACGAGATTGCTATTTTTATTCACTATCTTGCCCCGTGAACCTAACCTATTGCACTGATCTACTAGTTTATTTCTTAGCCAATACCAAATGATTTTGGTGAGTGCTGCTTTATAATATTAGTTTTAGATCAGGTACAACTAGGCCATCATCATTTGATTTTTTTTTTTTCATTACTTCCCTTGAAGTTCTCGACCTTTTGTTCTTCCATATGAATTTTGTTGTTATTTTTTCTAGGTGATTAAAATAGTTTCTTGGGAGTCTGATTAGTATAGCACTAAATAAATAGATTAGTGTAGGGAGTATTGTCATCTTGATTATATTCGCTTGGTCTATCCAAGAGCACTTAATGTCTTTCCAATTATTTAAATCTGATTTTATTTTTGTGGCAAGTGTTTTGTAATTTTGCTCATATAATTCCTGACTTTCCTTTGGTAGATATATTCCCAAATATTTAAACTATCGACCGTTATTTTGAATGGAATTTCTCTTTGTATCTATTGTTGTTGGATTGCATTGGTAATGTATAAAAATGCTAAGGAGTTATGTGGATTTATTTTGTATCCTGCAATTTTGCTAAAGTTCTGAATTATTTCTAATAGATTTTTAGCAGAATCTTTGGGGTTCTCTAAGTATACCATCATGTCATCTGTAAAGAGTGATAGTTTGATTTCCTCAATACCTACTCTAAATCCTTGAAGGTCTTTCTCGGCTCTTATTGCTGAAGCTAGAGTTTCTAGTTCTATATTGAATAGTAATGGTGATAGTGGGCAACCTTGTTTCACTCCTGATCTTACTGGGAAAGGTTCCAGCTTATCGCCATTACATATAATGTTTACTGACGGTTTTAAATATATGTTCCTTACTAGTTTAAGGAATGGTCCATTTATTCCTAAACTCTCCAGTATTTTTAGGAGGAATGGATGTTGGATTTTATCAAATGCTTTTTCTGCATCTATTGAGATGATCATATTTTTGTTATTTTGGTTATTGATATGGTCAATTATGCTAATAATTTTCCTAATATTGAACCAACCTTATATTCCTGGTATAAATCCCACTTGGTCATAGTGTATTATCCTGGGGACGATTTTCTGTAGTCTTTTTGCTAATATTTTATTTAAGATTTTATCATCAATATTCATTAGGGAGATTGGCCTATAATTTTCTTTCTCTGTTTTCAGCCTACTTGGTTCAGGTATCATTACCTTGTCTGTGTCATAAAAGGAATTTGGTAGGACTCCTTCAATCCTTATTTTTTCAAATAGTTTATATAGCATTGGAGTTCGTTGTTCTTTAATTGCTTGGTAGAATTCACATGTAAATCCATGTGGTCCTGGGAACTTTTACTTAGGGAGTTGGTTAATAGCTTGTTCTGTTTCTTTTTCTGAAATGGGACTATTTAGACTATTTACTTCTTCCTCTCTTAATCTGGGCAAGCTATATTTGTGAAGGTATTCTTCCATTTCATTTATGTTATCGAATTTATTGGCATAAAGTTGAGCAAAGTAGCTCCTACCTATTGTTCTAATTTCCTCTTCATTAGTGGTGAGTTCTCCCTTTTCATTTTTTTTAAATTTTATTTATTTATAGTTTTTTGACAGTATATATGCATAAGTATTTTTTTAAACATTATCCCTTGTATTCATTTTTCCAAATTATCCCCTCCCTCTGTCTACTCCCTCCCCTTGATGACAGGCAGTCTCAAATATTTTACATATGTTACAGTATAACCTAGATACAACATATGTGTGTAAATACCATTTTCTTGTTGCATATTAAGTATTAGATTCTGAAGGTATAAGTAACCTGGGTAGATAGACAGTAGTGCTAACAGTTTACATTCAATTCCCAGTGTTCCTTCTCTGGGTGTAGTTGTTTCTGTCCATCATTGATCAACTGGAAGTGAGTTGGATCTTCTTTATGTTGAAGATATCCACTTCCATCAGAATACATCTTCATACAACATACAGCGATCTTCGGGTTCTATTCATTTCACTCAGCATCATTCATGTAAGTCTCTCCAAGCCTCTCTGTATTCCTCCTGCTGGTCATTTTTTTTTTACAGAGCAATAATATTCCATAACCTTCATATACTATAATTTACCCAACCATTCTCCAATTGATGGACATCCATTTATCTTCCAGTTTCTAGCCACTATGAAAGGAGCTGCCACAAACATTTTGGCACATAAAGGTTCCTTTCCCTTCCTCAGTATTTCTTTGGGATATAAGCCCAATAGCAGCAATGCTGGATCAAAGGGTATGCAAAGTTTGATAATTTTTTGGGCATAATTCCAGATTGTACTCCAGAATGGTTGGATTCTTTCATAACTCCACCAACAATGCATCAGTGTCCCAGTTTTCCCACATCCCCTCCAACATTCATCATTATTTGTTCCTGTCATCTTAGCCAATCGGACAGGTGTGTAGTGGTAACTGAGAGTTGTCTTAATTTGCATTTTTCTGATCAGTAGTGATTTGGAACCCTCTTTCATATGAGTGGATATAATTTCAATTTCATCATCTGAGAATTGTCTGTTCATATCTTTGACCATTTATCAATTGGAGAATGGCTTTATTTCTTATAAATTAGAGTCAGTTCTCTATATATATTGGAAATGAGACCTTTATCAGAACCTTTAACTTTAAAAATATTTTCCCAATTTGTTACTTCCCTTCTAATCGTGTTTGCATTAGTATTGTTTGTACAGAAACTTTTTAGTTTGATGTAAACAAAATCTTCAATTTTGTGATCAATAATGATCTCTAGTTCTCCTCTGGTCATCAATTTCTTCCTCCTCCACAAGTCTGAGAGGTAGACTATCCTCTGTTCCTCTAATCTATGTATGATCTCATTATTTATGTCTAAGTCATGGACCCATTTTGATATTATCTTGGTATTTGGTGTTAAGTGTGGATCCATATCTAATTTCTGCCATACTAATTTCCAGTTTTCCCAACAGTTTTTTCCAAATAATGAATTTTTATCCCTAATGTTGGTATCTTTGGGTTTGTCAAAGACTAGATTGCTATAGATGTACCCTTTTTTGTCCTTTGTATCTAATCTGTTCCACTGATCTACCGGTCTATTTCTTAGCCAATACCAAATGGTTTTGGTAACTGCTGTTATATAATGTAGCTTTAGATCACTTACACTTTGACCACCTTCATCTGACTTTTTTTTCATTAGTTCAATTGCAATTCTCGACTTTTTATTCTTCCATATGAATTTTGTTGTTATTTTTTCTAGGTCATTAAAATAGTTTCTTGGGAGTCTGATTGGTATAGCACTAAATAAATAGATGAGTTTGGGGAGTATTGTCATCTTCCTATCCAAGAGCACCGAATATCTTTCCAATTATTTAAATATGACTTTATTTTTGTGGCAAGTGTTTCATAATTTTGCTCATATAATTCCTGACTTTTCTTTGGTAGATATATTCCCAAATATTTTATACTCTTAACATTTGTTTGGAATGGAATTCCTCTTTGTATCTCTTGCTGTTGCATTTTGTTGGTGATATATAAAAATGCTGAGGATTTATGTGGATTTATTTTGTATCCTCCCACTTTGCTGAAATTTTGAATTATTTCTAGTAGCTTTTTAGCAGAGTCTTTGGGGTTCTCTAAGTATACCATCATGTCATCTGCAAAGAGTGATAGTTTGATTTCCTCATTTCCTACTCTAATTCCTTGAATCTCTTTCTCGGCTCTTATTGCCGAGGCTAGCATTTCTAGTATTATATTGAATAGTAATGGTGATAGTGGGCAACCTTGTTTCACTCCTGATCTTACTGGGAATGGTTCCAGTTTGACTCCATTGCATATTGTGTTTACTGACGGTCTTAAATATATGCTCCTGATTATTCTAAGGAATAGTCCATTTATTCCTATACTCTCAAGCATTTTTAGTAGGAATGGATGTTGGATTTTATCAAATGATTTTTCTGCATCTATTGAGATGATCATGTGGTTTTTATTAATTTGATTATTAATATGGTAAATTATACTAATAGTTTTCCTAATATTAAGCCAGCCCTGCATTCCTCTTATAAATCCTACTTAATCATAGTGTATTATCCTGGGGATGATTTTCTGAAGTCTTTTTGCTAATATCTTCTTTAAGATTTTAGCATCAATGTATATTGGTCTGTAGTTTTCTTTCTCAGTTTTCGATCGATCTGGTTTAGGTATCAGTACCATGTCTGTGTCATAAAAGGAGTTTGGTAGGACTCCTTCATCCCCTATTTTTTCAAATAGTTTATAAATCATTGGGGCTAATTGTTCTTTAAATGTTTGGTAGAACTCACATGTAAATCCATCTGGTCTGGGGATTTTTTCCTGGGGAGTTGATTAATAGCTTGTTCTATTTCTTTTTTCTGAAATGAGACTATTTAAGCAATTTACCTCCTCCTCTGTTAATCTAGGAAGCATATATTTTAGGAGGAAGTCATCCTTTTCACTTAAGTTATCAAATTTATTGGCATAAAGTTGGGCAAAGTAATTCCTTATTATTTCTCTAATTTCCTCTTCATTGGTGGAAAGATCCCCCTTTTCATTTGTAAGACTAACAGTTTGATTTTCCTCTTTCCTTTTTCTGATCAGATTTACCAAAGTTTTATCTATTTTATTGGCTTTTTCATAAAACCAACTCTTGGTTTTATTTATTAAGTCAATAGTTTGTTTGTTTTTTTTTTACTTTCAATATTATTGATTTTTCCTTTTAATTTTTGTATTTCAAGTTTGATTTTTGGTTGGGGGGGTTAATTTGGTCTTTTTCTAGGTTTTTAAGTTTCAGGCCCAATTTGTTAATCTTCTCTTTCAAATCTTTCTCTTTCTCTTTCAAATAAGCCTCTAAAGATATAAAATTCCCCCTTATTACCGCTTTAGCTGCATCCCACAGATTTTGGTATGATGTCTCAATATTGTCATTATCTTATGTGAAATTATTAATTGTTTCTATAATTTGCTGTTTTACCCAGTCATTCTATAAGATGAAATTATTCAATTTCCAATTACTTTTTGGTCTTTTTACCCCTAACTTCTTACTGAATGTAGCTTTTATTGCATTGTAATCTGAGAAGAAGGCATTTATTATTTCTGCCTTCCTACATTTAATTTTGAGATCTTTATGTCCGAATATATGGTCAATTTTTGTATAGGATCCATGAACTGCTGAGAAGAAAGTATATTCCTTTCTATCGCCATTCAGTTTTCTCCAAAGGTCTATCATACCTAGTTTTTCTAATGTTCTATTTACTTTTTAAATATCTTTCTTATTTGTTTTGTGGTTTGATTTGTCTATATCTGTGAGTGATTTGTCTAAATCTGGGAGTGCGAGCTTTAGATGTCCCATTATTATAGTTTTACTGTCCATTTATTCTTGCAATTCTCTTAACTTTTCCTTTAGAAATTTAGATGCTATACCACTTTGTGCATATATGTTTAGTATTGATATGGCTTCAATGTTTAAGCTACCTTTTAGCAGGATATAGTTTCCATCCTTATCGCTTTTAATTAGATCAATTTCTGCTTTTGCTTGATCTGAGATAAGGATGGCTACCCCTGCTTTTTTGGCTTTACCTGAAGCATAATAGATTCTGCTCCAACTTTTTACCTTTACTCTGCATGTATCTGCCTACTTTAAGTGTGTTTCCTGTAAACAACATATTGTAGGGTTCTGACTTTTGATCCAGTCTGCTATCCATCTCAGTTTGATGGGAGCGTTCATCCCATTCACATTTATAGTTAAAATGACTAATTCTGTATTTCCTGCCATCATATTATCTCCAGATTATGCTTTTTCCCTTGACCCCCCTGAACCCCTTCCCTTATATTTAATTTGTAGACCCCACTTGTGCCACGCAGCCCTCCCTTTTTTTTTTGTATCCCTTCCCCTCCTTCCAAGTCCTTTCCCTTATTCCCCTTTTCCTTTTCCCTTTTCCTCTCCCCCCTTTTAATGAGGTGAGAGAGAATTCTCTGAAAAACAAATATGTCAATTATTTACTCTTTGAGACTCTTCTGATGAGAGTAATATTCATGCAATGTTCCTCCCCCTCTCTAAATTCCCTCAGATATGGTATATTTTCTATGCCTCTTCCTGGGATGTAGTTTCCTACTTTTTATCACTCCTTCCCCTTTTTCTTATACTACCCCCTTCCCGTTACTACTCCCCCCTTTTTTTAACATCAGTAAAATCAAATTATCTATGTGGACTTTCTATATATCCACAACAGAGATACAGTTCTCAAGGGTTCTGTGTACCTTTTCCTGTTTCTCTTCAGTCTTGTGGATGTAGATCAAATTTTTTGTTTGTCTGTTTTTTTTTTCTTAGAAACATATGGAATTCCTCTATTTGCTTGAATGACCATCTTCTTCCATGGAAGAAAATGCTAAACTTAGCTGGGTAGTTTATTCTTGGTTGCAATCCTTGATCTTTTGACTTTCTGAATATCAGGTTCCAGGCCCTTCGATCTTTTAATGTGGAGGCAGCCAGATCTTGAGTGACCCTTATTGTGGCCCCTTGATATATGAATTGATTTTTTCTAGATGCTTGCAATAGTCTTTCCTTTGTGTGGTAATTCTGCGGCTTAGCCACAATATTCTGTGGAATTTTTTTTTAAGGGTCTTTTTCAGAAGGTGTTTGATGAATTCTTTCCATGCCTATTTTCCCTTCTGTTTCTATTATCTCTGGACAGTTCTCTTTGATGCTTTCTTGTAAAATAGAATCTAGGCTCTCTTTTTGGTCATAGTTTTTGGGAAATCCAATGATCCTCAGATTATCTCTCCTAGATGTATTTTCCATTTCTATAGATTTTCCCAGTAAGTATTTGATGTTATTCTCCAGCTTTTAATTTTTTTTGTTTTGTTTTGTTTTGTTTGACTGATTCTTGGGTTCTCAATGAATCATTCATGTCTATTTGTTCCATCCTGATTTTTAAGGAGTTATTTTCTTCATTCACAGTTTTTAGTTCTTTTCGTAGATGCCAAATTTAGTTTTTAAATGAATTATTTTGCTCTATTGAATTTTTTTTCCATTTCCATAATTTTTTTATAGAATTATTTTCTTTTTCCAATTCAGAAATCCTATTTTCTTGAGACTTTTTTATCTTTTCCAATTCAGAAATCCTTTCTTGAGAATTTTTTATCTTTTCCAATTCAGAAATCCTACCTTCCTGTGATTTTTTAACCTTTTCTAATTCACAAATTTTGTTTCCCTGAATCTCCTGTGAATGCTTTATTTTTTCCAACTCAAATTTCAGAACGTTGTTATTCTTTATCATAACTTCTCTTTCCTTTCCCCATTTTTCTTCAAACTCTCTTAAAATTTTAATTTTCTCTTCTAGGAGAGAGTTATGTGATGGGGGCAGGTATCATTCCCCTTTAGGCTGTTATCTGCAGACTCTCTTCTCTTAACTTCCTTGGGGTTGGATACCCACTCTTTCTCTGTGTAGAAGGAATCAATACTTCTTTTTTGCTTTTTACTCATATCTAAAAAATCTTTTGGGGTCTGTCCTTTGGGTAAGAATTTATTTATTTATTTCTTTACCAGCTTCCTCCCAGACTGGATGGATGCCAGGCTCCTGAGAGCTCTGGGACAGAGTTTCCCTCCCCCTCCCTGGAAGCGCCTCAGGAGATTAGTACTGCTGTTTTTGCACTATGAGGGTTTCCCAGTGAAGGACCCCCTGCTGTGTGTCCCAGAGACTTCCCTGAGGTTTAAGACTGAACAGTAAAGGTGACACAAAGCCCAGCCAATGCGTCCCCTGGGGTGTGGATGTCAGCAGCTGATGTGAAAAAGCCCCTGCGCTCAAACTGGAAGTTGTCTGCCCAGAAACTCCAGTACCTATTTCAAAGGTTCCTCTTCTCTGGGACTTCAATGGCTGAGTTCCACAGCCTCCAGGTGAGCCAGGCACTATGTGAATTAGATGTTGCCTTGTGGTGTGTCCCTGCTTTTAAAGCTCTTAACTACTCCCAGGTGAAGCCCCGGACAGCCCAAGTTAGCCACACCTGCAGTGCTGAGATCTGTTGAGTCACTTCTGGATTGGGGTGGTTCTAGTATCTGGCTTTATATTTTAAAGTGCCTTGATTTCTCTTCTGAGCTGCTGTTTTATAAGCAGAGAAGAGCTAACAGGCTGTGCCAGATTCTTCTATCTCAGTGGCTTCTCTGATCCCTGAGTTCTCCTGAGCCCAAATCGGCGCAGTGAGCTAGTAACTCACCCTGTCTGTGCTGGCCTTTTTAATTCCTCCCCTGGGAACTGACCTTTTCTATTGAAACTCCAGATTCTCTTCAGCTGGTAAGTCGTGCTTCCAGTCCTTGTGGTTTCTATCAGTCCAGCGTTATTTTTGAGGCTGATTTAACTAACTGGTATTGAGGGAAGAAGGGAGGTCACAAAATCACGTGTATCTTCTCTGGCATCTTGGCTCTGCTTCCCCTCCCTTTTCATTTTTAAGACTTACAATTTGCTTTTCCTCTTTCCTTTTTTAAATCATATTCACTAAGTGTTTGTCTATTTTGTTGGTTTTTTTCATAGAAACAACTCTTATATTAATTAATTCAATAGTGTTTTTTTTTTTTTACTTTCAATTTCATTAATCTCACTTTCTATTTTTAGAATTTCAAGTTTCGTGTTTGTCTGGGGTTTTTAAATTTGTTCCTTTTCTAGCATTTTTAGTTGTAAACTCAATTCATTGACCTTCTATTTTTCTATTTTATGCAAGTAGGCCTCTAGAGATATAAAACTTCACCTTTTTACTGCTTTGGCTGTATCCCACACATTTTGTTATGATGTCTCATTATTGTCATTTTCTTGGGTGAAGTTATTAATTATGTCTATGATCTGCTGTTTTACCCAATCGGTCTTTAGTATAAGATTATTTAGTTTCCAATTATTTTTTGGTCTATTTTCCCCTGGCTTTTTATTAAATGTAATTTTAATTGCATTGTGGTCTGAAGAGGATGCATTTACTATTTCTTACTCATTTGATTTTGAGGTTTTTATGTCCTAGTATATGATCAATTTTTATATAGGTTCCATGAACTGCTGAGAAGAAAGTGTACTCCTTTCTGTCTCCATTTAGCTTTTGCCAAAGATCTATCATATCAAACTTTTCTAGTATTCTATTTACCTCTTTGACTTCTTTCTTATTCATTTTGTTGTTTGATTTATCTAATTCTGAGAGTGCAAGGTTGAAATCTCCCACTATTATAGTTTTGCTGTCTATTTCTCCTTGCAGCTCTCTTAATTTCTCTTTTAAGAATTTAGATGTTGCACCATTTGGTGAGCATATGTTTAATACTGATACTGCTTCATTATCTATACTACTCTTTAGCAGGATATAATGCCCTTCCTTATCTCTTTTTATTAGATCAATTTTTGTTTTTGCTTGCTCTGAGATGAGGATGGCTACCCTTGCTTTATTGGCTTCACCTGAAGCCTAATAGTAGTTACAGACTGCGGGAGTCAGCAGCGAGGCACTAGATGGACAGTGATGGCTGTGCTGCATCTGGGCTCTGAGGCTCTAAGAAGGCGCTGAGTCACTCTGGGTGGGGTTTGGGGGTGGCCGGGTTTAGAGAAGCTAGGTTTATGGGGGTTTTATTCTTTACCTCCGGTGTTTACAACTTCTCTGCTGCTCCTGGCTTGCTGCCAAGATGGAACATTCACACTGGGGTAAAAGTCTTTTTCTCAGAAACGGGAGAGATCGTACCCATCCTCCCTCTGGTCTGAGCTGTGTGAGCTGCCTGGCTGGCTCTCACTGCTTGCCCTCAGTCTGCACCTAGCTTGTTTGTCCCTTCCCCAGAGCAATCACAGACCTTTTCTGGCGAATTTCAAGGATGTCTTCTGTTGGTGATTACTTGTGAGTTTCTTTTCCAGTCAATAATTAATTCTTAGGCTTGTCATGAAGTAAGTTCTGAGAGAAAACGCAGAGCTCAAGCAGCTGTCTGCCTCTGTGCTGCCTTCTTGGCCGGAAGTCCTCACCTCCTTATGTTTGCAAAAAGCCTGTATTTGAAAATCAAATTTTCTATTCAGCTCTGGTCTTTTCATTACAAATGTTTGATAATCCTCTATTTCATTGTATGATCACCTTTTCCCCTGAAGGATTATACTCACTTTTGCTGGATTGGTGATTTGTGGTTGCAATCCTACCCAGCTCCATTGCTCTCTAGAATAACATTCCAAACACTCTAGCCTTTTAATGTAGAAGCTGCTAAATCTTGGATTATCCTGACTGTGGCTACACTCTAACCGAATTGTTTCTTCCTGCAGGTTTGCAATATTTTCTCCTTGATTTGAGAGTTGCAGAATTTTACTTTAATATTCCTATGAGTTTTCATTTTGGGATCTCTTCCAAGAAGTGATTGGCTGCTAAATCTTGTATTAACCTGACTATGGCTGCAGTATAATTGAATTGTTTAATTCTGACTGGTTATAATATTTTCTCTTTGATCTGATAACTTTAGAAATTAGTTTAATTCTAGAAATTAGCTACAATATTCCTTTCAGTTTTTATATTGGGGGTCTCTTTCAGGAAGTGATCCATCGATTCTTTCAATGAGTCATTTTACCCTCTGGTTCTAGGATATAAGAGCAGTTTTCCTCAATGATTTTTTGAAAGGTTATCCAGACTCTTTTTTTTTTATCATGTCTTTCAGGTAGTCCAATAATTTTTAGATTGACTTTGCTGGAACTTTTTTCAAATGAGGCATTTTAATTTTTCTTCTATTTTTCTTTATTTTATTCTTTTTATTTTTGCTTTTATTTGACTGATTCCTGATATCTCAATGAGTCATTCACTTCTGTTTGTCCAATTCTAATTTTTATTGACTTATTTTCTTCAGTTAGCATTCCTTTTATATTTGACCAGTTGTACTTTGAAAAGGGATTTTTGTCCAGTGGATTTTTTTCCCATTTCAACAGTTTTTTGGTTTGTTTGTTTTTAAGAATTATTTTCGTTTTCCATTTTGCCAATTTTATTTTTTAAGAAATTGTTTTATTCCATATATTTTTCCATTTTTCCAATTTTATTTTTTAAGGATTTGTTTTCTTCAGTCATTTTCTGTGCTTTCTTTTCCAGCCTGTTGCCTTTTCCCAACTTTTCTCTTACATAGCTTTTCTCCTGCATAGCTCTCACTTATTTTCCCTATTTTTCTTCCATTTTTCCTTTAAGATTCATTTCCAACTCTTGATAAAAAGCTTTTTGATATTGAGTTCTTGAGATCAGTTCACATACCCCTTTGAGCTTTACCTGAAGGCATGTTGCCTCTCCTGGTTATGTATTCTGATTTTCCCTATTTCTATAGTAGCTTTCTATGGTCAGACATCTTGTTACTTTTTGCTCCTTTTTAAAAGTACAGAACAGAGAGGATTGTCCCAATCTTCTTTTTTGCAAGGGAACAAGGGCCTCTCACTGATTCTGCTGGGGCCAGTGATACTGCAGATTTAAATATTGGGCTGAAAAAAAAAAATCATTGGGCTGAGTGAGCCTGGCTAAGTCCCATTTGTCATTTCTTTGTTTGTCTGTTTATTTATTTATTTATTGTAGTTGTGTTGAAGGTTTCACATATGGTTTGCTGATAAACTGGCCTTTTGAACAAGAAAAGAGTAGCCAACACTGGGTCATTTACCCCCTGCCCAATTGAGCCAGATCTTTGCTGAAGACCTTCCAAGATATCTTAAATTGGAAAATTATTACACTCTGAATGTTTGTGGGTTCTGTTGCTCCAGATTCCATTCAGAAGCTTGATCTAGCATTGATTCGGAGGATTTGTTCTTTGACCCACTTATAATTTAGGATTTGATTATTTAGTTTTCAATAAATTTTTAATCTCTGTTTCTACTGCCCTTTGTTGAATTTAATCTTACTGCATTGGGATCTGAAAAGACTACGTTTAATAATCTTGAATGACTCTGGGAGTCCAGCTAGAGGAATAAGCAGGAAATCATTGTAACTCTCCCATATTTGCCTCCGAAACCAATCTGGGTACAGTATAATCATCAAAAAGATGGGAAGAAGCAATCTGTGAGTCCAAGAAACTTGGCAGATCAGCAGGAAATATGTGAGAGAAAAAGAGAGGACAGTCCAAGGCAGCAAATAAGGCAGTAGCAAGCCCTAGCTCAGCAGCCATAGGTAGAACCTGAGCACCTGTATGGTGGTATGGGCAAATGGCAACACTAGGACCCCCCAAATACCTCAGTATGGTCAGGGGAACAGAGAGACTGTAGCTTTGAGAAGTGTTACAGTGTAGCCCCAGATAAACAGGCAGTCTCCAGAGGCCACTCCTCCTTTCAGGGCAGCCCCCAGGTAAAGTAGATCCCAGATCTTCAAGTGCCTAAACAACAGGCAGCTGCCAGTGACTGGATCACCACATCTTTTGGTGTATGGGACTGAGGATGCAGAAGCCCTTCAGGGACCTGAGTACACACCAGACACCACCACTTATAGCCTCAGCCAGTACCAAGTATGCTATGAGAATTGCAGCAGTGCCAAAAGATGAGCAAAAAAGATCACAAAAAGAATCTGAGCATAGAAAGTTATTGTGGGGAAAAGATCAAGATATAAACTCAGAAAAGGATAGCAAAGTCAAAACATGCATAGGCAAAACCCCAAAGAAAAGTTAATTTTTTTTTCCTGATTTTTTTCTTCTACTTTTCCTGAGTTCCCTTCTGAGCTCACCTAGGAGTCCTTTCTGTGCTTGAAACCACTTCCCCTTTTTCTGTAGGATGGGGTAGGGTGGCTGGATACTGTTGGAGGCTTTAGGGATCTGGGTACTGAGCCAGTGTCCTAGTGTTTGCATCTGCCATCTGCTGAGGCTGTTGAAGTGTTTCTGCATTTTTCCAGGGACCACTGGTGGCTTAGGTACCTATAGGTTTGGGTCTACCTGCTTGCCCAGGGCTACATTGAAGCACATGGAGGTCTGGCTTCTGGAGGTTGCCAATTTGCCTGGGGCTATGCTGAAGCATGTGGCAGTTCTCATAGCTGTAATTTGCCTGTTACCCTGACTGTGCCAAAGTATATGGTGAACCCAGATGTTGGATCAGTGAGCTGGTACTCTAAAGATCTACTGCTGGTTTGCTGAGGTGGGGCTCACTCCTGGTTTGCTGGGATGCTTCCTGTTCTGGACTGCACTTCCCTTTGATTCAAGTGAGACCTTTCCTGCCAATCTTCCTTTATTCTTGGTCTCACAGACTGATGTTTCTACTGTTATAGGATTTGTATTGTATCATGTTTTGTGGAGGTGAATATGGGAGAGTTAAAAGTGATTTACTGTTTACTCTGCTATCTTGATTATCTTGACTGAATGTTAACTTGTTGAAAAATGTTATCATATATCTTTATAGATATATGATAACATTAACTACTGATAACCAGTTTATGATTCCATTATTTCAATATCTCAAATCATTCTTTAATTCCCACACAAATAGACTTCTTAATTCCCTTTGGTGCTCTATTAGGTGTGATATTAGAGAGTTAGAATCAGAGAATATAGGTTTAAAGAGAGTTAACATTTCTATGAGATAAAAAACTAAATGGTTCAAAATAAATATCTTTTTTAAAAAATATTTTATTTATTGGCAATGAAGCATTTAACCTTTAGACTAACAATAATTAAACCTTATTCCATATTATAAAGGAGAAAATCAATAAAACATGCCCTTTAAACTTCTAAAAATACAATTCATGCCTTTGCAAATTCAATACACAATTCTCTCTTCTTTAATTTTCCAAATCTGAAAATCATAGGAAAATGTTATTTACCATCTGATAGTTTTTTTAAATAGTTTTTTATTTATAAGATATATACATGGGTTATTTTACAACATGACAATTGCCAAACCTTTTGTTCTCATTTTTCCCCTCCTTCTGCCCCCGCTCAAGATGGCAGGTTGACCAATATATGTTAAATATATTAGAGTATAAATTAAACTCAGTATATGTATACATGTCTAAACAGTTGTTTTGCTGTACAAAAAAAAAATCGGACTTTGAAATAGAGTACAATTAGCCTGTGAAGGAAATCCAAAATGCAGGCAGACAAAAATAGAGGGATTGGGAATTCTATGTAGTGGTCATGTTCAGAGACTTTCAGAAAGTTTGTTAAGACACAAAATAGCTTGTGATGGTTTCACTTTACACAACCAATAGACATCTCTACAATGTGTTGGAACTTTGGAGATTATTTCTAATCATTTTCAAAGAGCCTCCACTTTACTTCTAAGGCCAATAAACCGCCTGAAAATCCTTAAGTGTTTCACACGAGAAATGTTGACATAGCTTTTTTTCTATTATGTACCCTTAAATTTGACAATCTCTACTAAAATTGAAAGGGGACCAAAAAAGCTATTTTTTTCTAGTTTTCAGTGCTACTCATAATGTTGTGCTTGAACAATCAAAGTACTCCTATCACTATGTGTTTATGTTCCACATGTGTATTATTACTGAAGAATATGAAATCTTTCTATTGAAGCATATCCAAAAATGGTTAAATGGTATTATTGAATTTTTAAAGGCAAATTGTTTCTTTGTTATTTTAGAACAACCCTTATGCTTGCCCTCAGTTCGGAATTCACAGAAATGGTCAGTGTTCTTCTTCAACATAATGCTGATCTCACTATCAAAGATCAATTGGGACAGACAGCTGAGACATATGCTAGGATCTATAATTATCCTCAGTAAGAGCTAACATAATTCTAATTGTCTTTATATAACTGCATCTAAAAGAATTTTTCCTCCATAAAATTGAGAGTGAATCTGGCTTTCATAGTTGCATATTATAATAATTGTCTGGAAAATACCCTGGCGAACTCCAGTTCTTGAGAACTGCCGCATGCTTCAGCATAGCCCCAGGAAAACGGGCAGCCTCTAGCAGACAGACCTCTACCTGTTTCATATTTAAGGGTACTAAGAAGAAATTGATCAAATGGCAAATTTAAGTTATCAAAGTTCAGGAGGGAATAAGTAAGAGAAAGGATACAAGGTAGAGTCACAGTATCAGATTAGAATTTTCAGAGGTAATAATGAAAATAGCTGCCATTTTTGTAGTTTTTTAAGGATGTCCAATGTTTTATATACATCTTCACAAA
The DNA here is from genome assembly GCF_048593235.1 of Sminthopsis crassicaudata. Taxonomy (NCBI): domain Eukaryota; kingdom Metazoa; phylum Chordata; class Mammalia; order Dasyuromorphia; family Dasyuridae; genus Sminthopsis; species Sminthopsis crassicaudata. Next base: position 270,899,211 of record NC_133621.1, on the reverse strand, counting down.
AGTTATATCATTTAATAATAATGCACATTTATAGAAACTGTAGGGTTTTTTGTTTGTTTGTGTTTGTTTCTATTTTAATTTCTTGCTTACCTCTCTTAATTGTACGAGACCTAAAGTTAGTTTTAGGTAAAATCACGTTATGTCTTGGATGCCTTCACATGAGTGCTAACTAAAAAGGATCATAAATGGATCCTCAATTTGGAGTCAGGAGATCTGGGGAGAGATCATGCCTCTCACCCTCTGTGTGACCTTAGACAAGAGTAATCTTTATAGAATGGAGTTATTTAATTGATAAAATAGAGACATTAGATGTAATGACCTAATACTGATTAATTAATGACTATAATACTGATTCTGAAGATGTTTATTGCATCTAGTGTGAATGATTAATTTTGTTCTTCAGACTTTGTTAAAACAATAAAAATTTGGTGATCTGATTTGAAATATACATACACTTGTCATATATAATTTTATCTTGATTTCTATAGACTTATTATATTTTATCTTTTATTTTAGACATATTTATCACAAACAAATTGAACAATATATACTCCCTCCTCTCCAAGCCAGCAATTTAGAGAAGGCTTCCAATACCGGATTTGTTTTGGGTACCCCTTCCATGGATAAAAAAGGTAGAATTTATTGATCCAAATAAATAATATTAAAAATAATGTAGAACAATTTTAAAATTCATATGTTCTCTATTTTTTCTATTTCCATTTTATATTTTAAAAGCATAGCACTGATTTATTTTTGGTTACCTAATTACCTACCTACCCACCTACTACCCTGAAATGACAAAAACAGTGTTTGTGTTCTGTTTAAATCATATTGTCATTGCTCAAAAAATTTTGTAGAAATGCTCTAAAATTATGCTTTTCATATTAATTTCATGTTTTAATATTTAAGTTTTTATTGTATTTTAGTTATATCAGAAGAAAATTCTTCAGAAGCCTCTATACAAAGGTAGGTTTTACAGCAAGTTAACATTTCTTTTAGTTAATCCTCATGATCCATCTTCAACAGGTTTTTCAATCCAAAGCAAAGCAGACTCTCATGTCCCCAAAAGGTGTATCTTCAATTTAACCAATTCCCATATTTTCTCTTCATTATCTTTCAAAAAATGAGGTTTACTACACATCTAATAGGTAATATGTATATATGTTACGTGTATAAATATATAGTACTAAAAAATTTGCAAAACACACTAATAAACATACACATGTATGTATGTACACTATATATATATATATATATATATATATATATATGCATGTGTGCATGCACACGTGCCTGCTTGTTTTTTTATTTTTTCCTTTAATTTCTTAAATATTTTCCCCAGTTACATTCAAAACTTTTTTATATTTGTTTTTAAGATTTTTTGAGTTCTAATTCTCTCCTTTACGCCCACACACAATTAAGTAACCACATGTAAAATTATGCAAAACTTTTCCATAAAAGTCAAGTTATGAAAGAAAGCATAGATCTTCCACCCTAATGAAAATAAAAACCCTCAATAAAAATTAAGAAAAAAATAAAGATATAGAGTAATAGAGAATGCCTTGATCCATATTCAGACACCATCAGTTCCTTCTCTCGTTATGGATGGGATTTTTCTTCATAAGTTCTTTAGAGTGCATGGGGAATATTCTACTTCTGAGAATAACAAAGTCATTTACATCTATTTATTCCAGAACAGAGCTATTTCTTTGTATGTAGTACATTTCACTTTCTTCATAGAAAACTTTTCAATTCTTTTTTTTTTCCCTGAGAGTATCCTACTCATCATTTTTCAGAAAACATAATATTCTATCAGAGATTCTTGCTTGGAATTTGTTTTTTACAATTACTATTGCTAATTGTATTTTCACCCATTTATTCTCTCTCTCTTTTCATCCTCTTCCTTTTCAAAAGTGTTTTGCTACTGACCATTTCTCCCCTAAAATGCCCTCGTTTTTATCTCTCTCCTGCCTCTGCCCACATCTCATTCTGCTGCTGTTTTCTTGCAGGGTAAGATAGATTTTATACCCCTATTGAGTATGTATGTTACTTCTATTTGAGACAATCTGATTAGAGAAAGGTGCACTCACTCACCCTCTCCTTCCCCTCATGTACTTTATTATAAAAGTTTTCCTCTTTTTTTTTTTAAATGGCAGATACTTTTCACCATTCCACTTTAGTCAGTACATTCCCCTTTCATCTCTTAAGTTCATTAATTTTTAAAAAGATATTATCCCTCCAGATTCAACTCATACCTGGGCCTTCTATTTAGATATACTCCTTTTAACTTCCATAAAAAAGAAAATGTTCTAATGAGTTACAAGTATTATTCCTCCCATGTAGGAATATAAACAGATGAACCTCAAGTCCTTTATGATTTCACTTTCCTGATTATCTCCTTATGCTTCTGCAGAGTTCTGTATTTGAAAATCACATTTTCCTTTCAGCTCTGGTCTTATCACAAAAGTGTGAAAATCTTGCTTGAATGGCTTCTTCCTCTGAAGGATTATACTCAGTTTTGCTGGGTAGGTGATTCTTGGTTGCTATCCTAGCTTTATTGGTCTCCAGCATATCATTATAAGCCCTCCAGTGCTTTTAAAGTAGAAGCTGCTAAAATGTGTGTTCTGAGTGTGGCTTCACTAATCTTGAATTGTTTCTTTCAGGATGCTTGCAATATTTTCTCCTTGACCTGGGAGTTCTAGAATTTGGCTGTAATATTCATGGGAGTTTTATTTTGGAATCTTTTTTCAGGAGGTCATCAGTTGATTCTTTCAATTTTTATTTTACCTTCAGCTTCTAGAATATCAGGACAGTTTTCCTTGATAATTTCTTGAAATATGATTCCAGGATCTTTTTTTGATCATGACTTTCAGCTTAGACTAATACTTTACAAATTCTCTCTCCTGAATCTATTTTCCAGGTCAGTTGTTTGTCCAATAAGTTATTTCACTTTTTTTTGGTTTTGTTTCATGGCATCTTGATGCCTCATAAAGTCCATGTGCTTCCATTTGCTCAATTCTGTTTTTTTAAGGAATTGTTGTCTTCAGTGAGATTTTACCTCCTCCCTCTAGTTGACCAGTTTTGCTTTTTAATGCATTCTTTTCCTCATTAGATTTTTGTATTTCCTTTTGCACTCTCTCAATTCTTGCCCTAATTTTTCCTCTATCTCTCTTCCTTGATTTTCAAAGTCCCTTTTGAGCTCTTCCATGGCCTGAATCCAATTGCTACTTTTCTTTGAGCTTTGGATGTAGGAGCTTTGACTTTATCATCTTCTGGTGTGTTTTGATCCTCCTTGTCACCATTATAACTTTCAGATGTCAGAAACTCTTATTTTCTGCTCATCTTCCTAATCTATTGCTAGGCTTTTGACAGTTTGTTAAAGTAGAGCTTTGTCTCCAGGATGGAGGATGCATCCTCCCATACTTCAACAATTTTGTGCAGCTGTTTTCAAAAATCTTGATAGGAATCTGACCCCAGGCACTCTTTTCAACCCTGGAGCTGTTAGTTGTGTCCCGCCCCAATGAAGCTCTAGTTGATCAATTGTGCTGACAGGGGCTGGACTCTGCTGGTCTAGGCTGTGCTGGGACTGAACACCAGACTCCCACCACTTTTGTGTGTGCTGATTTATCTATTGGATTGGCAACTGTATTAAGAATTTTGTTTGGGAACACTGAAGGATTAAGGTACTGGCTTGGGTTTACAAAATTAGTATGTGATGAAGAACTTGAATCCATTACATTTTTATCCCATATCTAATTCCTAGCCACAATATCCCAATATAGCTATTAAAAATAATTCTATTTGGATGAAGAATGAACCAGCTATGTTCTTTTATATGGCTGTACTATGTATTAATCACCTGAGATGCATTTCTCATAAGCTTTTTTAGGCACATCTGCAGTGCAAATAGGTATCATCTTATACTTGTGGTAATTTATCCAAGTGCTCAGGGAAAGGAGTTATCAACATGGGGAGGGAATGTCACTGGGACCAAGGTCCTAAGTCAAGACAATAAATGGAATTGGAAATTTCTCAGCAAGGAGAGAAGTAATAAAAAAGAAGAGGGGCCATTCTGGTGAATGGTTTCTGCTGGGACCCCTCATGGACAACAATAGTGGAAAGCTGCTTCTCACTTTGAACCTTTGGCAATTGTTCCCAATTAGAGACGTGGGGAATCTGGCATTGCATTTTGAGAAGTGGATAGTCTTTAAAAAATCTCTGAAATTCCTAGAAGCTGATGTGGCAAAGCATTAGTTGTTAGGGACCTCATTTTCCCACAGTATAGAATGTTATTTTTCAGTGACCCACAGATTCTATTCTCTTTGTTGATTCCAGTTACAAGATTTATATAGAAGTCTTAATAGAGAAGAAGTTTAAGGAGAAAAGCCTTTCTAGTTCTAGATGATCAAGTAGAATGGATTATTCCTAGAAGTTTTTGAAAAAAATAAATCAAAAAGAGAAAATACAAGAGGCAAAAAAGGGAGTGATTGTGTCAGAAGGTCAGTGGGAAGAATACTGTCATGCAGAAAAGCTGAATATTTGATACTTTTTTTTCTACTTGTATAAAAAAGAAATATCAGATATATGAAGTACCCAGGCATCAGTTGAAAGAGCAATTTGTAGTGTAATCAATTCACCAGAGAGATTTATCACAACCACAAAGGATGGCATTTATAAATATGAGAAACTCATGGGTTAAATCATGTATGAATGAGCAAGATGCTTCCAGTGATTTAGCTTTTTAAAGTTAGAAGAAAGTGGGTGAGGGAAGTAGCATGTTGATCTAGAGAGTAAGGAGGCAATTAGGGAGAAGTTGGGAGAGGACAGAGAGGGACTTAGTAAGAACAAACTCTTATGTTGATTGTGTCTATTTGTAGTTGCAGGATCCTTAATGATATGATTGAGTTAGTCTTAGATATGCTGATAAAACAGTCCCAGGAAACAGATCTTCTATGGTATGGGATTATGGTTGACAGACTTGTTGCATTATTTACATTATTCCTATGAATGGGGACAGAATGAATTCTTTTAGATCTAAATTTAAGGAGAAGGAAATGTAAATATAATTTTTTAGTCTTGAGAATTTAGAAAAAAAGATAAAATTGAAAGATAAATAAATAAAGAAATTCAGGAGACCTTGAAAAATTGAAGTGACTTGAGCTGAAGATTCTATCTAAAGGAAGTAAAGAAAGTGTGCCCAAGGAGAAGGATTTGAAAAGACAGAGGAGGACATAAGAGGATAACGTGAAGGCTATGAGGAGGGGTTGGAGATGGATTTCAGCTGAAAAGGAGGATGTTTTAAAAAAAAACAAAAACAAAATCAAATATGGAAAGTCAGTTGGCAAGGTTAAGGAGAAGAAAAAGGAAATTGGGGGTGTCTATAAAGGATTAGAATTATAAAAAGAAAACTGTCTTGATAGTAACAGATCCTAAGGAACTGAAAAGAGAAAGACCTTGGGTTTGCTGGGCAAGGGAGCGAATCTGGGAGTAAAGAAAAACTGGGTTCAATTTCCCTCAGCAAGTGTTCCCAGCAACTCTCTGACAAACAACAGTTGCCAATCTGCATTATTTCCTCTCTGGAAGTTCCCTGCATCAAGCCATCACAAGTCATATATACCCCAGTCTCTTGAATTCTGAACCCAACTCTCCTGCCCCTCCTCCCCAAATAAATTGATAAATGTAGAGTTGAAATTCCTTGAAAGCAGATTACCACAGCAAATGTACCAAATATTTCTAGCAAGGAAGATAGACTAATAATTTTATTGCATGTACATATAAAGAACCAGGTAAATTTTTTACTGAATTGATTTTTCGGATTCAATGGTTCATGGAAATCTTCTGTAAGGAGATGTCTTCGATTAGGTCCTGAAGAAAATGGTGCACTTGGATTAGTGGTGGGTAGGAAATGGACATTCCAAACCAAAAAGCATATGTCTTAATTTATTATACAAATGGTTGATATTCTATCATAGATTACACCAGGTTCATCAATGATTATATTATACCTAGGAATGGTTGCCCTTATATTAAATACATTTCTGAGCCTGGAATGTATGAGCAATTCATGTATCTAAAGGGCAAAAAGGGAAAGCAGTAAGTAGAGTCCTGGCCTTGGAATTCACAAGACTCATCTTTATGAGTTCTAATCTGGATCAGATACTTATTAGTTTGTGACTCCAGGGCAAGGCAATTAATCCTGTTTGCCTCAGTTTCCTCATCTATGAAACAATGCTGGGAAAAGAAAGGACAAACCTCTTTGGTACCTTTGCCAATAAAATGCCAAATGGGGTCACAAAGAGTCAAGACACCACTGAAATTATTGAACAGCAACACATACAACTCATATGTAGGGTTGAAACTTGGGGAGGGTAACTTTAAGAAAAAATAACTCGGTGAAAATGTTTGTCAGAAGCTAATAACAAAGGCACAGTAAACAGGGACCTATTACAAATAGATTGTAGGGTTTTGATTCTGTGATGTATAATGACCCTTTATGTTCATTTGTCAACTTTAGAGAAGTGTAAAAATAGGAAGAGATTATCCTGGAGGAAATATCCACTGATAGCCTCTACACTGATATCTTCTTGGCAAAAATGAGTCTTGGAATAGGAATGATTGAAATATTAAGTCATTCTTTGTAATGTGTCATTTGGTGGTAAAGCACCTTGTAACAAACACCTAAGAGGCCTTCCTTGTTGATTGTCTTCTGGGAATAAAACTACTAATTTTTGGTTTCTTTTTAAAAGACTCCCTGAAAAACCAGGAGCTGATGATTCCTGGCCAAGCGTGGATGACAAAATAAGTTCTGAAAAGGAGGTAAGATTTCTTTATTGAATTTTTTTCCTACTTTTAAATTTCAGTTTGGAGGGTGCTTTGATTTGTTAAAAACTATATAGTAAATATAATCTCTTTAGTGTTTAACACATTAAAGACCCAAATGAACTTTAATAGATTGAGATTTTACCTCAAATAAGGTAAAAGCAAATAAGTTTTAGTCTTGTGTCAAGCTTTCTTTTAATTTTTGTTTTGTTGGTGTATGTGTGTGCTTTCTGAAAAACGAGATGTGTAATGCCAGAGAACCTGAGGCAAGATAGAGATTGGAAATTTTTTAATATTTTATTTGAAAATAAATTGTGCTGGGGGCATGTTTCTCCCAGGGCTGATGTCTCAAAGCAGTCAGCAGCTAATGTGTGTTTCCCATGAAGTATGTATATGTCCATGGCTCCCAGCTATCAGGGTACACTAAAGCAGGGGCAGAGTCAGAGCACTGAGAGCGTGAATGGACTAATCAATCTGGTTCTGACAGGGTCGGGGGAGCACCAGACATTCTAATAAATTGGGATCAAGAACAATGACAGAATGGGGGGAAGCACCAAACATTCTGATAAGTAGTTCTGATAAGTATTTCCTTGTACCTTTGTATTTATCTGTGCACTGAAAAGTGTATTAGATTTGGAACAGAGGACCAGGCTTCATGTACCATGACTGCCACTCTTAAATATATATGATAGTTTGTTTTTTTGTTTTGTTTTGTTTTCTAAATGATACTTTAGATCCCTTCTAGTTCCCAGTCTATGAGCTATTCCATAATATTGCTTTTCTCCAAATGTTGGTTGTATAAATTGCTTCCATTTTTTTTCTTGTTAAATATGGCTAGAACAGCTATGAATATTTTTGTATACCTAGATCCTATTTTTCCTTCCTGTGTTCTCAGTATTAGAATTCCATAACAATGGAGTCAGAATATATGATCAATTTTATGACTCTATTATGTTGTTCTCTAAACCATCTTGACCAATGTGCAGTTCTATTAGTAGTATATTGGTGTTACATATTGGTAGTATGTATTTCCCATTATTTGTACTTTTCTTTTATTTTTCTGTGGCATTTTATTTTTAAAATACATTTTATTTGAAAAATCAAATTAAGAAAAAAGAAAACAGAAAAGAAATAAAAAAAACCAAAATACAGCAAAACAAAAGAGAACATAGTCATGTACCCAGCAGATCATCGGGGAGGATTCAAAATCTATAACATAAATTACTAGATCAAGAAAGTATATATATATATATATTTGTAGAAGAAATTATATTCATGATGTCCATTTTTTCTTTACTTCCTTGTAAATTGTTCCTTGGTTCTCTACTGCATACCTAATTTACTTTTTTCTTTTTTTCCCTTTTTAATCTTCCTCCCCCATTACTCTCATGTAAACTACAATTAAGAAAAGATACATATGTATCTTGTATACATAGGTAGATATATACATACATACATACACACAGTCACATATCTTTCCTATCCCTGCTGACTCTTTAAATAAATTTTGCTGGCTAACTTGCCCAAGGGTCCTTCCCTTTTCTAATTCCTTAACCCTTTGTTTCCCTATGCACCTATCCCTCCCCATTATTTCTTTTGGATTAGATTTTGTAGGGATTATATCATATATATATATTGAATCCATTCTTCTTCTGCACTACTTTTGTATAACAGTATTACTATTTTTACCTTAACTCTGCAATCTTTCTTTTGAGCTCTTTTATTCATGTGAATATTAAACATATAGTATGCCATTTGCCATAATAAAGAAAAATAATTTATTGATCATTTCAACAATTTGTCCAAGTTGAGTATTTTAATGGTGATCTTTGATATTGGCTATTTTTTTTTTAATTCAGGTTTGGTTGATGGAAAGTCCTGAAAATCTACAATTTAATTAAATATCCATTTTTTTCTCATTCAAAAATTACAGATAATTTTGCTGTCCTTAGGTTGCTCAGGTCTTTTGATTTTGGGTAGATAGATATGATTCCAGGAGTTGTGTTTTTTTTTACTGTAACAACTGATAAATCTTGTGCAATTCTAACTATAGCATCAGCATACTTGAATTTTTTTTCATGTTTCTTGCAAAAATTTTTTTTTCTTTATCTGATCTCAAGAGCTATCATTTTTTCTTAAGGTATGTTCAACATTCTGTTCTATTTTCTCATTCTTTATAATCTGTTTTGTTATATCTTGGTCTCTCATAGCTTAATTGGCTTGCCCAGTTCTTATTTTCAAAGAATTATTTTCATCTTTGAGACTCTGTACCTCTTTTCTGGTTGATAACTTTTTATTCATAATCCTGTTTTTCTTGGATGGTTATTTATTTTTCATCATGTTTCTCATTTGATTTTTAAATTCTGTTTTGAGTTCTATAAATTCTGGGCAAGGAGCTATTTCATGTTATTCTTTGGGGTAAACTTTTGTGACTTAAGTGTCCACCTTTGAAGATGAATCCAGATCTTTCCTGTTTTTATTCTATGTTTCAGTGGCAGGGTTTCATCTTTGCCAGTTCAAAAAAAATTTTAAGAGGTATTAGTGTAAGCATCTCTAATCTTTGGGTGGAGGGATGGTGCCTCAAGCTTCCTTTGAGTTCTCCACTTTGATCAGGAATGCCAAACCAAGAGCTCCACCCTCCTGCAAGTGCCCACAGCTAGCAGCATATCTGTCCTACTGCTTCTGCACTTAGCTAGTGCTGGTTCCTTCTCACCTGGGTCAGCAGCAGAGCTGGGCCTGGCATTCCCATTCAGGCAAGTGTTATTCGGTCTTCCCAGACTCAACCTTAAGTTGACAGTCTTGAAGGTGAAAGTCTCTGTGATTTCTTCTGAGGCTTCAGCCACACCCAGGTAGCTGACATGTCTCCATTTGATGCTTTTGTAGAGTTAGCCCAGAGGTATTGGCACTTGAGACAGGTTAATTCCCAGGCTGAGGTCTTTTCAAATCTTTTTGGGTTGTATCAGGAGGATCCCTGTTCTGTCCCAAGCTTTCTAGATTTTCACTAGTCTCTGTTCACCCCAAGGCACAAGTTTGTTCTATTTATGGGAAAATCTAAAGAAAATAAAAATAAAATTTACCAACCTATCCTTCCAGAATCCTCCCTATTTGTAATGTTGAACCTTCTAGTTGAAATAATAAACTTGTGCTGATTTTTACACGTCTCTGACTGTTGGGAAATTGGAACATTTTTCAGGAAGTCAATGCTGTTTTTATTCAGTCATTTCATCATTTTGATGTATTATATTAGATTATATATATATATATATATATATATATATATATATATATATATATATATATATATATATATATATATATATATATATATATATATATATATATATATATATATATATATCAGGTACAGCCAATCTTCAGTTTTTGTGTAACCTTCAAGCTCAAACTATACATTGAACATATGGGAAAGAGGAGTGTTACCAAAGTTTGTAACTTCCACTGGAGATGGCTGATCATACCATTTCTCACCCAGTTTAGCTCCTAATCTTTGTACTAATTGTCTGACAGGTGGATCACTTCCTTAACATTTTGTTAAGTGTTTGACATGCACCTACAAAGTAAAAGACATTTGTTTTAAGTGGATTTTTTTTAAATCAGGTGTCTATAATGCTTGATTTTTGACATTGATGTAAAAGCAATGAACATCAAATAATAAAATATCCATCATTAACGGGCATCTTCACAGCTTTTTCTGGACCCAGAAAATTTTTAGAGTATGCACTTCTTTCAACTGCATACATTGAGGGCAAAAAAATTCAAACAATGCAATTGATGTAATGAAGGCATTCAGGATCCTGTGACTAAAGTTCTTATAGCCTGTATTTTTCAATTTAGTGGCCTCTTACTGTCAGAAACCTTTGATTTTTTCCTGCTGAATGTGTCAAGCAGAATGAGTTAACCCAATAGGCAGGCCTAGCAAAAGGGAGTCTGACATCAACATTTCCCTAGTTCTCTTTTAATTTTCAGGAAAGAAGTAACTCAGACTAATTTTTACTGTTCCAAAACATATAAACAATCTAAAACACAATACTAAAATAAAATTCCTTATCAGCAATGATTTATATTAAGAATAAATTTCTAAAATGTATTTTCAATTTTGTAATATATACAATGTTAGTGGATCAATTTTTTTGGTGAACAAAATAGTCCAGAAGAGTTTATTTCTATATAACGATCAGATTAAATTTATCACAATAACAGGTCTCAAAGAATTGTGAACTATTAAATGTTAGTATTGATAGTCATTGTTCTCATCATTTTTTTTTTGGCAGAAACAACCAAAATTGAACTTGAGTAAAATTTTGAATGCTACTCAGCAAATAAGAAATATCAGTAAGCTTCTTGAAAAATTTCCACTCATATTAGTATTGCTTGCCTTGAAATGATAGATTTCTTCATGTACTCTTTTATTTGTTTTTATGTAGGAGAAGAACAGACTAGCATCAACTATACAGAAGTTACACCTTTCCTTGGGAACAATGAATCGAGTGATGAAGAAGAGAAAACAGATTCTTTTCCTAAATCTTCATCCCAAGCCCAGGGCTGCTCTCATCCTGTCCATACCCCTCCTGCTTACTTTTCAAAATCTTCCCTTATGAAGTCTACTCTTCTGGACCTTCTTAATGTAATTATATTTGCTCTGGTTCTTAACATTCTTATCATGTGTGTTTGCCCTCTATCCTTTTATCCGATGCTCACAGCCACTTCATGGAAATGGGAAGGATTCTGGAAATGCAAATCCTCAAAAGTCACATCACAAGAAAATTCAGGGAATTTTATATATTGAAGATAAAACATTGATGAGTCCAGACAATACATGACAATACAATACAATACAACTCTCAGAAAGAAGAACAATGAGAAAGCAGGCAAGATGAATGGCAGTTAAAAGATTATAAAGAAAAAGTAGCAGAGGAAGAAAAAAGTGATGAAGAGGAAGAAAGAGAAAGGGATAAAAGATGGTTAGGATGCTATAAAACAAAGAAGAATCAAAATATGTAGATGCAAAGGATGAAGAAGAAAGTCAAGATGACAGTTTTGAAAACATGAAGGAAAAAGAGAGTTTGAGTAATCATCAGAATCTGTGTTTGTTGTGAAATATGATTAGAATGAAATTAAGAAGAGCAAACACTGAACATTTCTACAGAATTTCCTGTGCCAGTGATAATTGATATTTGAAGAAACTTCGATGCTATTTCCCTTAAAATAAAAATGCAGAATATTTTGTTTAAGAAACTCTTCACCTTTCTAATAAGTACACAATTTCGATGTAGATTGAACCTTAGAGATTATCTAGTTCATTTATTCCTTAATTATGTTTTAAAATTCAGTTGTTCTGTTTTGATAGATAAATTCAGACCATAGACTAAAGAAAAATTTTGGAGGACATTTTATATTTCATTGTCATTAATTGTAGGACGATTCAACAGATTCAGAGGAGGAAGTAAAGAAAAAGGATGTATTGGTTAACAACTTTACTGGTAAACAATCAGCTGGTAAAACTCCAAATATTCCCAAAGATCTACAGGCTCACATTACATCAGAGAAAGGTGCTGGGAGAAAAGGTATGTTACTATTTTGACAGGGCTCCTGATTTCATCAATTTAGGAAATCCACAAGGAATAAATTTCTAGTGATGCCTATTGGCTACTGATCTATAGCACAGAGTCTGAGGGTAGCCCGGAGACAAAGAAGTTCAGGATCTTTCTAATGGTCACACAACCAAAATATCAGCAATAGAAATTTGTTCGGATTCTTAAAGATGTTATGAGCCAGAACTTGAGACAAGATAATCTTAGGAAAGAGTACGATCTAGTGAAGACTCTTTGAGGAGCTGACAAGAGAAAAGGAAAGCTTTTGGAATTAATCTGGAATAGCAGCTACTGGTAGAAATGACTGAATTAGAAAATAAGGACAAAGACTCACTGAGAAAAGGAAGTTTCAAATTTTTTTAAGAAACCCAATTAGGGATTCGGTTTAAATTGATGCCGAAAGGGTTAGAGTTTAAGGTTAGTGTCTGAAGGGAACTTGCAAATACCTGATAAAGGTTACTCTTTTGCTCTCTAAACTTGAGTCCATTTTTTCATTGATTTTCTATGTGCAAGATAGACTGGAATAAACATTCCAAATCAGCTACAAGCTTATGGTACATCAGACAATTGTGCTGTAAGAAAAAGTGAATCATGGTTTTGACAGATCTCCTGATTTCATCAATTTAGGAAATCCATAAGAAATAAATTTTTAGTGATGTGCATTGACTACTGTTCAATAGCATAGAACAGTAGTATATATATATATAGAACAGCTGCCTAAGTTCAAACTGGTCCTCTATCCACTATACAATGTACTACTCAAGTTGTAGAATATTAGAATATTTCTGCTCTTTCTCTGTGTAGAAGGTGTCATTCCTTCTCTTCAGCTTGTACTCATTGTTAAAAATCTGTTGGGGTCTGCCCTTGGGGTAAGAAGTTTATTTATTTATTTACCAGCTTCCTCCCAGTTGGGAGGTAGAATGCAATAACCCTGTGACTTGCCTAAGAGAGAGCTCTGGGAGACAGTTCCCCTCCCCCCCCAGAAATGCCTCAGAGGTGATTAGCACTACTGCCTTGTGAGGATTGCCCAGTGAAGGACCCTGCAGTGTGGCCTACTGACTTCCTGAGGTTTAAGGCTCCCTTGGGGTATGGATATCAGCAGCTAACATGAAAAGCCCCTGTGCTCAGACCGGAAGTGTCTGTCCGGAAACCGGGGTCCCTATTTCAAAGGTTCCACTTCTCTGGGAATTCCTCTGCCGCTAGAATCCCACTGTCTCAGGCTGAGCCCAGCACTATGTGGATTAGAGGCTGCCTCAGGGTGTGTCCCAGCTTTTCAGGATCTTAACTACCCCAAGGAAAAGCCCCAGGCAGCAGAAGGCTGCTGCACAGCAGTGCCTAGATCTTTTAGGTCACTTCTGGATTGGGGTGGTTCTAGAATCTGGCTTTATGTTTTAAAGTGGCTCGATTTCTCTTCTGAACTGCTGTTTTATAAGCAGAGAAGAATTAACAGCCTGTGCCAGATTCCTCTATCTCAGTGGCTTCTCTGATTCCTGAGTTCTCCCCAGCCTGATCAGCACAGTATGCTAGGACCAAGTCCAACCCTGTCTGTGCTGGCCTTTTTTCTTCCTCCACTTGGAACCGACCTTTTCTGGTGAAATTCCTGATTCTCTTCAGCTGATAAGTTGTGCTTCTACTCCTTGTGGTTTTTATCAGTTCAGCGTTTTTTTTTTTTTTTTTTTTTATTCATTTTTCCAACTTATCCCCTCCTTCCCTCCACTCCCTCCCCCCCGATGGCAGGTAATCCCATACATTTTACATGTGTTACAATATAACCTAGATAAAATATATGTGTGTAAATACCATTTTCTTGTTGCACATTAATTATTAGCTTCTGAAGGTATAATTAACCTGGGTACATAGACAGTAGTGCTAACAATTTACATTCACTTCCCAGTGTTCCTTCTCTGGGTATAGTTATTTCTGTCCATCATTGATCAACTGGAAGTGAGTTGGCTCTTCTTTATGTTGAAGATTTCCACTTCCATCAAAATACATCCTCATACAGTATTGTTGTTGAAGTGTATAGTGATCTTCTGGTTCTGCTCATTTCACTCAGCAACAGTTGATTTAAGTCTCTCCAAGCCTCTCTGCATTCCTCCTGCTGGTCATTTCTTACAGAGCAATAATATTCCATAACCTTCATATACCACAATTTACCCAACCATTCTCCAATTGATGGACATCCATTCAACTTCCAGTTTCTAGCAACAACAAAAAGAGCTGCCACAATCATTTTGGCACATACAGGTCCCTTTCCACTCTTTAGTATTTCTTTGGGATATAATCCCAATAACAGCAATGCTGGGTCAAAGGGTATGCACAGTTTGACAACTTTTTGAGCATAGTTCCAAATTGTTCTCCAGAATGGCTGGATTCTTTCACAACTCCAAAAACATTGTATCAGTGTCCCAGTTTTCCCATATCCCCTCCAACATTCATCATTATTTGTTCCTGTCATCTTAGCCAATCTGACAGGTGTGTAGTGGTATCTCAGAGTTGTCTTAATTTGCATTTCTTTGATGAGTAGTGATTTGGAACACTTTCATATGAGTGGATATAGTTTCAATTTCTTCCTCTGAGAATTGTCTGTTCATATCCCTTGACCATTTATCAATTGGAGAATGGTTTGGTTTCCTATAAATCAGGGTCAGTTCTCTATATATTTTGGAAATGAGACCTTTGTCAGAACCTTTCCTTTTAAATTTATTTTCCCAATTTGTTACTTCCCTTCTAATCTTGTTTGCATTAGTATTGTTTGTACAGAAACTTTTTAGTTTGATGTAATCAAAATCTTCTATTTTGTGATCAATAATGATCTCTAATTCTCCTTTGGTCATAAATTCCTTCCTCCTCCACAAGTCTGAGAGGTAGACTATCCTCTGTTCCTCTAATCTATTTATGATCTCATTCTTTATGCCTAAATCATGGACCCATTTTGATCTTATCTTGGTATATGGTGTTAAGTGTGGGTCCATATCTAATTTCTGCCATACTAATTTCCAGTTTTCCCAACAGTTTCTTCCGAATAATGAATTTTTGTCCCTAAGGTTGGTATCTTTGGGTTTGTCAAAGATTAGATTGCTGTAGATGTACCCTTTTTTGTCCTTTGTATCTAATCTGTTCCACTGATCTACCGTTCTATTTCTTAGCCAGTACCAAATGGTTTTGGTGACTGCTGCTATATAGTATAGCTTTAGATCAGGTACACTTAGACCACCTTCCTCTGACTTTTTTTTTCATTAGTTCCCTTGCAATTCTCGACCTTTTATTCTTCCATATGAATTTTGTAATTATTTTTTCTAGGTTATTAAAATAGTTTCTTGGGAGTCTGATCGGTATAGCACTAAATAAATAGATTAGTTTGGGGAGTATTGTCATCTTTATTATATTCGCTCGGCCTATCCAAGAGCACTGAATGTCTTTCCAATTATTTAAATCTGACTTTATTTTTGTGGCAAGTGTTTTTTAATTTTTCTCATATAATTCCTGACTATTCTTTGGTAGATGGATTCCCAAATACTTTATACTCTCAACATTTGTTTGGAATGGAATTTCTCTTTGTATCTCTTGCTGTTGCATTTTGTTGGTGATATATAAGAATGCTGAGGATTTATGTGGATTTATTTTGTATCTTGCCACTTTGCTAAAATTCTGAATTATTTCTAATAGCTTTTTAGCAGAGTCTTTGGGGTTCTCTAAGTATACCATCATGTCATCTGCAAAGAGTGATAGTTTGATTTCCTCATTTCCTACTCTAATTTCTTGAATCTTTCTCGGCTCTTATTGCCGAGGCTAGTGTTTCTAGTACTATATTGAATAGTAATGGTGATTTTGGGCAACCTTGTTTCACTCCTGATCTTACTTGGACAGGTTGCAGTTTATTTCTATTGCATATTATGTTTACTGACGGTCTTAAATATATGCTCCTGATTATTCTAAGGAATAATCCATTTATTCCTATACTCTCAAGAGTTTTTAGTAGGAATGGATGTTGGATTTTGTCAAATGCTTTTTCTGCATCTATTGAGATGATCATATGGTTCTTATTAAGTTGATTATTAATATGGTCAATTATACTCATAGTTTTCCTAATATTAAACCAGCCCTGCATTCCTGGTATGAATCCTACCTGATCATAGTGTATTATCCTGGGGATGATTTTCTGAAGTCTTTTTGCTAATATCTTATTTAAGATTTTAGCATCAATATTCATTAAGGAAATTGGTCTATAATTTTCTTTCTCAGTTTTCGATCGACCTGGTTTGGTATCAGTACCATGTCTGTGTCATAAAAGGAGTTTGGTAGGACTCCTTCATTCCCTATTTTTTCAAATAGTTTATATAGCATTGGGGCTAATTGTTCTTTAAATGTTTGGTAGAAATCACATGTAAATCCATCTGGTCCTGGGGATTTTTTCCTGGGGAGTTGATTAATAGCTTGTTCTATTTCTTTTTCTGAAATGGGACTATTTAAGCAATTTATTTCTTCCTATGTTAATCTAGGAAGCGTCAAAAGAGTTGATAAAGGTGTCCTTAAGAAGCCATGTAAATCCGTTGAACAAAATGTGGAAGTCAAACAAAGAAGAGTTGATAAAGGTGTCCTTAAGAAGCCATGTAAATCTGCTGAACAAAATGTGGAAGTCAAACAAATAAAGAAAGGTAGAGGCTTAATATTCTGGATTTACTAAAAATAGATTATTTGCTTAATTTGTTACATGCCAATCCTCTTAGAATAAGTAAGCAACATAAATAGTAAAATCATGCAATAACAAAATTGATTGTCAGTGTTTAATCTTCTCAGTAGACCAGAATCTACAAGATGTTCTGATTTTCTCCTTTAATCAGTGTAGCAATTTCCACAAAAGCTGAAAGAGACTAGATTAGATTTGTATCTTTATTGTGCCTTAATGGTCTTTGTATTTAATTGTTAATTCCTACCTCTTTTTTTTCAAAGTTTAAAATCTTGAGGTATGAATATTCCCATATAAAATCTATATATAAATGATTGTTTCCTTTTTTTCTGTCATTGTAACTTATTATCACTAGCATCCTTGACACATACAATTTTCTGAAACTTTTGTTAAGTTCATCTTTTCACTACTGAATCACTCTCCATTTTGTCATATTCAAACTGTTTCTAGGTTAACTAATTCTTAAAATGAATTTCAAATTAACTCCTGGAATGTGTCTTGTTTTATGTTTCCTTGATTTAATCAGAGTAGCTTCTAGACTTACTGGAAGAATTAGGTGTCATTTACTTTATTTCCATTTTTGCATGAGATAGTCCTGCCAGTGATTTTACAGTTACCATTTATATTTGTTTCTCTCAGTTTTGTTAAATATCATTTTGGTTCTGTCTTTTTGATTTTGTCCTCTTTCTGATTATGTCTTGAGGTTTTGTCTCTGAACTTATGTCAAAAAGTGCTATCATGAATTAACTTTAGAAATCCAGTTAATTATATTTCTTTTTTTGTGTATGTAAATCTATGACTTTTGAAGGATGCATATGGTCTGTGATCTTCATAACCCAAAGCAATTCTGCAATCTCAAAAAATGAACATTTCTTAGTCCCTAATGGGAAGGAAAGCTTTCTTGCTAATCCCTCCTTCACAGTTTCCAGTTGGTCATGTTGTCCATTCTCTAACTTATCTCATTTTTTTCTTCACCTTCCTGACTCCATTTTTTGTTCTCTCCTACTTACTCAGTTAAGTTCTTGTAAACTCAGTTAAGGTTAGTAAGGCCAGCCTCATGTCCTTTGGTTATTGAGAAAATCCATTGATTCTATTTGTTTTTTACTTCTAGCCTAACTAATAAATTGATCATACACACATAAATTTCTTCCAGTTTATATTTCAATGGCAACAATTTTTGCTAAAGTAAATATGTAAATCAATCTTTACAGCTTCCTATGCTTTGCTCATGGGAAACAGCATCTCACAAGAAACTTCAAATCCTGCAGTAGATTGAAATTGCAAAATAATCAGATCCATTCGTAATTAATAAGATTGAATTTTTTTATATTTTATGTCTTATCTCAATATAGATTGAAATAGACAAAATTATATCTGTCATAACTAGCATTACTGTTAATGGGGAGGGGGTGGGAGAATTTCATTCATAGAAGAAAAGTAATTCTAAATAAAATAAAATTTCAATTAAATATTACTTTAGATGTTAAAGGAGAATTGAAACTTAAAGGACTATCCAATGGAGGACAGGAAGATTTCAGTAATAGTGACCAGAAACAGGTATGGAAAAGTGATATTTTTGATATTTTATATTAGTAAAAGTGCCTTTCATATTAATTTTTCTAGAAGCATATTTTCAAAAGTTAGTGTAATTTTAAATGTATTTATGTCTTATTGAAAAGATTTTCTTTGGAATTATAGGGACTAATATGAAAACTCCAATCCTAGCTATGTAATAACAGTGTGAAGGAACAGTCCCAAAATAGTGCATTTTGTACATTTCTTAAATGACAAAGAAGCTAATTTAAATGATTTGATTATTTCATTGTTTTTGCCTTATTCAGCAAAATAATTGTGGTAACAGAATTATCATAGATCTGGATGCGTGTGAAAGAGCATCTTAGTCCTGATTTCTTTCTTATACACAAGCTAAAATTTATTGTCACTGATGGCAAGGAAAGAATCCAGAATGTCAATATCTAGAAATGTATGTCATTTTAGAAAACTATACTAAATTCTATTATTGCTCAAAAATGTTAATGCATGGCATTAAAATGCTATAATAATAATATCTTAGTATTAATAATCGAAGTTATTGTACTTTATCTTAGTCCTAAATAACCAATCCTGTCTATAGTATCCCCCAAAAGTAGTTGATCGCTTTCTGTGACTGAAAAATTACTACCCAAATAAAGCAGCCCACTGTATATTTGAACAGCTCTAATAGTGTGGGATGTTTTCTTCTATTGATCAATAATTTGCCTTTCTATATTGTGCAACAAGGGCTAATGGTTCTGACTTTAAGAATCGAGTTGAAGTAATCAAGACCTGCATTCTAATTGCTAATATTTTGGTGATTTTTATCCTGGAATCATTTAAATCATATTTTCGATAAACTAGACAGCCCCACTTGTTGAGCAGACCTTCCTGTGATATGGCATGGCTGACTTCTGAGATCTCTTGTACTTCCTCTGGACTACACTTTCCCTTATCCTATCTAAGCATAATAATGTGGAATTATGAAGACAGAATCAAGGCCTGTTATGTCTCATGAAGAATATTCTCTTACTTTTGCTGCAAAGATCACATTAGCCCTTTTGATAACCTCATCATTAAACTTATGGCCCATTAGCGAATAATTCTATGTCTTTCTCTGAGAATTTCTATGGAAAATTGTTTTACCCCAGTGTGTACATATGCAGCTGATGTTTAAAAGTCTTATTCCAGTATCTTAAATTTATCCCCTTTGAAATGTTTCTTCTTGTAATTGTAAAGATTTTGTTTTAATCTGTAAAGATCCATTGTAATATCAGTTCTGTGATTTATTTCATCTGTAGCTTTTACTAATCCCATGCCATTTACAATCAACTAATAAGTATCTGATCTATCACTTCATCCTGATTATCAATGTAAAATGTTGAACAGAGTAAATATTGAGGATGAAGCTATCTGTTGCTTTCCAGGGGGATGAGTATTCTTTAGATCTGCCCAATGAAAAAGGCTAAATGTTTCTTTATTACAATTCACATTTTTGTCCTAGTCAACAAAGATCTTGTGAGAAATGTTTTCAAATACTTGTTGAAATCCAGGCACGCTGGGTTTTAACATTCCTGGAACCTAGTCTTCTATTCTCTGCAGTGATGACAATTTTATTGAAGAGGAAACTTAGGAGGGTCTAGTATAACTTCTTTCAATGAACACATCAATTCTTCATTATCCCCCCTTACATCCTTTTATGGGAAATATGGGAAATATAACTGGGGTCAGTATTTCCCAGGAGTCAATACCATTCAGCTTTCCTAAGCCCACAGCAACTCCCTGGTAAACTGTAATTACTCAAAGATTTCAGGTGAGATTCTTCAGTTCAATGTGCTAATTAGCTGGAGGGGCTTATGGTGCTAATTCTAACGGCATAGCTTGATCTCAATCGAGATGGTCTCATGATACCTCATGCTCTAGTCTCCCTGTAATGTCTTCCTTAACAGAAATTAAAAGAGTCCTAAAGCCCATGTTTCAGATGCTTTCTGTAAGATAGAATCTGATCGCGAGTCTTTTTATCATGTTCACTTAGTTGGCACAACCTGCACAATCAAGGGACAAGAGAGGCTGGAAACACAAATCAGGTCATACAGCCTTACCTTCCCACAGCATCTTTCCACAACTAGTTTCCAGTTCACAACCTGGGCCTTCAGTCCTATATCTTTCTGGCCGACACATTTTGATCATTTGGGTGAATATCTCTGCCCAAGAAACAAGAATGGAAATGACCATTCCAATGTGATATCTTAACAATCAAAAATTATATACCATATAACTTATCCTCATTAACTGATTATAGAACTTCAATCTGAATATTTCCCAAATAGTACCCTACTCATCAACAAGTCAGTGAATTGAATTGAGCCCTTACTTTGACATGAAAAGATTCTATTCTTTCCTCTGTCTTCATTAAAGAGAATAAAGAGAATTCTATCATGAAAAGAGCAATAAAGAACACAACTGCTTTAGAAGGCTTTATGGACCCTAATAATGAATGTCTGTAGTTAGAAGTTCACTGTCAACTTGTTAGGGTTATTGTGGATGAGATTCCTGTCCACATGTAATGCATTCATTTTCTTGATAGATCTGTATATTTAGAATATAGTGAAAATCAGGCAAATAAAGTGTTGCCATCTCATTTAAATCATGGCTTAAAATGTCCAATTTTGGGGAAATGATATTCAAGGTAATTTAAAGTAGGTTATTTTGGTATAAACAGCTAAGAGGCATAGTGGATAGAGTTGCAGGCCTGGAGTCATGAAGATTCATCTTCATGAGTTCAAATATGATTTCAAATAATTGTCAATTATATAACCGCGAAGAAGTTACTTAAACCTTTTTTTGCCCTAGTTTCCTTATGAGTAAAGTGAGCTGGAAGACAAAATGCAAAATATTCACGTCTCTTTGCCAGGAAAACCTCAAATAGAGTCATAAAAAGTCAGAGATAACTGAAC
The DNA here is from genome assembly GCF_048593235.1 of Sminthopsis crassicaudata. Lineage (NCBI taxonomy): Eukaryota > Metazoa > Chordata > Mammalia > Dasyuromorphia > Dasyuridae > Sminthopsis > Sminthopsis crassicaudata. The sequence goes on along the minus strand of NC_133621.1, from coordinate 270,877,603 downwards.
AACCATAAAAAAATTAAATGATAGAATATGACTCTGTCATGTAAACAATTTTTAATATATAATTTATTCCAAAATACCTATAGGTATGCATCATAATTGTGGTTTGTTCCATGTAATTATGGAACTATAATCCCAACTCATCTGAACATTTGAAAAATTGTACTGGATCAGGGAATCAGGTCTTCCTTAACTATTTTAAAGTCATCACTTCCTACTCTATTGATACCCAATAATTCTGTTGATGTGCTTAAGATATATATCGGAATAATTTCTTATTTCTTTTTCTGAATTATATACAAAAATCATCGGCCTTCTCTTGCCCATTCCTATTCTCTGATTTGTATAGAGACTTTGGACTGGAACCAAACTCAGAAAGGGACAATCTATGCAGGTCTATTTTTTGAAAATACAGTTATTTTACTGTGCATACCCTTTGACCCAGCAGTACTACTACTGGGCTTATATCCCAAAGAAATACTAAAGAGCTGAAAGGGACCTGTATGTGCCAAAATGTTTGTGGCAGCTCTTTTTGTTGTAGCTAGAAACTGGAAGATGAATGGAGGTCCATCAGTTGGAGAATGGTTGGGTAAATTGTGGTATATGAAGATTATGGAATATTATTGCTCTGTAAGAAATGACCAGCAGCAGGAATACAGAGAGGCTTCGAGAGACTTACATGAACTAATGCTGAGTGAAATGAGCAGAACCAGAAGATCACTATACACTTCAACAACAATATTGTATGAGGGTGTATTCTGAAGGAAGTGGAAATCTTCAACATAAAGAAGATCCAACTCACTTCCAGTTGATCAATGATGGACAGAAATAACTACACCCAGAGAAGGAATACTGGGAAGTGAATGTAAATTGTTAGCACTAATGTCTGTCTGCCCAGGTTACATGTACCTTCGGAATCTAATGCTTATTGTGCAACAAGAAAATGGAATTTATTGTATCTAGGTTATATTGTAACATATGTAAAAATGTATGGGATTGCCTGTCATCAGGGGGAGGGAGTAGAGGGAAGGGGGGATAATTTGGAAAAATAAATACAAGGGATAATATTATATATATATATATAAAATTTAAAAAAAAAGAAAATACAGTTGTTTTAAATCACATTTATTTTTCTCTCCAACTTAAGTCGTAATTTAGAGTTGCTATTTTTACACTTATTTTGATCTTTGATTTAAAGAAACGTAAAAGTGAGCACTAGAGAAACATATAAAAGTAGTAAAGAATCTTATGAATTAAAAGAGTAATGAGTTTAATTTTTTGTCCCATCCCAACTTTATATTTTACTTGTTTTTTGGATTTGAAACATATCTGTATTATAATTTTGATCATGTAAAATTACCAATGAAAAATAAAATACCTTTTTTGGAAAAAAAAATTGTCCTTTTAGAGCAGGAAAAAAGATTGATATGAAATAGGAAATTTTCCTTTATTTTGATAGGAATTATAGTATGGCACAAACATAATAATTTACCTAATACCTTGGATATAATATCTTGGATAATATCTTGGATAAAATTTACTTTCCAATTTCATTTTTAGGGTAAATTTAAATATTTTTGAAATTTGAAACACAACGATTTGGGACTAACGATTAAGTTTAACTATGGTTTGTCTATTTTTAAATTGATCTTTGTCTTATTTCATTATCCAAGGATAAAGTTACTTTAGAAACAACCTGCATACCAGAAGAAACAGTACCTAAAAAACAAGTTCAGTCTCTTTGTGCTCCATTTTTGAAGAAGGAAATAAGGTCTGAAGGACCAGAATCCAATAGGAAATCTGATAGTGAAACGACTTCAAAAGAAAGTTGTCAAAAAACATGGATTGAGGAGGAAAAGGAATTCAAAAACAATAACTTAATTGATTTTGTGGAAAAGGTAAAACGTAAAGGCCCTCTAAGGGTAAAAGTTCTTCAGACATTTTCAGGGCAAACGGAACAAGATCGGCCATATGCTCTTTCATGCAATTTAGAGATGAATTTCCAAGAAAATATTCTTCAGTGCTCACAAAATAGCACCCTACAATGTAAGAATGACAATGAGCCAGAAATGGAACATACTTGCAAAGTAAATGAAGAGGATATTGCTTATGTTGCGAAAAATAGAAAAAGAGCCGCTTCCAAAATATCTATAAATAAAATGAAGGAAGATACATCATTTGATACAGAAATGGTTGTAAGTCTGCCAAGAAGTATCGGGAATTTGGGACCACATTCAGGAGGTTTCCTGCAATCAAGTGCTCCAGGAAGGCATTTTACTCACTCTGGTGATATAAAATTAATCATCCAGGAAAAAAGCCTGAAATGACTGCAAGAAAATGTAAGGAGAAAACCAAACATAAAGAAACCTTATTCAAGAATAGTCATCACAATGACAGTAACTCTATAGATGAGCCAAGATGTTTGAAACACTTCCTTCCATATAGGGACAAAATGTCTAAAAACTACCTGGATGCAGAATTAAACCAACATACACAAAGATTGACAATTGAGTTGGAAATAATGCAAACAAAATCCCTGACTTTGGAGAAAGAAAAAATATCACCACAAAAACAGGTAGATTCACCTTCTGTCACTCTACATTCATCCTGTGAAACTGATTTTTCACTTCAAATGCTTGGTATTTGTACAACATGTATTGAAAACTGCATTAAGGAAAATATCCAGAAAGTCTTTTTTATACTTTTTATTTTGATTATCTAAATTGCTCCATCAATTTTCAAAGTATTTGCCATGTAAACAAGAAACTGTCTAAATCAGACATACAAATTGGAATATTAGACTAGGTAACCAAAAGAACAAGGACAAGCCTAAAGACAATTAGGATACAGACCTAAAAGGAACATAATGAACTCAGATTCTCTTTTTTGCAAATCCTTGTAATGTTGGATATTTTAAAGACTTTTCCTTTCTATGGGCATTTTTTATTTTCTTAAAATACTGAAAACATAAGCTAAATTTGGGAAATTTCTAACAAAGGTACCTGATACAAATAATACTTTTATGGTAATCTGATACTTCATCTTTATTGATTTTACTAAAGTCATTACATTTTTGCATTTCAAAAGAAAATGAAACACAATTATGCTAATCATCTAAAATCAGTTTTCATAGGGCATTAATATACTATTTCTCTATTTATCCCACTAGTTATAAATTATAGGATTGAGTTTTAAACTTTGATCTTCTACTTTCAAGTTCAATGCTCCTCTTTTTGTATTTAGTTTTTCAAAATATATTTTTATTCACTATAGATATTTGCATAATTGGCTGGCTTTAGATGCTATTGTACTAGCACTGTTAATTCATTGAATTTTATTTTTGAGAAGGAGCATTGGCAGTCATTGAATCAAACACCATTATCTTATCAATGAGGAAAGGTTAGGCTCAGGGATGTTAGATTGCCTGGCCAAGGTCTCTTGGCTTATCTATACCTTCACATGTCCGTCTTTTCATTATATTTTCACAATAATAGCTGAACATATAACACAGTGTATACAAACCCAAACACATTCAGTTAGAGTTAGATTTAAGTGCTTCTTGTAGTTATGTTAGCCTGGGCAAATCCATCGACCTTACCAGGCAACTGAGACTTGGAGCAGAGGGCGATCTGAATTTATGGAGGGAATTTCCTCACTTGGAGTTACTCATACTGATGAATTCATAGGTCCTGTCCAAAAATAATGAGAATAGTATTTGAATGACTCTCAAATTACAAAGCAATCTCATGTGATCTTCATTACTATTCCTATAAAAGGGTGTGGACAAATAATTGTGGACAAGGCAATAGAAGCTCAGGAAATATAAATGACTTTGCAAAATGGTCAATTGGATTACTTAATGTACAAATCTACAAAATGATAGCATTACACTAATATTATTTTTTCCTATTTTTTTTTCTTTTCTGAAAGATGGTGCTTCTGGAAATACACAGGGAATAGCATCAATTTTCCTTAATATAGCAGTCACAATATCTAAATCTCACTTTAATCGATTTCCTATGCTGTTAATCAAGTTTTTTTTGTTTTTTTTTTTTGCTTTGTTTTATTGGTTTACTTTTTGAACTTGATAGTAAGAAATAAGAAATGAGAAATTGAGTGGGAAACAGCCATCATGGGTTTGGAAATAAACTTGATCTATATTTTCATTGTGAGAACATGAGAACATGGTGGAAAAGGGCAAGCATAAATCAGATATTGTATTTCAATCCTGTCTCCTTTTGAAAGGAGAGAGCTGAGAGATCTTGAAAGTAGAATGAGAAAACAAAATGAGATAGTAATTGAGCTGTCATTTTGAAATAGGAGTCCATGTTTCTACTTTCCAACAAAATTTATAAAACCATGACCATTATATATCCAAAATAAAAAGTGAAGATAATATAGAGGATAATATGTATTTCAAAATAAAATTGAAAAATTAAAGGTAATGTGGCATATTTGATAGGGAACTAGTTCAAGTCCCATCTCTGACATATGTAGACAATACTTGTCTTCTAGATTTTGATAACATTGGTAGGGGAAATTTTCTCTTCAGGTAGCTCCTTGTACTAGTACTTGTACGTAAGTAAGCATATAAGTATATATGTATAAAAGTGTGCATATTTACACATGCACACACGCGTGCACACACACATATATGCGTTTACACACAAAGACACACAACAATAAAGTAAGAATGATACTAAGCTTTCCTTTTAGATGGAAGGGGAAAAGAAAATGGAAATATTGGAGAGAACAGATGGTGATAAGTTAAGTGAAAGAACAACAACTGGCAAAATTAATAAACAGTTTTCTATGGAGAGCCATCAAAATGGTAAAGATGAGGAAAATAAAATTCCTGGGGAAGAAAGACCAAAAATGAGCATCTCTTCTAAGGAAAATGTAACACCTGTGCACCATGTTTTAAAGGGGTAAGTTTGTCAACATATTTAACTGGAGAATTATTATTAAATATTATCATTTATGGTATATTCAGTTTGCTCTACAAATCTAGATTCAGATTCACTCTGCATCCACTTGTTTTTTGCCAAGAAAGAAATTAAGGTCACATGAATGCATATTATTCTATGGCTGTAAGTATATTTATACTATATTGTTATTATTATTATTATTGTTTTTGTTACATTAGTGTTTATTGAAAGAAGGTAGGTAGGCTTTGATGAGATCCAAAAAATAGCATAGAATGTAATATGCAGGTGGCAAGGAGCAAAGCAATTCAGTTTGGAAACTTTGAAGAGGTATAAATAATAAGTACCAATGAGACATGAAAATAATCTTACAGCTACTCCAAAAATTAAATGTGTTCTCTTACTCATTAGGAAGTTTCCCATCAGAAGAAATATTCAAGAATGAATTAATTTTTAAATGTTATCATGGGCCAAGCATTGGGGATACCAAGGCAGAGAACCTAGATTCTTAAGAAAGGGTGCACACTTTTAATTGCAGACATGAAAATCATTAAAAAGATCCAGTCACCCACCCACTACCATGTAAGATAAGCCTGAGGAGAGAAAAGGTATTGTCCTTTCAGGATGGCAGAATAAAAAAAGGGAATTGACAGAAATGTAAAGAGAAGTACTCACATAGTCCTTGTTGTATAAGTCCTTCTAGTGCTCATATGCCTTCTGGACAGGCTGAGGAAGAGCAAAAGGTAGATAACTTCTACCTGCTGCCCCATCTAGAAAAGTCTTAGGGGACCATAAGGTGATAGATGAGACACAGGAATATGGTAAAGAGGGTTCACAATTCATGTTGGGACTGTATTTACTAGACCACCTCTAAAATTCCAACTGATGAGAGTTGGAATGTGGAAGTGCTCTGGATTGACAGTTAGAAAGTAGAGAATGTTTTTTAAAAAGCCCAGATTTACTTGTATTAACTTGAAAACTAATTTAATAGATTTAAAAATAACTTTAACTAGCTCAATTAATTTCAAGACTAAAAATAAATAAATTAATAAATTAATTAATTAAATAAACATAAATTCAGGAAGACAACAATTTATAATTCTCTTTAAGAGTCACTGAAAAAGGCATCATTCCCTACCTCAATGGCAGTACTTACATATTGTGACTTCAGTTGCATGCAGACAGAAACATATTTACTGTTCTTTGATTAGTGGGACATAACCATATTAGACATATTAGTGAGAAACAGTAAAGCCATGGACAATTGAGAGAAAGTTTCCTTTTCTAAAAATTGTCATCTTTTACTTTTATATAAGCCTCTTTTCCCAAGATCTCACTCCTCAGCCATCTACTGAAACATTCTTCATCCCTACCTCAGTATTGCATGCAGTGTTCCACATTGATAATGCTCCACTTGACATATAAATAGGAAGTGGCACCCTCTCATCTCAAACCTGGACATTATAATTTCACAGTATTCCGTTGTGGTTATTTTATTGTCCTTAATAATTATATTATCGCAGTTATAATTTATATTGTTGTCCTGGTTGTCCTTACTTCATTTTGCATTAATTCATCTAAATATTCTCTTCCTCTTATGTAATTGTTATTTCTCACCATAGAAATGATGTTCTATTACATCAAGAAAGCCTAATTTTTTTTTTTTTGCCATTCTTCAGTCAAGGATGCCTCAGCTACTTTATTTGCAGTTATCTGCTACTACAAAAAGTTGTTGCTGTGAATATTTTGGTTTTTAAAACTTTTCTTGACAGTGAGTAAAACTAACTCATTGGGGTATATGTTTAGCAGTTGGAGAGAGAAATAATGGTAAAGTACCAGAGAAATTAGTATTCTTTGGAGAAGTTTGCTGGAAAGGGAAGCAAAAGAGGGTAAGTTGCAAGTGAACATTTCTATTTAAGTTCTGTGAAATTTGTGAATAAGATGCTGGAATAAATTGATGTCAAAAATGATTACAAAATGTGCTTTTCCACACTAAATTCCTTCTTTGATACCTTATCAGAGTGGGAAAATGAAGTTACTAAAAGTTACATGTACAGAGGAATAGGTAAGTTTGTGAAGTCATTCGAGTTGAATCAAAGAATAATCTTCCTACCATTGTGATTGTTAGTTGCTCACTGTTTTAACTAGAATGCACAATCTCTCTATCTCTCTGTCTCTGTGTCTCTCTTTCACACACAAACACACACACACATACACACACACACACACACACACACACACACATACACACACACACAGAGGAATGCATTAATTCTTTAGGCAGCCCATTCCTTTTTTAAATAAGTCTTAGTTGTTTGGAAGTTGGTTGCTTTTTGTGTTCTTTGTTTTTTCATGTGTTGATCCCAAATTTGTTTATCTGTGCCTAGTCCTAGCTTTTAGAGGGTCAATTAAACATTATGTTTTATTGTACCTTTGATCACAAATACTACTTCTCATCATGCCAGTTCTTCCTCTTCTCTTACTTATGGTAAACATCTGCAGCAAACATCATCAGTTGCCATTTTTTTTCACCATCCTGATTTCTCCTCTGGAAATATTCTCAGTGCTAATTGTCTTTTCTAAAATATATCACCCAGGAATGAATATCTTCCTCAAACAGGTTCTGATCAGGGCATAGTATATGGAAAGAATCACTTCCCTCCTCCTGGATTCTATGAATACTTAGAATTCTACCTACAATCACATTAAGACTTTCTTTTGGTATTGTTGGCACATATCAAGCCTGCTTTGATAACTCCCTGATATTTTGCACACAAATTGTGTAATCGCAAGGATCTGCTTTTATGCGGCTGAAGTTTTCTTAGCCCAAATATAGGCAGGAAATGGGAACCATTGTAGGTGAAGAAAAGGTTGGTTAAGAAACACATATTCCTAGACTAGAGAAGCACATATCTGACTAGAATGGGCCTTGTATTTTGAGGAGTGTGAGAAAACTTTGTTGGATTAAGACTGTACGCCTGAAGATGAAGAAGCTTCACAGGTACACAGTGCAATTTAAAGCACTACTAAAGAAGGGGACCATTAAAAGTTTTCTGTTCTAGGGAATGATAAGATCAGCATCTTAGTTAAGGAAACTTAGTCTGGAAGTAAAATGTCACATATTTTAAAATAGAAAAAAATATGTCTCCCACTGTTTTCTTAGAAGTTTTCAATAAAGAATTATTTAAAGATCAACTTATGGTTGGTTTTTTGCTTCTTGTTTTTGTTTTTGTTTTTTTTTGTTTTTTCCCTGCAATTCTTCATCTGGTATCCTACTCCATAGTTGTGATGAGAGCACCTTAAATAAGACAAATAAATCCTTATGCATTAAGGTAAACTAGTACTGGACAAACTCATAGAAAAATATTAGCAATGTGTGCTTTTTCTCATTGTAGAAGACTGTTGTCCTGATGTCCTTTGTTCTGCCAGTTGAATGTTCTTTCTAAGTATTCTTTTGGTATGGGACATGCACTGAAGGAATGACAGGAAAGCTAATTATTCCTGGCAAAGCTAGAGGGCCCAGACTTCCCTTAAATATGCTCATGCTACATTACTTGCCACTGTTTGGTGGTTGAAATTCTCCTTTTCTCAGTTATTATGAACCTGCCCCAGTGATAATACACTTTAATTGACTCATTGTGGTGACAGGGCACAGCAGAATTGACATGGGTCTATGAAAAGTATATCTTCACCATACATACCCAAGCATTAGTAATAATCCCAGTCTTGTAGTGAGAAGATTAAGGCTCAAGTCTTCAGTCTCCTAATGTTTTAGCATGGATTGAGAACTGGAAGGCAGCGCAGGGGTTATGTAGTCCAGGCTCCTAAGCGGTTTAGTCTCAGTCATACCAGTGAAAAAGAGGAAGAGTTGGGGTTTGAACTCCAGATTCAATTCACTTTCCACTGCACCACAAGGCCAATGTTAGCGGTAGACTCTAGGACATATCACACACACATTTGTAAAATAGGGATTGTTGTAAGGAAATTTCTTGTGCTATAGAAACATGAACTGTCATTATTCATCCAATGAATATATTATGTTTCTTGTGCATGAGTATTCTGCTTTTATTGCTTTTATTACAATAGCCTTCCCTATCTGGACTTAACAGTAGATATAGGGACAATGATGGGGGATATGGCTGGGTATATACTCTATTCAACTTACATTATTGTTAATGCAACAGTTGATTAAAATCACTGGAAAGAGAGAGAAGCCATTTTCCTCATCTACACTTTAACCATTATTTACTTCTTTCGAACTTAGTTTTCTCCCTCTAATTTGTAGGACATATCTTGTTATTTTTTAAACATCTAGAAAGAGCCATTCATTTTTTTCACAGCATTTGTGTCTTTAAAGTTTATAATTTTATATAATCACATTTAAGCTTCATACTCGAGTATTAAAGAGAATTTGTGGATAGTGTTATCAGCAGGAGTACTTTCTCTAGAGGGGAATATCATGGTTTTCTGAGTAGTTTCCACATGCTTTATTCCACAAGGTGTCCACTAATATCCTGGTATAACTTGTTTAAAAAGCATTAGTTACATAAAATGTGAAGAGCCTTATGCTAGGCTCTGGGAAAAACAAAACGGTGAATGAGATTAATATCTGACTTCTATATTTCAATATAATAAAAAGAAGCCAAGGTACATATAATTTGAATGACCAAAATATGATTATATTGATTACCATGCTTAATATTTTATAAAACTTAGAATAGAGTACAAGGTACTAGGCATAGTATTTTTGGAAGAATCATTTTATACTGACAGTCATAGTTTTTCTGCTCATATTCTTGTCCTTTTAGAATCTTGATGACAAGCAGTTTGGGACAAACAATTGACTAAATAATTCATTAGTATTCTATTGCAAGTTAAGATTTTCTGACTCACCTTTATTTTGAGAGTATTCTCAACTAGTTATTAATTTTTAAATAAATTTAAATAAATTAATTTAATAAATTTAATAATAAATTTTAATAAAACATTCAGATGTTAATTCAGAATTTTTTTATTTCTTTTAAAAACTTTTTGACAGAAGGAACAATAGAGGTATAGAAATATGATGGAATTATATTATAATGACAACAATATGGTAAAGACAATTTTGAAATAATTAGGAACTCATCACTCTTGCCACCATAATGAGCCACCATAATTTCAGATGACAAATGATGAAACGTGTTACTCACCTAGATAGCTAAGGGATTCAAAGTATAGAAGGAGACAGATTTCTTTTTGGGGGGACACAGACAATGCAAAAAATTTGTCGTTTTACTATGAATATTTGTAATGGATTATTTGTTATTCCCAGTTGTAAAGGGTTCCGATAGAAGGGTGAAAAAGTAGATTTTGAGCAATTAAAATATAAACATTTTTTTAAAAAAATTTACAAAGCACATCAAAAATACTTTTCAAGAGGCAAAAATAGGCATTTATTAAAAATTATGGCTATAAGATTAAATAGAAACATGAAAAAATCATATGATTTTGAAATAAAAATGTATTGAAAATCAAATAATTACAATGACACACTTTTCTTTATATTTATAGTAAAGTAAATTATTTGTCTTTTAGGCATGCCAAGAGAACATTCAATGAAAATAAAAAGGTATTGTAAAAACTGCTAAAATAGATCTTAATTTAGAAAATGATACTATTTTCAATGAACAAATAGGATCCCTCTTCTGCATTTTGAAGCACAGGAATATTTAATCATAAAAAGGATATGTTTGGAAACAATCTTCAAGTGAACGTGTCCATTGTGAATGCCAGAAAACTAATTATATTTCTGGCTTTTCTTTCATTTCCCCCATAGATAAAATGAAGATTATTTACTATCTGTAAGAGATATCTGGAAGGGTCCATAAGAGAGGCCAGGCAAGCACAGTTAGGATATAACCCAGGCCTATGGCCTGGAGATGCCCTGACATGAATGGCTATGGCTACATAGGGACTACCTTCCTGGGTGGCATGTCCCGCCTCTGCGGGAACCCTGAACACTCTAAAATTGCATCAGGAATGGGAAGTTTCTCCATCTCTGACTGGCTGTGCCTATGACCTCAGGGATCTGATATAGGCTCAATGGGGGAGGAACCCAACCCTTTTCAACTGGAGCTCTGCCAAGCAGAAGGAGCTAAGAGAGTGCAGGAAGTCTTAGAGTAGGATGTAAACCATGTGAGTAAAGTTCTTAAGCTTGCCTGAATAAACTCCCGGGTGCTCTGTTGTACCTCCACTGCATCCATGTGAGACAGCAGACAGAGGATTTCTGAAGGCTTCAGGAAGAGCTAAGCTTGATATTAATGTTTACCAGAGATTTCTCTGACAGCCTGGGAATTAGGAGAGACTAGCAATAGCAAATGCAATTATAGCATGTTGCAGATATCGTGACTAATTTGTGTAGCTCCTCATGAGATTGCTAAATCAGCTTCTAGGTAGAGATGTGGCTTAGTGAATAATCAAGATCACCTGAATTTGAATCTGTTCCTGGGCTCTTCAGTAACTATATAATTATGGACAAATCACCTGACCTCTATTATAGCCTGTTTACTCATTTGTAAAATAATTATGGGTAGTGCTTTTCTCAAGAAATTTTTGTGAGGATAACTGCTGTGAAAAGCTATAGACATATAGAAAAACTATAGAAATGTTAGCCATTGCTATCGTTTTCAAGTTTGTTTTACAATAATTTTACATAAACTTATTACCTTAACTTTATGTCTTCTATAGGATAAAGGAGAGATGTCTGCAGATACTCTTGATGACATCACTGAATCACTTGAAACAGATACAGAGAATTCTAATTTACCTCCCTCAATTTATACCAAGGGTAAGAATTGTTTTAAATTTTCTAATGGAATACCGGTGTTAAACAGAAACTAAGTCTGCACTTATATCCAAGAAGATAACACGAGTTCTATTCCACTGACCCATAGTAGAGTAGAGGTAACTTTGTGTTCTCTGGGAGGCTCTGGCATTGGCGTCTAATGTGTAATGTCTGGCAGAGTTTGCCAAGCTAAAAAGGATCATTTTGGCTTCAGGGTGATGATTTTTCAGCTACAGAAGTTCTCATAGAGGAGTTACTATGTGTTTCAGTGCCAAAAGAATTATGTACCTACTCTGTGCCAAATACACAAATTTTAGAAAAACAAAATCCTTGTCCTCAGAGAGTGTGCAATGTACTAGGCAGAAAGAGCTTACATAAATAACTCTAATGGGAAAAATAAACAAATAATATATACTAACAAGTAAATAAAAAGTATAGTCATAATTATATGTGAGGTATAAAGTGGGAAAGAATGTCAGCTAGCAAGAATAAAAACAACTTTCTGAAGGTTTTAAAAATGAATATGAATTCATTAGGTCGTGGGAGTCCAGGAGAACTGGAATGAAAATCTCAAACATGGAAACTGTGAGCAAGGAGAAACGAAAATAACACTGAAAATCCAGTTTTACAAGACAGTATATAGCAAAAAGAAGTAAATATGAAAAGATAGGTATTAGGAATGTAGGACGATTAGTTTTGTGTGTATAAACAAATCACTTAATATTGGAACTTCATTTTCTTAATCTGTAAAAGACTAACTTCACAGGATAATTTCAGAGAAATTATTTTGAAACCTATATGTGCTATATTATTTAATGTTTATTATACATACTGAATGCCAGCATACAGTATATGAATTTTACCTTGTTGATAATAGAAAAGCATTGAAGAAATTGACATTAGGTGATTAAAGTGATCTCGTTCATGGAAACAATGGGTAAAATAGTAGAATCTTTCTCTAAGTGACCAAAAGTCGTAAGAATGTTACAGATTTTCTGCCTAGTTTTTATAATTCTTCTATCAGCATGTCATACAGGATATTGCACTAGACATGTTATCATGAATATTTAAGTACAAATTCTGCCTTATCTACCTATTAACTGTGAATTGCACCAAGTTCTCTGGCTTGTCTGTGATGGTTTCTTCTTTTGCTTTAAATCTTGCATCTCATGGAAGTGGATATCTTCAACAGCGAAAATAGCTAATCCAATTCCAATTGATCAGTGATGGACAGAATCAGCTACACACAGAAAAGGAACACTGGGAAATGATTGTAAACTATTAGCATTTTTTTTTCTTTTTCTCCCCAGATTATTTTACCTTCCGAATCCAATTCTTCCTTTGCAACAATAACAACAAAATTCAGTTCTGAACATATACATATATATATATATATATATATATATATATATATATATATATATATATATATATGTTGTACCTAGGATATACTATAACATATTTAATATGTATTGGAATGCCTGCCATCTAGGGGAGGGGGTGGAGGGAAGGAGGGGAAAAATTTGGAACAGAAAGGAGTACAAGGGATAATGTTGTAAAAAATTACCTATGCATATGTACTGTAAAAAAGTTATAATTATAAAATTAATTTTTAAAATGACAAAAAATATTGCATATTAGATTTCCCCTACTGTCAATGTCAACTTCGGTACACATTACAAGCAGAGCCCAGAACAACATTGTTCTCCCCTACATCCTTGCTGTTTTAGTTCTGTTGAACAGTGAATCATATGAAGAATTGAATGTTGCCATGGAAAACCCAATAAACAAGTCTGTTAAATCTGGAACTTGATATGACCCATTTTTCTAATTCTGGATTTGGTCTAAATTTTTAAAAAAATTTTCTTCTGGTGTTTCAGTTAAATGTTGGTTAAAGTTACCAGAACTCTGGCTAAGGAATAAATGAGGGAAGGATTTTACTGTATATGAATGATTTATATTATAAACTTCTAAAGGACAAGCAGTGTTTACATGTAACTATTTGAGGTAAAACACATTTATGATATTTTAAAAGTAATTTAGCATATTTTAATTCATAATCATAAATTACAATTTAATTATATAATGTATTTTATTCATCTTATTGTTGCCATTCACAGTATACATCAGGAAGTTTAATTTTCCCACATATTTTCTTATATAAAGAGGAATCCTGAGGTTTCAAATAGTGTTTTTTTTTAAATAAAATAATGTGTAACCTAAGAGATTCTGTTTAGCTGTCTACAATAACCCAAAGGAGGTTACTTTAAATTCAGTTTAAATTTATTGACAAAATGATATTTTGATATAATCTTAGGATACATATGTGGAGACTGTTTTATCAGTGCCAAAGAATCTGCATTCTAAATATTCTCCTACTGCCCCACAGATTTTAAAATCCTAATATGTTTCTTTACTTGTGTTTTTCTCTATACAGATTCAGATTACATTTGGGAAAAAAAGAAAGTACTTCCTATATATGAACCAGCAGTAGAATTTAAAAATTCAAAATGGACCCAAGTCAGAAGAAAAGTTAAGCTTTTAGAAAAGATGATTATTGGACTACAGGAAGAATTGTCAGAGAGAATGGAAACTAAATACCAGTTAAAGAATCGAAAAGCAGAATGTGATAGAAAACTCTATAGAAACAGGTATGGATGGCATAAGTTTAAATCAAGGTTTGAAAGCATTACACTTACAATGAAACATTGTGACAGAAAATTTGAGGTTAAGAAATGAAAAATGAAAATTCTTTAAAATAATGTAATGAGCCCTACAATGAATCCCTTTAACTTAATGTGGTATAATCCATCTTCCTGTTTGGAATACTTTCCAATAGGTTTCCACCCTTATTTCATCATGTTATTTTTGAAGCACAGATTGCCCCTAATCAACATATATTTAACAAGTATCTTGTGTGCACCAAGCACTGTTGTGGGCACTGAGGCTCAAAGACAAAAATAAAGTGCCACGGGGAATTTTACAATCCATACAAGAATATAGGATGTAAATACAAATGTAAACACAATAAAGTCACAGAAATCTGGAGCAGGAAGCAGGGCCTGGTTTTCAAAGGAAAGGAGTAGCAGCAACTTCATGTAGAAGAAGGTAGGGAAACAGAATTTCAAAAGAATTTCAAAAGAAACAAGAAATTCTAATGGAGGGGGAGGTTAGAAAAGCAACAGTGCACTCCAGGCTGAGAAGACACACTGCACAAAGATGTGGCTTTGGGAAAGAAGAGTTTTGTGTTGTCCTGTGTAGAAGTAAAAGAAGGACACTTTGACTGGATTGTAGACTGCAAGAAGGGGAGTAATGTATAATAAAGTTAGGAAGGTAGTTTCTGTTTCTGATATGCTATAAATATCTGCATATTCAAATTCCTCTGCAAATGTCCTAGTGCCCTGTTATATGCAGAATACTTTGTGAAACTTTAGGGCAGATAAGAGAAAAATATGACCTGGCCTGAGCTGTCAAGGAGCTTACACCCTTGGAAATGGTACTGTTTCTCTTGGTTATCTCATCAGCTCCTCATGAGTTCCTTTAATACCCTTGTGGAGGAATGGTTTCCACAGTGATATATACTCAGTGGTAGTCTTTCTCTTGAGCTCGTTCCATACGTCACTAAGGTTTTTTGGACATCTCAAATGGGATGTGCCATATGCATCTTGGCCTTAACAGAATTATCTTTTCTTCCTAAGCCCTCTTCTCTTCTGAATGTCTCTATAATCAGTGACAGCACCTCCCTCCGATTCACCTAGGACTGCAACCTTAATAACAGCCTTATCTTCTCTTTTTGGTAATGACAAATTTTCTGCTTTTTGAGCATCTCTCATAACGTGCATTTCTGTCTAATAACAATCATCAGTACAATGCAGGCATTCTTTGCATCTTGCTTATATTATTGCACTTGCCTTTCTCTTTCTTTCTCTGAATAAAGACCTTCCACACACTAATCCATTCTTCAAAGCAGCCAAAGTGATTTTCCTCAAGCATAAATGTTACCATGTCATTACTCATCCTCTTCTAGGAGTATTGGCACCCTATCATCTCCAAGATCAAATAAAAATCCCTTTTCTTGCCTCTGAAAGGCCATTATAACTAGCCCTTTCCTGCTTTTCCAGATTTTTAAAAAATTATACCTTTTTAATGGGGAAATCAAACTATCACTTTTTGCAGATGATATGATGGTATACTTAGAAAACCCCAAAGACTGCTAAAAGGCTATTAGAAATAATTCATAACTTTAGCAAAGTTGCAGGATACAAAATAAATCCACATAAATCCTCAGCAGTTTTATACATTACCAACACAATCCAACAGCAAGAGATACAAAGAGAAATTACATTCCAAATAACGGTCCATAGTATAAAATATTTGGCAATATATCTACCAAAGGAAAGTCAGGAATTGTATGAGCAAAATTACAATACTCTTGCCACAAAAATAAAGTCAGATTTAAATAATTGGAAAGACATTAAGTGTTTTTGGATAGGCTGAGCAAATATAATTAAGTTGACAATACTCCCTAAACTAATAGTGCAATACCAATTAGACTCCCAAGAAACTATTTTAATGACCTAGAAAAAGTACCGACATAATTCATATGGAAGAACAAAAGGCCGGGAATTTCAAGGGAATTAATGAAAAAAAATGAAGGTGGCCTAGCTGTACCTGATCTAGAACTATATTATAAAGCAGCAGTCACCAAAACCATTTGGTATTGGCTAAGAAATAGACTAGTTGATCAGTGGAATAGGTTAGGCTCACAGGACAAGATAGTGAATAAAAAGAGCTATCTAGTGTTTGACAAACCCAAAGATCCCAACTTTGGATAAGAATTCATTACTTGACAAAAACTGCTGGGAAAACTGGAAATTAGCATGACAGAAACTAGCCATGGACCCACACATAACACCACATACTAATATAAGATCAAAATGGATCCATGATTTAGGAACTAATGCAAACAAGATTAGAAGGGAAGTAACAAATTGGGAAAACATTTTTACAGTTAAAAGTTCTGATAAAGACCTCATCTCCAAAATATACGGAGAATTGACTCTAATTTATAAGAAATCCAGCCATTCTGCAATTGATAAATGGTCAAAGGATATGAACAGACAATTTTCAGATGATGAAAGTGAAACTATTTCCACTCATATGAAAGAGTGTTCCAAATCACTATTGATGAGAGAAATGCAAATTAAGACAACTCTGAGATACCACTACACACCTCTCAGATTGGCTAAGATGACAGGAATAAATAATAATTAACATTGGAAGGGAAGTGGGAAAACTGGGACACTGATGCATTGTTGGTGGAGTTGTGAAAGAATCCAACCATTCTGGAGAGCAATCTGGAATTATGCCCCAAAAGTTATCAAACTGTGCATACCCTTTGATCCAGCGGTGCTGCTACTGGGCTTATATCCCAAGGAAATACTAAAGAAGGGAAAGGGACATGTATGTGCCAAAATGTTTGTGGCAGCCCTTTTTGTAGTGGCTAGAAACTGGAAAATGAATGGATGCTCATCAATTGGAGAATGGTTGGGTAAATTATGGTATATGAATGTTATGGAATATTATTGTTCTGTAAGAAATGACCAGCAGGATCAATATAGAGAGGCTTGCAGAGACTTACATCAACTGATGCTGAGTGAAATGAGCAGAACTAGGAGATCATTATACACTTCAACAAGGATACTGTATGAGGATGTATTCTGATGGAAGTGGATATCTGTAACATAGAGAAGAACTAATCCAATTCCAATTGATCAATGATGGACAGAATCAGTTATAGCCAGAGAAGGAACACTGGGAAGTGAGTGTAAACTCTTTGCAGAATCCAATTCTTCCTTTGCAACAAAAATAACAACAATAAAATTCGATTCTGCACATATATATTGTACCTAGGATATACTATAACATACTTAATATGTATGGGAATGCCTGCCATCTAGGGGAAGGTGTGGAGGGATGTAGGGGAAAATTCGGAACAGAAGGGAGTACAAGGGATAATGTTGTAAAAAAAAAATTACCTATGCATATGTACTGTCAAAAATGTTATAAATATAAAATTAATTTAAAAATTTAAAAAAATTATACCTTCTTATTTTCAAGATATATGCATTGGTAATTTTTCAGCATTGACAATTGCAAAGCCTTTTGTTCCAACTTTTCCCCTCTTTCCCTCCACCCCTGAGTTTCCCTTGGCAGGTAGATTCCTAAGCAATTTGTACTATCCATAGTTACTTTAAATGGAATTTCTCTTATAAAACTCTAACTGTTGGATTTTGTTAGTGATATATAAGAATATATATATATATATATATATATATATGTATGTATCTATATGTGTGTATATATATATATATATATATGTATGTATCTATATGTGTGTATATATATATACATATACATATATATATGTATCTATATGTGTGTATATATACATATATATATATGTGTATATATATATATATATATATATATATATATATATATATATATATATATATATATATATATATATATATATATATATATATATGAATGCTTATGACTTATGTGGGTTTATGTTGTATCCTGCAACTTTGCTAAAGGAATGGATTATTTCTAATAGCTTTTTAGTAGAAACTTTGGGGTTCTCTAGGTATACTGTCATATCATCAGTAAAGCATGAAAATTTGGTTTCCTCCTTACCTACTCTAATTCCTTTAATCTTTTTCTCAACTCTTATTTCCAAAGCTAGCATTTCTACTACAATACTGAATAGTAATGGCTATAGTGGGCAACCTTGTTTCACTCCTGATCTTAGTGGGAATGTTTCCAGTTTATCGCCATTACATATGATGCTTACTGATGATTTTAAATAGATGCTATTGATTATTTTAAAGAAAAGTCCTTTTATTCCTATATTCTCAAGTGTTTTTAATAGGAATGGATGTTGGATTTTATCAAATTTTTTCTGCATCTATTGAAATGATCATATGGTTTCTGTCAATTTGGTTATTAATATGGCCAATTATACTGATAATGTTCCTAATAGTAAAACAGCCATGCATTCCTGGTATAAATCCTACTTGATTTGTATTATCCTGGGGATGATTTTCTATAGTCTTTTTGCTAATATCTTATTTAAGATTTTTGTATCAATATTCATTAGGGAGATTGGTCTATAATTTTCTTTCTTTCTTTTCAACCTACTTGGTTTGGGTGTCAGTACCATGTCTCTGTCATAAAAGGAATTTGGTAGGAATCCTTTATTCCCTATTTTTTCAAATATTTTATATAGCATTGAGGCTAATTGTTCTTTGAACGGTTGAGAGAATTCACATGAAAATCCATCTTGTCCTTGAGATTTTTTTAGGGAATTTATTAATAGCTCGTTCTATTTCTTTTTTTCTGAAATGGGAATATTTAAGGGATTTACTTTCTCATTTGTTAATATGGGAAGCTTATTTTTTTGGATGTAGTCATCCATTTCACTTAGGTTATCAATTTTATTGGCATAAAGTTGGGTAAATCTTATTATTTCTCTAATTTCCTCTTCATTGGTAGAAAGTTCTCCCTTTTCATTTTTTTTATTAATCTATTTTTTTAATTTTCAAAATTATTACTTTATTGCTTAGTTGGGGGCAAAGCTGAATTTTTCTTTGAGGCTTTGGCTTACATATGTTGTGGTGTTCTTCTCTTGTCTTGAGTTGGTGTCTTGGGTGGCTCTGGCTCCATAACGGCTCTTTAGAATGAGTTTTTGTTTGTTTACTCATTGCAAACTTACTTCCTGAATTGGGACTTTGTGCAAAGGCCATGCTCTACATAGTTCTTTCTCAGCTCCTAGATTATGGAAGAAAGGCGATCATTTTCAGCGGATGTATTAGTCACAAGAAATCTCATTTGTTTAATGTCATTCTACAGCTCTTCAATTCTCTCCATCAGCTTTGCCTCCTTGGAAGCAGTTTCTAGCAGTAAGCATTCTTCTCTGTTCTCTCCATCATATGTGACCCGCTTATGGTTGCTGTGACATTCTGCTAATGCCTGTTTCAATTGATGCAGTTCCAGCCTATGGGACTCTAGTTCTGTTTCCAAGTCCCCATATTTCTGTTTCAAGTCAGCATTTTCCTCGAGCACTGCCAGGCCATATGTTGCAGCCTGGACTTTCTCCTGGGTTGTCTCCTGCAGCTCGCTGGATAACCGTTCCACTTCTGCTCTCAGAAGTGCCAAGACCCTTTCCTATTCCATAGGGGAGAAGCTGGGCCCGTGCCTCCTGAGGCCGGGGCAACCCCCCTCTCAGCCCGCAGAGCCCGGTACGGTGGTTTGAAACTCCTCTAGCTTCTTAACGGTCCCCTCGGGCTACATGGAGGCTACAGATTTGCCTGCTCGCTTGTCCCGCCCCCTTCCCCCTTTTCATTTTTAAGAATAATAATTTGATTTTCCTCTTTCCTTTTTCTCATCAGATTTACCAAAGGTTTGTCTATTTCATTGTTTTTTTTTTTTAATAAAACCAACTCTTAGTTTTATTTATTAATTCAATAGTTTTTTTTTTCACTTTGAGTATTAATTTCTCCTTTTAATTTTAGAATTTCCAGCTTATTTTTGATTGGAATTTTTTAATTTTGTCTTTTTCTAGCTTTTTAAGTTGCAGCCCAATTCATTGATCTTCTCTTTCTCTATTTTATTCAAGTACGCCTCTAAGGATATAAAATTTCCCCTTATTACCACTCTGGCTGCATCCCACAAATTTTGTTATGATGTCTCATTGTTGTCATTATCTTGAGTGAAATTATTAATTTTGTCTATAATTTGCTGTTTCATCCAATCATTCTTTGAGATGAGATTACTTAATTTCCAATAATTTTTAGTCTATTTACCCCTAACTTTTTGTTGAATGTAGTTTTTATTGCATCATGATCTGAAAAAAAAAAAAAAAAAACAAACAAAAAAAAAACATTTACTATTTCTGCCTTCCGGCATTTAATTTTGAGATCTTTATGTCCTAACATATGGTCAATTTTTGTATAGGTTCCATGAACTGTTAAGAAGCAAGTATACTCTTTTCTGTCACCATTCAGTTTTCTTTAAAGATCTGTCATACCTAACTTTTATAATATCCTATTTACCTCTTTAATTTCTTTCTTATTTGTTTTGTGCTTTTATTTATCTAATTCTGAGAGTACAAGTTTGAGATCTCCCACTGTTATAGTTTTGCTGTCTGTTTCTTCTTGCAGCTCTCTTCACTTCTTCAAGACTGTAGATACTATACCACTTGGTGGATATATGTTTTTTATTGATATTGCTTCATTGTCTATGCTACCCTTTAGCAAGAAATAATTTCCTTCCTTAGCTCTTTTAATTAAATCAATTTTTGCTTTTGCTTGATCTGAGATAAGGATGGTTACCCCGCTTTTTTTTTTTACTTCAAATGAAACATAATAGATTCTGCTCCAGTCGTTTACTTTCTTACTTTCTCCCTTCTTTAAATGTGTTTCCTATAAGCAAGATATTTTAGGATTCTGACTTTTGATCCAGTCTGCTATCCACCTTTGCTTTATGGGAGTGTTCATCCTATTCACATTTACAGTTAAAATTACTAATTCTGTATTTCCTGCCATCTTATTATCCCCAGATTATGCTTTTCTTTTTCTTGCCCTCCTTTACCCCCTTTCCCAGTATAAAACTTATGGGCCCCATTTTCATCATGCAATTTAGGATCCCTCCCTTCTCCCTTTGAATCCCTTCCCCTTTCTTGTACCCTTCCCTTATTATGCTTTTCTTTTTCCCTTTTCCTCTCCCAGTTTTTAAAATGGTAAAAGAAGATTTACTCTAAAATAAATAGGTCAATTATTTTCTCTTTGAGCGAACTCTGATGAGAGTAAGACTCACACAATGTTCCTCCCCTCTCTAAATTCCCTCAGACCTGATAGGTTTCCTTTGCTTCTTCGTGGAATGCAGTTTCCCTCTTTTTATCTCCCCTTTTCCCTTTTTCTGACACAATCCCCTTTCCATTTAGAATTCCCTTTTTTATGTTATATCAGTAAATTCAAATTATATATGTAGTCTTTGTGTATATCCATGAGAGAAATACAGTTCTCAAGAGAGTTCCTTTTACCTTTTTCTGCTTTTCTTGAGTCATCTGGTTTTTCCTTAGAAACAAATGGAATTCATCTGTTTCAATAAATGTCCATTTTCTTCCATGGAAAAAAATGCTCAGCTTAGTTGGGTCGTTTATTTTTGGCTTCATTCCAAGTTCTTTTGCCTCTTGGAATATCAGATTGCAGGTCCTAAGATCCTTTAATGTGGAGGCAGCCAGATATGAGTGATCCTGATTGTGGCACCTCAGTATCTGAATTGTTTTTTTTTTTCCTGGCTGCTTGTAATATATTTTCCTTAGTCTGATAGTTCTGAAATTTGGCCACAATATTCCTTGATGTTTTTATTTTAAGGTCTTTTCCAGAAGGTGCTCGATGAATTCTTTCAATGCCTAGTTTACCTTCTGATTCTATTACATCTGGGCAGTTCTCTTTGATGATTTCCTGTAAAATAGTATCTAGGCTATTTTTTCATCATAATTTTTGAGAAGGCCAATAATACTCAGATTATCTCTCCCAGATTTATTTTTCAGGTTTAATGTTTACCAAATAATTTTTCATTTTTTTTGGTTTTACTTGAATAATTCTTGATATCTCAATGAATTATTCATTTCTATTTGTTCAGTTATGATTTTTAATGAGTTATTTACTTCATTAGCTTTTTAAACTTCTTAATGTATGTGTCCAATCGAGATTGTAAATGAGTTGTTTTGCTCTATGGAAATTTTTTCCATTTCACTAATTTTATTTCTTTTTTTAGTGAGTTATTTTCTCTTTCCAATTCACAAATTCTACTTTCCTGAGAGTTCTTTACCATTTCTAATTCACAAATTCTGTTTCTTTGCAATTCTTGGGAGTTCTTTATTTTCCAATTCACATTTCAGGAAGTTGTTACTCTCTTACATAGCTACTTTTCCTTTCCCCATTTTTCTTCTATCTCTCTTTTAAGATCCTTAAATGTTTCTTCTAGGAGAGCCTTTTGTAATGGGACCAGGTTAGATGCCCCTTTGGCGTATTGTCTGGAGACTGTCTGGTATTAGTCTCCTCAGGATGGAAAACCTATTCTCTTTCTGTATAGAAGTTATCAATCATTCTTGTGATTTTTTTTACTCATTTTTTAAAGCCTGTATGGTCTGCCTTCAGGGCAAAGAGGTTACCAGCTTCCTCTGCAGAGCAGGGATCGATATATAGACAGTAGCTGTCCTGCAAATGGGCTGCAAGGAGTGTCAAGGCATGGGAGTGCTCTGAAAAAAGTTCCCCACCAGAAGTGACTCAGGCCTAGGTATTTTGGGGCTGAGCAGGGGAAGTGCCCAGTGAAGAGCCCCATGGTATGGATTAGTGACTGCCCAGGGGCTAGAGGCTGAGCAGTGAAAGTGTCACGATCCCAAGCCAAAGCCCTGCTGTGGGGCTGTGGCTATTAGCAGTTGACCAGTGAATAGCCTCTCAGTGACTGGAAGTGTCTCTGCCCAGGGATGCACAATCATGCTTCAGAAGTTCTATTGCCCCAGGCCACCGAACTTGCCACTTTGCAGATAAGAGGCTATCCCCGGGCTGCACCCCTCTGCCATACAAATTTGTGACTGCCCCAGCCTGTGCTGCAGAATGTAGCTTCCCAGTTGAGCTGTGGTAGGTGCTGAATCACTTCCAGTTTTGGGTGGGTATAGACAGATTTTGTTAGGTTCTGGCATTTTTTACAGTATCCTCTACCTTTGGCTTTAATGTCTCTATTGTTCTACTACTTTGTAATCAAGGCAGAGCAGTAAGCCTATGGCAGAGTCGTTTCTGTAAATTTTCTAACCACAGAGGCCAACCCCTCCAGTCTGCTCAATATGCCAACCTCTAGTTCTATCCCTGTTTGCGCTGGTCTGTTCCCACTGCTCAGAACAAACCTTTTCTGGCGTTCTTCCAAATTATCTTTGGCTGGCAAGTTGTTGTACTTCTACTCTTAGTGAATTTTACCAGTCAAGTGCTATTTTTGAGGCTCAATTGAATAATTGGTCGGGACGCTATGAGAGGAGCTTAGAAAGTTGCATGTGTCTTCGCCACCATCTTAGCTCCGCCCTTTTCCAGTTTTCTCACATTTTACTCCTCTTCCTAACTCTGACATCCAGATCTACTGGCTCACCTGCTATTCTTTTTCTTTATTGTAAGACCACATTCCCCTATGGTACACAAACATTTGTTTGAATATTTATTTTTTAATACATATTGAGTTCCAAATTTTCTCTCTTTTTCCTCCTTCCCCCCCCCTGTAAAACATTAACCGATTTGATGTTGATTTTTTTTAGATGTTGTCATGTAAAACATATTTTCATATTAGGCATGATGTGAGAGAAGAACAATTTAAATGGAAAAACAAAACAAACAAACAAACAAAAAAAACATGAAACATCTAAAGTGAAAATCATATAATATGACCTTCATTCAGGCTTCATCAGTTCTTTCTCTTGATATGGATAGCATTTTTCATCATGAATCCTTTGAGATTATCTTAGATCATTGTATTGCTGAAAAGAGCTGAGTTATTGATAGATGATCATGACCCAATATTGATGTACAGGGTGGTAATTCTGATCACTTAACCTTTTATCATTTCATATAAGTCTTTCCAGGTTTTTCTGAAATTTCACTGCCTGTCAAATTTTTAGTGCCTTTAGTAATGATGTGCCTTCTTTTCTGATGTTACCTCTCAAATATTCAATATGTAACTTGCTTTCATGAATGTTATTGATATGTTTTGAGGACTTAGAATATAAGCACCTAGAAGGGAGGGATTAGTGTTTTTGACTTTTTTTTTGACTTTTGACTTTTATCCCCAGTGCTTGGTATATAGGAATGAATGCTTGTTTACTGAAAATAATTGACTTATTAAGAGTTCTATGCTATACAATAAAAGTTTATAAACAGCATGCATAATCTCCATTGACTTTCTTATGGGAGTATTTGAGAATTATTTCTTCCTCACAATATAAATGATCCTTTATATTTTCAGTAGGATAGTCATTCCATGTGATTCTAATCTAACACTTTTGAGGGTTAATCTCCTTATTTTTAATTATACTTAGTTTATTCTCTCATTCATCATTGAAATATGTGAAAACATTGTCTCAATACCTCCATCATGGAGGGTTGTGAAATACTGAAAGTAATTAGTCAACAATAGGAACACTTTAGCACGAGTCTAATCAAAGTAGGTCTTCTTAGTTTTCATTTCAAATTCTGATTACCACTCCAGACAATTGTCTTCATCAATATAAATAGTATAGGCAGGGTTCTTGACTTCTCAGTGGCTCAGACACCTCCATTTAGCATGCAGTCTACATCTTCAAACCTTAAAATAGTGGTACAAGCAGACTGTAAGCCGATGTTTTGACTAGTATTGGATTTGAAATACTGGTGGATATCTGAAAAATTACAAAAAGAATCTTGATGGATTTGTCTCTTTTCAACAAAAATGAAGTTTTTCAGATCAATTCCAGTAGAAACGTGTGAGAGAGAGAGAGAGAGCCATCTGCATGCAAAAGAACAGTGTAGAGACTGAATGTAGGTCTCAACATCATATTACCTGTATTTTTAGTTGTTGATATTTGCTTGTTTTCTTTACTTCCCATTTTTCCCTGTTTGATCTGATTTTTCTTGTGCAGCATCATACATATGGAAATATGTACGGAATAATTGCACATGTTTAACATATATTGTATTACTTGCCATCTAGGGGAAGGGGTGGGGGCACAGAAGGGAGAAAAAATTTCAGAAACAAGATTTTGCATTATCTTTGCATGTATTTTGGAAACAAAAACGTATTTAAAAATGCAATACAATAGAACAATATTAAATAAAAAGGAATCCTGAAAATTAGAATGAAAGTTTCTCTCACAAAGTTCAATGCAAAATTTCCTTTTGATTATTTTAAAATTTTATCCATTTTAGTAATTTTTCAAGACTATATAACACAATTACTTACAATTATTTTTTTTCCAAATGCAATACTGAACTCTAGATTGGAAGGTGAAAAACAAAACAGAGAAAAACTACAGACACAAATGCATTACCCTTCTTGTGCAAGTTCTGCTGTGCTTGAAGAGGAAAGTCAGACATCAAAACTAAACCTTCAGCGAAAACGAGATAAATTGCTTCTTTTAAAGGACAGCCTAATAGATAAGATTGACATCCTGACAATTGAGCTTTCTAAACTCGAAAATGAGATCTACCAAGTAAATAATGACCATAGAATGAAGACATTACTTTTAGAACAAACTCAGAGACAATTAAAAGAGTTCAAAGATAAATTAAAGCAACTCAAAAACGAAAAATCTATACAACAGAAAAACTTGAATAAATTAATTTTCAAAGAAGAGTCCCTGCAAGAAAGATTAGCCCAAATGCAGAAGAAAATTCAGCTGCTTCAGAAACCTTTTGAAGATTCCCAAAACAAAGGGGTCTTCATATCAAAGGGTGTCCAGGTGCAGTTTAAGGATAGCCCCATGACTTTTTGTGCTGATACTGCAAAAAAAGATCCTGTGCTAGAAGAGAGAAATAAAGAGTCAGTTGATGAGAGATGTATTTCTTTAAGAGACAAACTAGGTAAACTTGAAAATGAGAACTCAAAAAACAAGGTAAGTCTTTAAATATTGTCTGACAAACATTTAATATTTTGAAATGAATTTCAAAGTTATTTTGATCAAGATAAATTAGGAATTTGATTTTCTGATATTAGTAACTTTCAATGTAAAATTTCTGATATGCAAAAAAGGACGATGAGAAAGCATTCATGATAAAAAAAAAAAAAAAAAAACAAGCCAATATCCATTTTTTAGATAAGATGACTAATTTTGATTAAAAAATATTGTGTGCGTTAGCCCATGAAATTTTAAATGCATTATAGCAGTTAGTGAGTGTAGATGGAGTTAAGCACTTTTAAGTAGATACTGATCAACTTGTAGTTCTAATAATTTGCCTAGCATTCCAGGTAATGCTGCAATGGAATAAATCATTTGACTCACGGAAACAAGATAAATCCTGAAAAAATATTCTAGGCATAATGTAACAATTCAAATGAGTCATCTAAACTGAGATACTGTTGGACATTACCATTCATAACCATTGAAACATGTTTATCAATCTGAATAGTTTTAATTCAAACTAATATGAACTGATTTTTTAAATATTAAAAAGCTGATCATATTTTTAATAAAATCATAAAGATTACTGACTATGTTTCTTTAGAATTTAGGACAACAGTTCTCTTCAAAGAGACTGTGATTGTGCATTAAGAATTAATTTTGGTGTGTGGTAATAAAGCCATTTTTTAAAGTTTGCTTTTGATTCCCTACTACATATTTATTGTTTATGTCAGTATTTTTTCACTGTTTTTACTAATACTTCTTGCATAATTTCCAGAATTGCAGTTTATGGCATCAGTGCCTTTCATTTACTGAAAATTTAGCTTTTTTACTGTCTAATAGCAGGTCTCATTTTCTCTGATGCTTATCACGTTTGCAATAAGTGGAATACTACCAACTATAGCACTGTGCAGCAATTTCAGATGAAAAAAATTATATTTTATATTTAGTTTTTATGATCAGGTAGTTGGATATAGATTCATTTCATAGTGGAATTTAATGTTTTTGTACTGATTCAGTTATTTTTGTCAATTATCTTTAGACAATTTTACATTTGTTTCTCTTCCTTATTTCCTTTTGAAATATTACTAGAATTTAGTTGACTTTTTACAAGATAATTAATCGTATCTAATGAGATAAAAATGTTAAATGCATTTTACTTTTTAGTTACACTTACTATTGTCACAAATGCAATAGTTTTCTTTATAATGAAACTACACAGGCTTTTTATAATGCATGAATATTAATGCACACACATATATATCCTTGTATTTTGTGTGTATATGTATATTTATATATGTATATATGTTTGTATGTTGGTCTTCTACTAGGTTAGAGAATGAAATGAATTTATTTCCCTTTTTTTGTAATCTTGCACCATACTGTATATCTAGAAGTGAAAGAGCTACCATATTTTCTATAATTTTCCCCATTTTCTGGAGTATAATTTATAACCTTGTATAAAAAGGAACTGCTTTAAAGACTTAACAGGGGCAGCAGCCCCTCTGTCCCCTTCCTTCTTCCCCCCTCCCTTTTTTTTTTTTGTTTCTGCTTTCATCAAATCAGATCAATCCCTTCAAGTAATTTTGTCATGCCTGACAAGCCTAACAGTGATCAGATGATAATTCTCCAGGGGAAACTATGTGAGGAAAGAAAATTCATCTTCTTCTCATAAATGTTCTTATTCATATAAGGGCACGTGCAAAGAACTTTTTTTTTGAAAAAGAGAAAGGAAAAAACCTAATGTTTCTATCAGATATAAGAAATTATACAGTCTACCTCTACCATTCCCCCACCTTCCATGTGAATTGCATATGAAAAAGTTTATCTCCTACATGGCTTTGGAGGTGTTTTATTTCTGAAGACAGAATGAAAGTAATGGTTTATGATGAGCAAGAAAAGAGGATAGCATTTGGCCCATGCTTGAATGAAAGATGTGTGATATAGGGAAAATAATTTTTTGTTCTACGAACCAAGTTCCAATCCTTTTCTTGATTATTTTTATGACAGCTTACTTAACCTCTTTGGGTCTTAACTTTCCTCAAACTGCAAAATGAGGTGATTGCATTAAAAGTCCCTAAGACATTTACTAAAACCATGCTATGATAATCATAAATATATTCAGACAAGTAAAAGCATATTAATTTCATAGAAGATAAAGGTGCTATATAAAATCAGTAATAGAAATTCTACATACATATTTCTATCAGGATACAATAAGAAAGCTACGAGAAAAAATGGCAGATTCCCAAAAAAACCAACTCACGACTTCACAAGAGATTCAGTCCCAACAAAGAGATTTATTCTTGATGCAAAAACAACATAAAGTATGTATGCAACAAATCCATAATTTCTCATTGATTAATGGAACGTTTTCAGTATAATAATTTTTTTAACCAATAGTATAATACATTTTCTGATAATTGTGCCTGTCATTTAAACTAACAGAACGAGACCTATAACATCTACCATTTGTACCCCTTAATACCATTTTTATATTGGGATAATTATATTTACTCATAATATCCTTACAGAAGGAATGATATGTTGTGTGTTTTTTCCTGAGTATTAAGTATATCATACTTTAACTATGTTCTTATGTATGTATGTTTGTGTGTGTGTATAGATAAGTGGATCTATACACAGACACACACACACAGGCTACTTGGTGGAAATATGAATAGAACTTTGCATCTAAAGTTGGAAAGATCTAGGTTCAAAAGTGGCCTCAGACAATATAGGGAAGTTACTTTATCTTTCTTAGCTTCTTTAACTGTACAATGTGTATAATCAAAGCATCCACCTCCCAGAATAGTTGTGAGAATGCAATGAGAAAAGAATTCTAAAGCTCTTAGCACAGTGCCTGATGCATAGTGGATACTTAGGGAATGCTTGTTTCTCTGCTCCAGAAACATAAAAGTCAATATTTTCAGTTATATATAAAAGTAATCATTGTCTCTTATATTTTGAGTAACATCTCTGAATGTTGAGAACCAGTTCCCTTACTTGCTTAACTTCAGTATAACGGTTTTTACTAAGAACTGGTTTATTGCTAGTTTCTTTTTTTTTCAAAACTTATTCTTTCGTATTTGTATGCTAGAGAAATATTTCTGGTTTTCAGAAATCAACATTGGAATAGAATAAATTTTGTTTCCCAAATCAATTTTTTCCTCTATCACTCAATTCTCTTTATTTCCCTGGCATTCTGTTTGGACCATATTGATGCAAATATTAACTTTTTAAAAAGCCTTTGTGTTGAGACTGTCATCAAGGAGCTAGATGTGCACTGAACTTGATAAGGAATCACAGGGAAGCCATCAATCTGTGTCTATATGAATGAACTCAGTAAAATGCATTCAGAGCAAACTGGCACCTTCTCTTCCCTTTCTTCTTTCCCTGATTAGGGTAGTGACTAAGCTATATTAGAACTGGGTAAAAATTATGTTTCTTTTTTCTTTAATTAATGAATGTCAGTTCTGTGAATTATACTATGAAAGGATCTGATTAGGTTAACAAGTATATGGGAAAGCCATGCTCTCTTGTCTTTGAAGAATTTGCAGTTTCACTGAGAAGTCAATGCAAAATAGGGAAAATTTCATTACAATACAAGGTATCATGGAAACAAGCACCAAAGGACTTGTGTTATAAGTAAAGTAAGCATTTATTTAAGAGAGCAAGAGTGAAGGACACAGAGAGAGAGAGAGAGAGATAAAGAGAAGGTGGAGGGGGAGAAGGAGGAATGGAGGGCAGGAGAGAAGGAGGCAGACAGAGAGGCAGAAAGAAAGATCACTGTGCTTTTACCTTAGATCAGGTGATACTTAATCTAGTCTTCTTCCCAACATGAAAAAAAAAATAGCCATCACAAAATTTCTAAGTTAGCACCTCTGGTGAAAGAGCAATTGCCAAATAGGTCAATTTAATAACATATTTTAGATAATTGCATAAATATAATTTGTCAAAAATTTACATCATAAAGTTACTTTTCCAAAGATTATTTTTATCTAAAACATGTATTTGTCTTTTGAGCAGCAATTTCACTATGTAGCTTGATAATCAACAAGTATAACCTTGATCATTTTACACAAGATATCTCTGGTGTAGTGTATTGGTTTGGAACTGAGAAAATTAGAAAATTCATTCTCTGTAATTTTCTAGCTAGAAGACCCTTAAAAACTTTCTCCAGGGGAAACTATGAGAGGAAAGAAAATTCACATTCTTCTCATAAATGTTCTTATTCATATAAGGGCATGTGTAAAGAACTTTTTCTGAAAAATAGAAAGTAAAAAAACCTAATGTTTCTATCAGATATAAGAAATTATATAGTCTACCTTTACCATTCTCCCACCTTCCATGTGAATTGCACATGAAAAAGTTTATCTCTTACATGGCTTTGGAGGTGTTTTATTTCTGAAGACAGAATGAAAGTAATGGTTTGTGATGAGCAAGGAAGAGGATAGCATTTGGCCCATGCTTGAATGAAAAATGTGTGATATGGGGAAAATAATTTTCTGTTCTACGAACCAAGTTCCAATCCTTTTCTTGATGACTATTTTTATGACAGCTTACTTAACCTCTTTGGGTCTTAACTTTCCTCAAACTGCAAAATGAGGTGATTGCATTAAAAGTCCCTAAGACTTTTCCTAAAACCATGCTATGATAATCATAAATATATTCAGGCAAGTAAAAGCATATTTATTTCATAGAAGCTAATGGTGCTATATAAAATCAGTAATAGAAATTCTACATACATATTTCTATCAGGATACAACAAGAAAGCTACGAGAAAAAATTGCAGATTGCGAAAAAAACCCACTCAGGATTTCACAAGAGATTCAGTCACATCAAAGAGATTTATTCTTGATGCAAAAACAACATAAAGTATGTATGCAACAAATCCATAATTTCTCATTGATTAATGGAACGTTTTCAGTATAATACTTTTTTTAACCAATAGTATAATACATTTTCTGATCATTGCGCCTGTCATTTAAACTAACAGAACGAGATCTATGACACCTACCTTTTGTGCCCCTTAATATCATTTTATATTGGGATAATTATATTTACTCATAATATCCTTACAGAAGGAATGATATGTTGTGTTTTTTTTCCTGAGTATTAAGTATATCATACTTTAACTATGTTCTTATGTATGTATGTTTGTGTGTGTGTATAGATAAGTGGATCTATACACACACACACACACACACACACACACACACAGGCTACTTGGTGGAAATATGAATAGAACTTTGCATCTAAAGTTGGAAAGATCTAGGTTCAAAAGTGGCCTCAGACAATATAGGGAAGTTACTTTATCTTTCTTAGCTTCTTTAACTGTACAATGTGTATATTCATAGCATCTACCTCCCAGAATAGTTGTGAGAATCCAATGAGAAAAGAATTCTAAAGCTCTTAGCACAGTGCCTGATGCATAGTAGATACTTAGGGAATGCTTGTTTCTCTGCTCCAGAAACATAAAAGTCAATATTTTCAGTTATATATAAAAGTAATCATTGTCTCTTATATTTTGAGTAACATCTCTGAATGTTGAGAACCAGTTCCCTTACTTGCTTAACTTCAGTATAACGGTTTTTACTAAGAACTGGTTTATTGCTAGTTTCTTTTTTTTCAAAACTTATTCTTTCGTATTTGTATGCTAGAGAAATATTTCTGGTTTTCAGAAATCAACATTGGAATGGAATAAATTTTGTTTCCCAAATCAATTTTTTCCTCTATCACTCAATTCCCTTTATTTCCCTCCCATTCTATTTGGACCATATTGATGCAAATATTAACTTTTTAAAAAGCTTTTCTGTTGAGACTGTCATCAAGGAGCTAGATGTGCACTGAACTTGATAAGGAATCCCAGGGAAGCAATCAATCTGTGTCTATATGAATGAACTCAGTAAAATGCATTCAGAGCAAACTGGCACCTTCTCTTCCCTTTCTTCTTTCCCTGATTAGGGTAGTAACTAAGCTATATTACAACTGGGTAAAAATTGTGTTTCTTTTTTCTTTAATTAATGAATGTCAGTTCTGTGAATTATACTATGACAGGTTCTGATTAGGTTAATAAGAATATGGGAAAGCCATGCTCTCTTGTCTTTGAAGAATTTGCAGTTTCACTGAGAAGTCAATGCAAAATAGGGAAAATTTCATTACAATACAAGGTATCATGGAAACAAGCACCAAAGGACTTGTGTTATAAGTAAAGTAAGCATTTATTTAAGAGAGCAAGAGTGAAGGACACAGAGAGAGAGAGAGAGAGAGAGAGAGAGAGAGAGAGAGAGAGAGAGAGAGAGAGAGAGATAAAGAGAAGGTGGAGGGGGAGAAGGAGGAATGGAGGGCAAGAGAGAGGGAGGCAGACAGAGAGGCAGAAAGAAAGATCACTGTGCTTTTACCTTAGATCAGGTGACACTTAATCTAGTCTTTTTCCCAACATGAAAAAAAATAGCCATCACAAAATATCTAAGTTAGCACCTCTGGTGAAAGAGCAATTGCCAAATAGCTCAATTTAATAACATATTTTAGATAATTGCATAAATGTAATTTGTCAAAAATCTACATCAGAAAGTTACTTTTCCAAAGATTATTTTTCTCTAAAACATGTATTTGTCCTTTGAGCAGCAATTTCACTATGTAGCTTTATAATCAACAAGCATAACCTTGATCATTTTACACAAGACATCTCTGGTGTAGTGTATTGGTTTGGAACTGAGAAAATTAGAAAATTCATTCTCTGTAATTTTCTAGCTAGAAGACCCTTACAAACTTTCTCCAGGGGAAACTATGAGAGGAAAGAAAATTCATCTTCTTCTCATAAATGTTCCTATTCATATAAGGGCAGGTGCAAAGAACTTTTTCTGAAAAATAGAAAGTAAAAAACCTAATGTTTCTATCAGATATAAGAAATTACATAGTCTACCTTTACCATTCCCCCACCTTCCATGTGAATTGCACATGAAAAAGTTTATCTCCTACATGGCTTTGGAGGTGTTTTATTTCTGAAGACAGAATGAAAGTAATGGTTTGTGATGAGCAAGGAAGAGGATAACATTTGGCCCATGCTTGAATGAAAGATGTGTGATATAGGGAAAATAATTTTTTGTTCTACGAACCAAGTTCCAATCCTTTTCTTGATGACTATTTTTATGACAGCTTACTTAACCTCTTTGGGTCTTAACTTTCCTCAAACTGCATAATGAGGTGATTGCATTAAAAGTCCCTAAGACTTTTCCTAAAACCATGCTATGATAATCATAAATATATTCAGGCAAGTAAAAGCATATTTATTTCATAGAAGCTAATGGTGCTATATAAAATCAGTAATAGAAATTCTACATACATATTTCTATCAGGATACAATAAGAAAGCTACGAGAAAAAATGGCAGATTCCAAAAAAAACCAACTCACATCTTTAGAAGAGATTCAGTCACATCAAAGATTTTTATTCTTGAAGCAAAAACTACAGGAAAAGATTGATGAAGACATGCATAAAGTATGTATGCAAAAAATCCATAATTTGTCATTGATTAATGGAACGTTTTCACTATAATACTTTTTTTAACCAATAGTATAATACATTTTTTGATAATTGTGCCTATCATTTAAACTAACAGAACGAGATTTATAACACCTACCTTTTGTACCCCTTAATATCATTTTTATATTGGGATAATTATATTTACTCATAATATCCTTACAGAAGGAATGATATGTTGTGTTTTTTTTTCCTGAGTATTAAGTATATCATACTTTAACTATGTTCTTATGTATGTATGTTTGTGTGTGTGTATAGATAAGTGGATCTATACACACACACACACACACACACACACACACACAGGCTACTTGGTGGAAATATGAATAGAACTTTGCATCTAAAGTTGGAAAGATCTAGGTTCAAAAGTGGCCTCAGACAATATAGGGAAGTTACTTTATCTTTCTTAGCTTCTTTAACTGTACAATGTGTATATTCATAGCATCTACCTCCCAGAATAGTTGTGAGAATCCAATGAGAAAAGAATTCTAAAGCTCTTAGCACAGTGCCTGATGCATAGTGGATACTTAGGGAATGCTTGTTTCTCTGCTCCAGAAACATAAAAGTCAATATTTTCAGTTATATATAAAAGTAATCATTGTCTCTTATATTTTGAGTAACATCTCTGAATGTTGAGAACCAGTTCCCTTACTTGCTTAACTTCAGTATAACGGTTTTTACTAAGAACTGGTTTATTGCTAGTTTCTTTTTTTTTCAAAACTTATTCTTTCGTATTTGTATGCTAGAGAAATATTTCTGGTTTTCAGAAATCAACATTGGAATGGAATAAATTTTGTTTCCCAAATCAATTTTTTCCTCTATCACTCAATTCCCTTTATTTCCCTCCCATTCTGTTTGGACCATATTGATTCAAATATTAACTTTTTAAAAAGCCTTTGTGTTGAGAACTGACATCAAGGAGCTAGATGTGCACTGAACTTGATAAGGAATCACAGGGAAGCCATCAATCTGTGTCTATATGAATGAACTCAGTAAAATGCATTCAGAGCAAACTGGCACCTTCTCTTCCCTTTCTTCTTTCCCTGATTAGGGTAGTAACTAAGCTATATTACAACTGGGTAAAAATTGTGTTTCTTTTTTCTTTAATTAATGAATGTCAGTTCTGTGAATTATACTATGACAGGTTCTGATTAGGTTAATAAGAATATGGGAAAGCCATGCTCTCTTGTCTTTGAAGAATTTGCAGTTTCACTGAGAAGTCAATGCAAAATAGGGAAAATTTCATTACAATACAAGGTATCATGGAAACAAGCACCAAAGGACTTGTGTTATAAGTAAAGTAAGCATTTATTTAAGAGAGCAAGAGTGAAGGACACACAGAGAGAGAGAGAGAGATAAAGAGAAGGTGGAGGGGGAGAAGGAGGAATGGAGGGCAGGAGAGAGGGAGGCAGACAGAGAGGCAGAAAGAAAGATCACTGTGCTTTTACCTTAGATCAGGTGATACTTAATCTAGTCTTCTTCCCAACATGAAAAAAAAAAATAGCCATCACAAAATTTCTAAGTTAGCACCTCTGGTGAAAGAGCAATTGCCAAATAGCTCAATTTAATAACATATTTTAGATAATTGCATAAATATAATTTGTCAAAAATCTACATCAGAAAGTTACTTTTCCAAAGATTATTTTTCTCTAAAACATGTATTAATCTACACACCTTACCCCATTTCCGTTCAATTACTCACACTACTGTACCCCACCTTATCCTATTCCTTCCAATCTTATTTTTTTTAGAGATTTTGAAGGATATTATACTCTTTCTGATGTGTATATACCAAGAAAGAATAACACACACACACATACATACACATACTGTACGTGTATAAGAGACACACAAATTCATTTTTCATATTGTTCTTATATGTTAAATTTTCTATTAAGTCCAGGTTTCCTTGAGATAAAATTCTGAAATTAAGATAGTGTTTTGAATGTCCTTTTGTTTTCATTGATTATTATACTTAATTTTTCTTGTTATAATATTTTCATCTACAACATTAAGGTTTTATGTAATATATATTTCATTTTTCCCATTTCAAATTTAATATTTTTAAAATTACAGGACAGTCATCTTTACATTTATGTATATAATTGGGAGTTCCAGATTCTCCCCCTTCCTCTCTCCTTACTATAACCCTTCCTTAGCGCCCCCCACAGCGAAACTACATGTGAAGTGATGCAAAAACCTTCTATCAAAGTCATGTTGCTACAATAGAAAACAGATCTTCTCCCTCCCCTCTCAAAAAAAAAAAATAAAATAAAAATTTATGCTTCAATCTGTATTATGACACAATCAATTCTTTCTCTGGATGTGAATAACATTTTTCATCATAAGTCCTGCCCAATCATTGCATTGATGAGAACTTGCTACTACTTTATACACAGGACATTTCACTTTGCATAATCTCACAGAGAACTTATCTCACTGAAAACATCCTACTAATAGGTTATTTTATAAAATATATATACATATACATATATATACATATATATAATGTTCTTATAAAATTATTATTTCAACAGTGATATGTAGCATGATGTATTCTGTCATTCCCAACTGAAGAGCATCCCCTTCATTTCTAATTCTTTGTCCTGAAAAATGAACTGCTATAAAACATTTTTGAATATATAGGCCTCCTTTCCCTTCTTAAAAATAATTCTATTTAGGAGACATGCCATATATTGGTATAGGTCAAAAGGTAAATAAGATTTTTAGGAACCTTAGAACATACTTCCAGTTTGCTTTACAGAATGTTTGAATAAGCTCACAATTCCATTAACAATGCATAAATATCTCCTTCCCCCCCACACATTCATTCCAATATTTGTCATTTTCCTTTTCTGCCCCATTAGCCAATTTAAAAGACTGTACCTCAGAGTTGTTTATGTCTAATTTCTCCGATCTACTGTTAGAAAAATTTTATATGACTATAAATAGCTTGATTAGTTCATCTGAAAACTGTTCATATCTTTATGATTTATCAGATAGGAATATGGCTCCTATTTTTTTTTAATTTGGCTATAACTCTTACATTTGAGAAGTGAAGCTTTCATCAGATAAACTTGCCTCAAAATTCGTTGCACAATTACAATTGCTAATTTTATTCCCCACTAGGTTTATTCTGTTCTCTCTCTTATCACCCTGTCCCTCCTTAAAAGGTTGTGCCTTTTAACCTCCCCTCCCTTAGTATGTCCTCCTTTCTATCACTCTCCATCCTTCTCATACCCCGTTCCCTACCTCCTTTCCTGTAATATAGATTTCTATACCTGAGCGAGTATGGTATTTTTTCTTTGAACCAATTCTGATAGTTCTCTTCCTCTCTTCCTCTCCATTGTAAAATCAGGTTTTTAATTTCCTCTTTTCAGGCAGATAATTTATGTCATTCACCTCTCTCTTTCCCTTTTTCCCTAGTGTATTCCTCTCTTCTCCTTATAGTTTTAGTTTTCAAAATATTATCCCTTCATATTCAACTCATATCTCTGCCCTTTAACTATAGAAACTCCTTCAAACTGTCTGAATCAACTTCCCATGTAGAAAAATAACCAGATAATAACCTTACAAAGTCTCTTATGATTTTACTTGATTGAATATGCCCTTGGACTTTTTCTGAAACCTGTATTTGAAAGTCAAATCTTCTATTCAGCTCTAGCCTTTTTGTCATGAATTCTTGAAAGTCCTCTTATTATTAGTTTTGCTGAATAGGTAATTCTTTCTTGTAATCCTAAGTGCTTTACTCTGGAGATTATCATATTACAAGTCCCCAGTCCTTTAATATAGATGCTGCTAAATCTTTTATTAATCTGACTTTGGCTCAACTATACATAAATTGTTTCTTTCTGGATGCTTGCAATATTTTCTCCTTGATTTGGGAGTTTTGAAATTTCTTTTATTATTCCTGGGAGTTTTCATTTTGGGATCTGTTTTAGGAGGTTTCTTTCCATTTTTATTTTGCCTTCTCATTTTAGAATATCCTAACAGTTTTCCTTGGTAGTATTTTTGAAATTTTTCTAGGCTCTTTTTTTCCCATTATGACTTTCAGGTACACCAATAATTTTTAAAACACCTTACCCAGATTTATTTTCCAAGTTGTTTTCATTTTCTTTTTTCCCCCATTATTTTGTTTTTGTTTGTTTGTTTGTTTGTTTGTTTGTTTGTTTGCTCTGAAACATTAATATAAGTTACTTATTCTGGAAATGTGAATTTTGGTTATAATCCTCCCTCCATTGCTATCAAGAATATCATATTCTTAAGGTAGAATCCTTAAAGGTAGAAGTTGCTAAATAGTGTGTTATTCTAACTGTGATTCCCCTGTCCTTGAATTGTTTTTTTCTGGATGCTTGCAAGTATTTTTACCTTGGCTTTGGAATTCTGTAATTTAGCTGTAATATTCCAGAGAGTTTTCATTTTGGAATTCCTTTCAGGAGGTAATCAGTGGATTTTTAAATTTCAGTTTTACTCTTGGGTACTAGAATATCAGGACAGTTTTCCTTAATAATTTTCTTGAAAGATGATATCCAGACTCTATTTTTGGTCATGACTTTCAGGTAGACCAATAATTTTTAAATTATCTCTCCTGAATCTAGTTTGCAGGTTAGTTGTTTTTCCAATGAGATATTTCATATTTTTTTTTATTTTTCTTGTTTAAGCGTTATTATATGTTGACTTATCATAAAGTCATAAGCTTCCATTGTGCAATTCTCTTTTATATGGAATTCTTTTCCTTTGTGAGTTTTTGTACCTTCTGTCCCTACTGGCCAATTGAGCTAAAAAGCTAAAGGCATTCTTTTCCTCCTTAGCCTTTTGTATTTCCTTTTTAGGTATTTTTCTCAATTCATGTCCTAATTTTTTCTCTAAGTCTCTTACTTAATTTTCAAGCTTTTCAGCTCTTCCATGTCCTGAGTCTAATTCTTACTTTTCTCGGAGGCTTTGGATGTAGGAGCTTTGACGTTTTTATTTTCTGAGTGTGTTTTGATCTTCCTTACCACCACTATAACTTTCAGTGGTCAGAAGCTTTTATGTTCTCTGCTCATTTCTCTAGGCTACTTATTGCTCAGCTTTTACCTCTTTGATAATGTAGGGTTCTGTTTTCAGAGTGGAGGGTGCTCTGACCCAACTTTCAGGGATTTGGTGCATCTGTTTTCAGAGATTCTTCAAGGAACCTGACCACAAACACTCTTTTCTGCCTTGGAGCTTTTTGGACTGTCCTTGCTCCACTGTAGCTGACTTAGTGCGTTCAAGCAACAGAGTCCTATTTTGCTGATGCTGTGGTTACCATGGTTGCGACTGGGGTCACGGTAGCACTACCTATGCTGGGACGACTTGCCCTACTCCCACCCCTGGTAGCACAGACACTCTTCTTTGAACTAACATGTCCTTCCTGTTGTACCCAGGCAGAGATGTCCAGGAGCTCCCAGCACTGCTGCTGTTTCCACCTTGTGATGATGTTGTCAGGGCCAGGACTAGGGCTAGGGCAGGCCCAGTGACTAGCCTCCTACACCCTGGAGCCCCAGCCCTTTTCTGCTGAACGTCTAAGTCCTCTTTGGTGTTTTTGTCCTGGGATATCTGGAAGCTACCAGTAGTGCTGTGGATTGAGAAGGCCCACCTTGTGGATGCTGGGGCTGGGTTTAGGGCTGCACAGAATTTCCATTCTGGTGTCACAGATGTTTTCTGCTGCTCTTCTAAGTTGTCTTCAGCTGGAAAATATTCTACTCTGTCTTTGGGGATGTTCTGATGCTCTAAACTCTGTTTAGATTCCTTCTTTAAAGTAATTTGGAGCATTTGGGGAATGAGTTGGCTGAATTCTGGCTTTTATTTTGCCATCTTAGCTCCACCTTGAAAGAATATATCGTTGCTACATTTAAAAGCAGGAAAACTTGGATTCAAATCTCACTCTCTGTACACCAAATGACTCTGAACATATTTGCATAGGTAGACATTCATATACATGTATGTAAATATGATACCCGTGTGTGTGTGTGTGTGTGTGTGTGTGTGTGTGTGTATAAAAAGAAGGTCTTATAGAGAAGAAAATTTAGAGTTAGATACTTATTCTGACTTTGAAACTTGGCCTCTACAGAGAGCATGAATGTGCTCACTGATACCGTATTTGGGACATTAGTCATATCTCACAAGTAATGAATTCCTTTTTCCTGGATATTTATGATGTTGCCACATTGATTATTGCTTCAGATGTGGCTGGTATATATCTGAGCCATTCTCTTGAATTCGGCCTTTAAAGGGAAACAGAAACTTTGGGATTCCCCCTTGTGGTGTCAGAGGACACATAAAACAAGTACCTAGCCAAGCCTATCAAAAGGGTAGGATCAAAATGCTCAACCCAGTCTCTTTGGTCAAATTTACTCCATATATATTGGAGATATCTTCAAATTCAAAACAAAATCTTTATATTTCTGCCATGTCAAGTGAATTAGGCTTTTCTTCATCACCCCTTCTATGTGTTATGGATGTACATATGTGTGTATATTTATATTTAATTTTTTCCAAGTATTTAATTTTCTGTTTTGCTCCATGTAAATTGATATACATTTTATATGTGGACTGTCTGTAGCTTAGTGAAGTATTAATATTTACAATTGTTTTAAAGTATAGGCTCATTGTTGATTTTCTTTTTAAAGAAAAATGTTATATTCAGCAAAAAAAAAATAATAATAGTAATAATAACAAGGGTAACATTTGCCTAGAGTAGAAGGCATATATATATATATATATATATATCAAACCTGAGACATAACTACTATGCTAACAAAGTTCATATTTTTTGGTATATAATTAATAGTGATAAACTCTTGATGCTGTTAATAATAGTATCATCTTTTATTAGATCCCACCTTCTATATGGCCCCTCATTTCTGAGTGTGGGGGGTCACAAAGTTATAATTTGTTAAGGGTAAATATCTGATTTGTATATGTTTCACATATCTATATATCTGGAGTAAGATAAAAAATGAGTTTTTATTAAAAAGGGATTTGTGAGTGGAAAAAATTTAAGCCCTATTTTATAGCTATATATTTTCTGATGAATGACCAATAGTCAAACTTAATTAATGTGTACATTTATTAATAATTTCTTTGGATACCTGCAATTTATAAAAACAAATTTTGTGAGTTGTTTGGATTATCTGTAGTTCCTTATTCTTCATTTACTTCATTTTTTTGAAATATTATTTTAATGTTATTTCAGATTCAGCAGCCGATGGAAAACTCTGTAGCTAAAAGTGATGATGGTATGTTCAAATGATTCATAAGTAAAATGTCACCGTTTATGCTCTATCTGATTTGTGAATATACCTTTAAAATCCCCCTAAAGTGCTATTTCAATGGGAAGAAGAAGAAGAAGAAGGAGGAGGAGGAGGAGGAGGAGGAGGAGGAGGAGGAGGAGGAGGAGGAGGAGGAGGAGGAGGAGGAGGAGGAGGAGGAGGATGTTGTTGTAATAGTGAAATCAAAGTGTGGCTTGTATTTCTTCTGATAGGCAAATAAAATAATTGTCACAGTTCATTTCATTTTGAGCCCGAAGGCAATAATATTATAAATAGGAAATAGAGCTCGAACATAAGCATGAGCAGATAGACAACACAAGCAAATAGACTACTATGAACATCATTTTAATTGCAGTTCCTGTACCGATTGCTACTTCAGAAGGTAAAATGATAATATTAGGTGAACAATCTGATGAGTTGCTCCAATAATAGAAATGGACATTTATTCAGGATCTTAAACTTTGCATTTTGAATATATTAGCTGATTTGAAATTCCAAACAATCCTGTATGGTAGATGACTTCCAGAAAATCTTGAAGTTCTCTCTATGAAATATAGTCCTTAAAACCATGAACAAGTCACTTACCTTCAAAATGCTCAGCAAACTCTTAAGACTCACTTGGACCAATGACCATTTCCATGATTCTCACACCCAGAATTCCTTGATATGATGAACCATTACTGCCAATACAAAAAATGCACATACACACACATGTATAAATTGCTTTTTCTTCTTCTTTTTTTTTTTCCACAGATATTTCTGAGCTTCCATCTACATCTCGCTGGGCTTCACCAATAGTATACAGTAGAAGGCCAAATCTGAATTGGGATCCAGTTTCCAGACCAACTCAGCATTACTCAAGAAATTTTAAAAAATATTAATGAACTTTAAAAAAAGGAAAAAATAAAGTACATCGAGAACTCTACTAACATCACTATTCATCAATTTGATATCAAAGCTCTGTATGTAAGACAGAAGAGCTTTGACCTGCACAAACTAAGTTAACTAGCTTAATTATAGAAATTTAGCATCCTTCCGCCATTCTTTTTCCTTCTCATAGTGATCAAGCTCAGTGTGACAGAGTTAATAATTAAATGCAAAGTCCCCCCCAAAATTCTTGTACCTCTGAATTAATCACTGGTTTAATAGCAACAGGTAATCATCTTATGACCACTTAGATCATCCAATTCATGACTTGTACCATTTCCTCACACCTACACTAAGGAGAAGCCTGTCCATTTGTGGAATATTTCTTACTTCACCCACCTTGCGACCCTGCTGACATATGATGTCACTCAACTATCACATGTCAATCAGTGGAATTATTCAATTATCTATTATAGCTGTTCTTGAATGTCTAGACATCTAGCCTTATAAAAATCTGGCCCTAGAAAGAGGATGAATCTCAGATGGTGGGAAAGAGCTGAGATCCTCTTCATCACAGAGAACTGTGGATCCTTCCTTTGCTCAGAATCACTTCCTTTGCTCAGAGCTCGATCTTAGGTTCTTGTGTGGAGATGGGATATTCTCAATTTCCACAGTGATAGCTCCTCTGGTGGGATAGTGATGCATGGGTCACAGCCTTTTTTGACCAATCCCTGCAAGGACTCAAAAAGGAAATGTTCACAAAGTGGCATTTTCATGCAAGGATCGTCCATGGACACTGACCCCTTGATATCTGCACATATATTTTCTGCGCCTGAGGTAAGTCTCATCCAGATTATAGAGTCTCCCTTGAATAACCCTAAATTCATTTTCTTTTAATAAGGCTCCTTATTTATCTCAATTCATAACCTTTGGACCACTCACATTCTATTTTTATAAATAGTATATGGCCCTCGTTTTAAATTTTTAAATGTGCACTATTGGTTATTTTACTCTACTTTTTTTTTCCTTTATTTTCCTACGTCTGGGGAGATATTCAATAATGGAATTGCCAGTTCTTCATTTTCAGCCAGCTAGCTAATTTTGAAACTTTGTGTTGGTAGGGTTAAAATTATTTTTTTTACCTTTAAATTTATTTGACAAGAAGTAATTATTCTTCTCATCAGAATAAATACCTCCTATTCCTATTATAAATATACTTCTTGTTACTATAAAAAGATAAATTAAACGGATAATTTTGCCTATTATCCTATTTTGCTTTTCTGTCTACTTAATTACTTATGTGCTACAAAAAGGGAAGGAATATCAACCTGCTCTGATCTTGACTCAATTTTCAATGTGGCCATGTAATTGAAAACTGTAGTGAAGTTTTGCTACAATGATTCTATAGTGCAGTTTAAATGGTTTTTCATATTTTTAAGAAAAAGAAATAGATTCTAAACCCTGAAATAAGCCCACAATGTCTTATTCTATACAGATCCCATTGCCACATAATATAAGGCAAGTTCTTTGAATTATGTTTATGATATAAAATGAGACTGGAGCCATTGTGCCACCTCTTCAGCATTGAGGGATTGAATGTTTTTCTGCCTTTTTAAATGCCCCATAGCAAAATCGTTCCTGACTCTCTCTATCCACCTTAGGTGGAGGAGTAGATAATTTATTCTGTAAGAATTTAGTTAACTTTTTCTGACCCTCCACTTTTTGAAAACGTGTCACACAATACCGTTTTATCCTTCACAATATGGCATGACATTTTTAGTTTAGTTATATTTTAATGGGTATAAAATTTTAAGAATCATATTTGTCACTCATAAAATTATTAATAGGTATGCAGTATACATTGTGCTCTATATCTAAGTCTTATTTTAAAATTTATCAGGGGATAGAGGGAACTCCAAATTCTTAGTTTGTTTATCAAAATGAATAGTCTTTCTGGTCCTAGACAGTTGAAAAAGCTGGATACAGAATTGAACGTTATAATAAGAAATCATGTACTTAAAACCAATTTCTGATACACATTGGCTAATAGGTTTTATAGAGGGTACTTAACCTTTAGTGCTTCAAGAGTCTAACTCACTAAGAATATAATTTGCAAAGAAATTTCCTATCAGGGGAGGTGATTTGTAGCATTATCAGTTCCAGGCAAATGAAATCTCATACTTACTTGAATGTACCTAGTTCAAAAGAAATCTAGCAACATGTTATTGGACGGATTGGAGAAAATACATTTTGGAGAATGGTTATGAATCAAATAATACAATAATGTATTCAGTGAAATGGGATAGAAAAAAGTGCTAAATTCACTGCTCATCTCATTGTCTTTAGACTATATTTTAGGGGAGAATGTCAGAAGAAATAATAGATATGCATTGTACTTCTTAATTTGTTTTTGTTTTTGTTTTCAGCTTTTCTCCCCAGGAAGTCTTGAAAAGAGAAAACACACTGGCTTGCATCAGCCTTTTTCTTCTAGGGACGGTAGAATCTGTATAAAAGGGACATTATTTTGGGACCTCTTGCCCATGGAGAACTACAACTATCTCATCCTAAACAGAACAGTCTTAGATATGCCCTGATTTACAAAATGGACTAAACAGCTCATACCATGTCATGCTGAATGTGGCAGGATTATACCTACAAACATTTGCACTGGGAAGAGTGTGTTGAGGAATGTAAAAGAAATGTGTTTTTTCTCAATCTACTTACATAAAAAACTCAGAGTAATTATGTTATGTCAGGTTGTTCTTTCTTTTTATAATAA
Organism: Sminthopsis crassicaudata; assembly: GCF_048593235.1. Lineage (NCBI taxonomy): Eukaryota > Metazoa > Chordata > Mammalia > Dasyuromorphia > Dasyuridae > Sminthopsis > Sminthopsis crassicaudata. The sequence continues at coordinate 270,832,663 of NC_133621.1, read as the reverse complement.
CTGCAAGAGAGATTGTGCTCTGTTAGTGTGAAGCAACCTGCTAATGAAAAGGTTAATTTAACCGAATCACTAACAGATATCTAAGACTTTACAAAAAACTTTTTTTCTACCATCAGAAATGTGATACTTAAGACATTTATCTATAGCATACTTCCATGTAAAGCGAGTCAGGTCTCAAAAAAAACAGTGTAGCAAAATTTCATAAATAATACTTTCATAATTAATACATGCACATCATGTATTAATATTTGTGTTTTAATTGTGTTTTACATTTTTATGAAATAGTGGAAGAAAATTCCTCAAAAGAATCTATAAATAGGTAGGCTTCATAGGAGGATAATATTTTAAGTAATTAATCCTCATGGTCCATACTTTTTTCTGCCCAAGGCTAACACTATTCTTGTGCCCCTCAAAAGACATATCTTCAATGCACAGAATTAGCTTAAGTAATGTGTGTGTATTAAAACATACATGATGCTTATATACATACATGTGTAGAAATACACAATCAAAGCAAATTACAAATACAAAGTAAAAATTGTACAAATAAATAAACATATATAGAAACATAAACACAGGTAGGTATGTAATTTTATGAGCATATATGCTATCCAAAATAAATCTGCAAATAACTGTATACAAATTATATATATATATATATATATATATATATATATATATATATATATATATATATATATATATATATATACACATGTATATATATATATATATATATGCACATGTATATATATATAAACGCACATGTATATATATATATATATATATATACATATATATATATATATATATATATATATGCACACATGTATAAGTATGCATGTGTGTGTGTTTATGAAGTTTTTAGCAGATTAGCAACTTTTCTGCTTTAGGGAGTTGCCTATTAACTATGAAAGATCAAGAATCTTGCTTGGGCTCACAAAACCAGTATGTGAAAATGGTAAAATTTGAATGTTTTATTTTTACTACAAAACCTATTCTATATAATACCTTAATATAATTATTAAGAAATGTTTATTAGATGAATGAAGAATGAACAAGCTATGTCCTTCCATATGGCCACACCATGTATTAGCTACCCTGAGATAGATTCCTGCAAAGCCTTTTAAGGCACATCTACAGTGCAAATATGTATCCTCTCATAATTGTGGAAATTCATCTAAGTGACTAGGCAAAGGAGTTATCAACACGAGGTAGGGATTAGTTACTGGAACCAGGATCCTCAATATAGCTAGGAAATGGTATTGGAAATTTCTCAGAAAGGAGAGCAGCAATAGAAAAAAATACAAAAGCCTTTGCTGAGTGATTTCTTCTTAGAATTCTTGTGGACAAGAGTGGTAGAAAACTGCTTGTCACTTTGAGACTTGTACAGAAGTATTCTAGTTCCCAATTAGAGGTCTTAGAGGTCTCTGGGAAGGGGTGGCAAGTCTATTAAAAGGGCACAATGTTTCTTGAGCTTCTAGACATTGCAAAGCATTAGCTGTAAATTGGAATGATGGAGTAAGGGAGGAACGAAGGAAGATGAAGGGAAGGATCAGGAAGATGCCTAGGTGGAAAAAAACTTACGTGTGCCTACAAGAGTTGTTGCATGAGGCATAATGCCTTGATTTCTTGTCTTAGATATGCTAAAAATTCAGTCATAAAAAAAGAACCTCTTTTTTTGCATGAGGTTACGCTTAATAATGAGAACTTGATGGTCTTGTTTCAGCATTTACAGTATTCCTGATAATTTTTTTTACTTTTATTATTCCCCTTTTGGAGCTGTTTTAAAGTTTGCTCTAGAAGATTGTGGGAAAAGGGGAGCAGGAGAAGGATATGAACTCAAGGAGGAGAAGCTAATGAAATGTGAAGAAAATTTGGAAGTCTAAATTCTAAAGAATTTTGAAAAGTTTGAAAGGTAATAATAAAGAAATTCAGGAAGCTTTAAGAAATTGATTTGACTTGAGCTGGAGGAGAAAGATTCCATCTTTAGTAGGAAAAGAAAGTGAGCCCAAAGAGTAGTATTGGAAGAATTGAAAGTAGACATAAGGAGGAAGAAGAGATGGAATCCAAATGAAAGAGGAGAAGACATGTTAAAAGAACAGGTATTTAACCAACATCACCCACCTCAAAACAAAATAAAGTCAAAATGGAAACATGGTTTGGGCATAAAGGATGATACCATATACAAATTAGGAGAACATGAGATACATTACATTGATTACATTAAATAAAAATGTTTTGCACAAACAAAACAAACAGAAAAAAATCTTTTCAGACAGTATTTCTAATAAAGATCTCATTTCTCAAATTATAAAAAGAATTTTGTCACATTTATAAAAATACAAGTCATTCCCCAATTGATAAGTGGTCAAAGATTATGAACAGAAAATTTTCAGATGACAAAATTAAAGCATTTATAGTTCTATGAAAAAATGCTCTAAATCACTATTGATTAGAGAAATGAAAATTAAAACTCTGAGGTACCACCTCACACCTCTCAGTTTGGCTAAGATGACAGGAATATATGAGAAATGTTGGAGGGCATGTGGGAAAACTGGGACACTGAAGCATCATCGGTGAAGTTGTGAAATGGTTCAACCATGCAGGAGAACAATCTGGAACTATGGACAATGGGCTATAAAATACATATTCTTTGACCCAGAAATGTCATTATTGAGAAGGAAATCATATCCCCAGGAAATCATAAAGGAGCGGGCAGGAGCCAGAAGCACAAATATTTGTAGCAGCTCTTCTTGTGGTAGCAAATAATTGGAAAAGAATTGGATGCTCATCAGTTGGTGAATGGCTGAACAAGTTGTGGTACATGAAGGTAATGAATATTATTGTCCTATAAAAATGATGAACAACCTGATTATAGAAAGGCCTAGAAAGATTAACAGGAACTAATGCTGAGTGAAACAAGCAGAACCAGGAATACATTGTACACAATAACAGCAAGAATATGGGATGATTAACTATGAAAGACTAGGTTCTTTTCAGTAGTTCAGTGATCCAAAGAAAACCAATCCATGCTTCACTTTTTTTTTTTTTTTTAATCTCTCCCATGGTTGTTTGTTTTGTTTTTTTCCCCTTTCACTGTGATTTCTCTCCCCCAACACAATCCTTAAAGCAATATGTATTAAAAATAAACTTACTTAAACAAACAAAAAAGAATAGGTAATTAAAGTAACTCAATTGGACATACTTATCACAGAATTAGGACTAAAAAGGTGCCTCCATGCTAATAGAATCTAAAGAGGTGAGAAGAGAAGGGCTTTACCATTACTGCGCAGGGAGTGTGTCTGAGAATAAAGATACACTGGGTTTGAGTTCCCCTTTATGACATAATTGATTTATGACCCCAAGCAGTCAGCCAATTCTTGTGTCTCTTAGCAACTCTCTGATACACATCTTTTCCATAAGTTCCCTGCACTAATCATTTACAAGTTTTAAACCTCACACTTCTTGAATTTCAGATCAAACCTGACATCTTCATTCCTAGTGAATTGACAAATGTGGAGTTGAAAATCCCTGAAAGCAGATAACCACAGCAAGTGTAAAAAAAAGATGCGGCCAAAAAAAGATAAAGATTAATAATTTCTTTTTAAACCTTGTCAAGAGGCAAAGGTAATCATTTATTCAAATTATGGTTAAGAAATTAATTGCTGTTGTATTCTGTATCTTTTTTGATTGATTAGAAATATGAAAAGTATATGATTGTTATATAACTGTATATACATATATGTGTTAAACTGATCCAATAACTGATTTTATATGTATTTTACTTAAAATTGAAAGTACTATTCACACTAAAAAGAATCACTTGCCTTTTAGACCTGCAAAGAAAACATTCAATGAAAAGAATAAGGATTGTAAAAAAATGTAAAAAAAGGACCTTGAAGTACAACAAAGATTCAACTCCCCACTGGGACTCAGCATTACCTCTCAAGCTCAAAGATGGACCTCCAATGAAATAAGGGACTTTTAAATCATTTCTCTTGAAAAGATCACAACTAAACAATTTTGACCTATAAACATAACTTTCAAAAAAGCATTAAAGGATAAATTGGGGAAAATATTATCTCATTTTATTAAAAGGTTTACATTCCTATATGGGAAAATGATACTTTTTAACTTTTGAGAATTGTATCTTTTATTAGGGCAGTTAGAAACAGTGTGTGGGTATAAGTTAGTTTAAATCAATAATATTTTTAGAAATAGATAAATAAAACAATTCCACCATTAAGGGATTCTGGGAGAAGAGTAAAAGGGGGGTAAAGTGAAATGAATTTAATCACATGAAGAGACACAAAAGACAAAGTAGTAGCAGGGGAGAAGAGAGCAGGATTCACACTATTTGAAGCTTAATTGATTTTTAAAGTCCTTTTAAACCTCTTCCAAGAACTTTTTTAATTTTTAAAATTTTTCTTTGTAGCTTTCTGGAAAACTACTTTGGTTTGTACCCTGATTTTTTTCTAACATCATAGTAGTTTTCCATGGCCAGATTATTTCTCTAGTTTTACTCATTTTTGATAATCTGTATTCTGGCTGTTGACTATGTTATACTTGGGTTTTGCCACACAGAGTAAGGTATATCTCAGACTCCTTTTTTTCTGTGTTGTTGTTTTATGAATTTAAGGGGGCCTACTATTCCTTCCACTTTTTTTATAATCTGAGACCAGCTGTGGTCAGTGCTCTTCCAGTTCATGCTTTGTTCTATAAGTGGTCTGAGGTACTCCCCTCCACTCCTGACATTGACGAGGATAACCCAGCATTAATACCCAAGCACTCTGGTACCCCTGCAGTGTCTCAGGCAACTGGAAGAGCCAATTTATTTCTGTTACACCCCTATGGATTACTCTAACCTGGTAGCTCCCGTAGAGCTACTCTTAATGCCCGTCCATCGGCGGCACGGCTAGGCCACACTTACCCGTCTTTGGGCCCCAACCCGGATCCCACAGAGACAGACCACCAAAAGGTAGGGGTGAAGCAAAAGAGAATTTTATTCTGAGATAGTACATATTTATACCCCACTGATGATATGGGGGAAAGGAGGAGGTCTTCTAGGAACCTGGCATAATGGGATTGGCCCAAGAAGAAGGAAGGAGGCGTGCTAGGCTTTGAGAGCACTAAAGAGGGAGGCGTGGTACCTGGAGTCAGACACTGTCTCTTGGGGCTATGCCCCTCCTCCACATAGGACTGGCCTGTGCCTCAGAACCTCTCATCCCTCAGGTCCTCCCACATGACTTGAACTGCATTCTTTGCTTCTAGAGGCTTTTTAACCCTTACAATTCCCCTGCCTTCAAACTAAAACTTTACTCTTTTGCAAATGACAAATAGCAGGGCCTCATCCTATTGTTCCTTCATTGCAGAGAGCTCCAACTGTCAGCACTCTGGGCTTTGAATTTGAGGGCCTCCAAAATCTTCTCCACATCAGCCACCCAATCCCCACACTATCTGTGGGATCAACCTTTCTAAACTAAAATTGCAACAGATTTAATTTCCTTGAAGTCTTGTTCTTGTTGAATAGGCAGTCACTATTCTTGGCTGTCTGCACTTCAATCAGATCAAATCATTATCCCAGTAGGTCATATCATTGCTAATGTCCTCCAAAGTTATCTCAGACTGCCCTATGATTTTAATGCAACTTTGATTATTTCCACTGCTCTAAAATTTAATCTCAGCCATTATTTGTAAGAGGATTTAAGAAAAGCAAGTACTTTTTTGCTAAGTTCTTCCATTTTTCCTCAATTCTTCCTGTTTGTACACATTCCATAAATACTCAATTTAATTCCATATTTCCCAACTGCTTTTCTATCAGTCTTCCTTTATTCTACCAGCAATCAGCTCTGACTTTTCTTCAGTCTCATCTTAGAAAACTTTAGACATTTTAAACCAGATTTTAACTTTTGACTTAATGGAACCAAACTTTGGTAGGGTTAATGTGTGGTCCAGTAAGAAATTTCATATGTAGTTCTCATTTTGTTGGGAAGTAAGGCAAGAAAGGATATATAAAACATTTTTGTTTGTTGTGTTCTTATAAAAAACATTTTTTTCTTTTATATTAAAATATATCAGCTTTTTATATTCAAAATATATGCAAGGATAGTTTTTAAACATTGCTTTTTGCAAAACCTTGCATTCCAATTTTTCTCCCCTTCCCCCCGTCCCTCTTCCTTAGATGGAAAGTAATCCAGTATATATTAAACATGGTAACAAGATATGTATATCACATATAGTCATACATATTTATACAATTATCTTGCTGTCCACACACATGCACACACACACACACACACACACACACACACACACACACAATCAAAAAGGAAGAAAAACCAGAAGGAAAATAAAATTCAAGCAAACAACAACAAAAGGGAAAATGCCATGCTATGATCCACATTCAGTTCCAGCAGTCCTCTCTCTGGGTTCAGATGGCTCTCATTATCACAAGATCATTGGAACTGGCCTGAATTATCTCATTGTTGAGAAGAGTCATAGCCATCAGAATTGATCATCCTATAATATTGTTGTTGCCATGTACAATAATTTCCTGTTTCTACTCATTTGACTTAGTATCAGTTCCTGTAGGCCTCAACAAGTCTCTGAAATCATCCTGCTGATTGTGTCTTATAGAACAATAATGTTCCCTAAGCCAAGAAGGTGGGAGAAGACATGAATTTTTCTGAGATCTTCCCATATCCCTCAAGTTAACAGCACATTAAGCCTTTGCACATGTTTTGGAGTGACAGAACCCACAAATATTTGGAGTGAAGCAAATTTCCAGCCAAATATAATTTAGAAAATTTTCAGAAAAGGTCTGTTTCAATTGGGCATGAAGGAAGGCAGGCCAAGCACAAGCAGTCACATAGAAACCTGAGTATGGGCAATGCAAAAAACCTAGAGTAGTGTGAGCTTTGTGCTCCAGCAATCTACCAGGAGGAATCTATGGCAGTGTTGGCTACTCTGTCCTGATTGTAAGCTAGTAGATCAGCAGATTAGCTGTAAAACATTCAACACAAATTCCAAAGTCAAATAGCAAGTCCCTAAACCCCAGAAGATCAAGACTTGGCCATACCCACCCAGCACCAGAAGTTAGTCAGCACTGACTGAGGCAGTGACTGTTGCCTATAGAAGAAGCTTGGAAAATCTCCCCTTTGCCCTAAAAGCAGACTTTGACCTTTTAAAAAATGAGTAAAAAAGCAAAAAGAACTCTATAGTTTATGGAGAAAGAGTATACATTTTTAAACCCTGAGGACACTAAAAGCAGAGCATCTCCAGATGAAGCCTCAAAGGCTTATGTGAATTGGCCCCCATCTCCCAGGGATATCCTGGAAGAATTCAATAAGAATCTTCAAACAAGAAAAATGAGGAAAGGAAATGAAAACTTTCCAAGAGGGTTTGGGAAAAGAAATAGAAATTATTTGAAGAAAACTCCTTATAAAATAGATTTAAAGAAATGGAAAAAGCATATCATTCTTTAGAAAATAGATCTTATAGCATAGAAAAAGAAAACAGTTCCTTGAAAAAAGAGAAATGGAAATGGAGAAAATGGAAATTTAAAAAATATATAGAATAAAATTTTAAAATTCAATTACCCAAATACAGAAGGAGCTAAAAAAGTAACTGAAGAAAATAATTCACTAAAAATGACAAATGAACAAATGGGAATGAATGAGATATCAAATATCAGTCAAAAAATAGAAAAAGAAAAAAAAAAAAAAAGAAAATTTCCTAATTGAAAAAACATCTGACCTGTAAAATAGATCTAGGAGAGATAATCTAAGATTATTGGATTTCCTAAAAACTATGATGAAAAAAAAAATCCTAAACATCATATTGTAGAAAATCATCAAGGAAAACTGCCCTAATGTCCTAGTATCAGAAGGTAAAATAGCCATTGAAAGAATTCATCAATCACCTGAAAGAAACTCCAAAATTAAAACTACAAGGAACATTTTAGCTAAATTTTGGAATTATTGGACCAAGGAAAAAATACTGCAAACAGCCACAAAGAAGCTTCCACTTTAAAGGATCAAAGAGCCTGGAACCTGCTATTCCAAATGACAAAATAATTTGTATTGTAGCTAAGAATCAATTATCCAGCTAAATTGAGCTTTATCTTTCAGGGAAGAAAATGGACATTAATTGAAACAGATTAGTTTCATTTATTTCTGATGAAAAAAATGAGAGCAGAACAAGAAACTTTTAAGAAATTTGTCCTAAACCAATTGTTTTTGATAATACTTTTTATGTTAAAATATATGCAAAATAGTTTTTAATATTCATCTTTTTTAAGCTTTTTATTTTCAAAACATATGCACAGATAATTTGACAACACTGACCCTTGCATGACCTTGTGTTTCAGATTTTCTTCTCCTTTCCCTATCTTCTCGCCAAGATGGCAAGCAATTAAATATGTTAAACATGTTCAATATGTTAAACATTTTCAATTCAATATGTATAAACATATTGATACAAATTTTTTTGCTGTGCAAAAGAAATCAGATCAAAAAGAAAGCAAATGAGTAGGAAAAGAAAATGCAAGTGAATAACAAAAAGAGTGAGAATGTTAAGTTGTGATGCTCATTCAGGTTCTAGGGTCTTGTCTCTGGGTATAAATGGTTCTCTTTATCACAAAATCATTGGAACTGGCGTCAATCATCTCACTGTTGGAAAGAGTCACGTTTATTAGAATTGATTGTGATATAATATTGATGTGTTGTATACAGTAATCTCCTGGTTCTGCTAATTTCATTTAGCATCGGTTCATGTAAGTCCCTCCAGTACTTTCTAAAATCATGCTCTTGATCATTTCTTATATAACAATAATATTTGATAACATTCATAACTTAATTAGTCATTCACCAACTGATTGGGTATCCACTCAGTTTCCGGTTTCTTGCCCCTATGACGAGGGTTGCCACTGTGACAAAATGATTTGAAAATCAGTTTCACTTTTAAGGCCTCATTTAAAAGTGAGGCCTTAATCAGAACACATAAATGTGAAAATGATTTCCCAATTTACTGCCTCCCTTCTGATCTTGTCTGTATTAATTTTGTTTATAGAAAACTTGTTAATGTAATATAATCAAAATTGCCTATCTGGTGTTTAATTATGACTTTTAGTTCTCCTTTGGACACAAATTCTTTCCTTCTTCACAGATCTGAGAAGCAAATTATCCTATGTTCCTCCAATTGACTTATATCACTCTTTATGTCTAAACATGAACCCATTTAGATGTTATCTTGATATGTAGTATCAGGTGTGGGTCAAGACCTAATTTCTTCCATACGAGTTTTAAATTTTCCCAGTAGTTTTGTGAAATATTGAGTTTTTATCCAAAAAGCTGAGGTCTTTGTGTTTGTCAAACACTAGATTGCTATACTTACTACCTATTTTATCCTGTGATCCTAACCTATTCCACTGAGCAACTAGTCTATTTCTTACCCAGTACCAAACGGTTTTGATAACCACTGCTTTGTAATATAGTTTTAGGTCTGGTATAGCTAGGCCTTCATTAGCATTGTTTTCATTAATTCCCTTGAAATTCTTCACCTTTTGTTTTTCCAGATGAACTGTGTTACTATTTTTACTAGTTATGTAAAATAATTTTGGGGGAGTTTGATTGCTATGGCACTTAATAAGTAGATTAATTTAAGTAGCATTGTCATTTTTATTATATTTGCTCAACCTACCCATGAGCACTGGATATTTTTCAAACAGATTAGGTATGACTTCATTTGTGTGGAAAGTGTTTTGTAGTTGTGTTTGTATAGTTCTATTTCATACTATCAGCAATTATTTTGAATGGAATTTCTTGCTTCTGGGCTTTGTTGGTAATATATAAAAATGCTGATGATTGATGTAGGTTTATTCTGTATCCTGCAGTTTTGCTAAAGTTGTGAATTATTTCTAGTCATTTTTAGTTGATTCTCTAGGGTTCTAGTATGCCATCATATCATCTGCAGAGAGTGATACTTTGGTTTCCTCATTACCTACTGTAATTCCTTTTTCTTCTCTTATTGCCAAAGTTAACATTTCTAATACAATATTAAATAGTAATGGTGATAGTGGCATCCTTATTTAACTCCTGATCTTATTGGGAATGGTTCTAGTTTGTTCCCATTACATAGGATTCTTGCTGATGGTTTTAAATATATCTACTGATCATTTCAGGGAAAAGTCCATTCATTCCTATACTCTCCAGTGTTTTGAATAGGAATGGGTGTTGGATTTTATGAAATGCTTTTTCTGCATGATCATACGATTTTTGTTAGTTTGGTTATTGATTTACTTGATTATGCTGATGGTTTTCCTAATATTGAATCAGTCTTATATTCCTAGTTTAAATCCTACTTCATCTTAGTGTATTATCCTGGGGATGATTTTCTATAATCTCATTGCTAATATTTGATTTAAGATTTTTGCATCAATATTCATTAGGAAAATTGGTCTACAATTTTATTTCTTTCTTGCCTGGTTTAACAATCAGCACCATATCAGTGTCATAAAAGGAATTTACTAGGCATTCTTCTTTCCCCATTTTTTCAAATAGTTTATATAGTATTGGAATCAATTGCCCTTTGAAGATTTGGTACTATTCACATGTAAATCCATCTGCCTCTGGAGATTTTTTTGTAAGGGAGTTGATTAATAACTTGTTCTATTTCTTTTTCTAAAATGGGACTACTTGAATAATTCTCTCTTCTGTTATCCTGGGCAATCTTTGCTTTTGCAGGTATTTTTCCATTTTACTTACATTATCAAATTTATCTGCATATAGTTGGGCAAAATAACTCCTAATTATTGCTCTAATTTCCTCTTCATTCGTGGAAAGTTTTAGCTTTTCATTTTGAAACTAACAATTTGATTTCTTCTTTCCCTTTTCTAATCAAATTAAAGGTTTATTTTGTTGTTTTCCCCATAAAACCAAGTCCTCATTTTATTTCTTAATTCAATAGTTTTCTAATTTTCAGTTTTATTAATCACCCTTGTATCTTTTGAATTTCAAATTTGGTATTTAATTGAGGTTTTTTTTTTTTAGTTGTTAGCCCAAATTATTCATCTTCTCTTTTTCTATTTTTTTGCAAGTAAGCCTCTAGAGATATAAAATTTCTGCTTTGGCTGCATCCCACGAATTTTGGTATGTTGTCACATTATTGTCATTCTCTTGGATGAAGTTAGTGATTGTGCCTATGATTTGTTTTTTCACCCATTCATTCTTTAGGCTTACATTATTTAGTTTCAAATTAATTTTTGGCCTATTTTGCCTTGGCCTTTTGTTGCATGTGATTGTTACTGCCTCATGATCTGAAAAAAATGCATTTACTATTTCTGCCTTCTGCATTTGATTTTGAGGCTTTTATGCCCTAACACGTGGTCAGTTTTTGCAAAAGATCCATGAATCACTGAAGAAAAAGTCAATTCCTCTCTGACTCCATTCAATTGTCTCCAATCAATGGTCTGTCATACCTAACATTGCTAACATTTTGTTTACTTCCTTAATGTCTTTCTTATTTATTTTGTCATTTAGTTTATCTAGTTCTGAGAGAGTAAGGTTGAGAATCCCCCACTATCCCCCACTAGTATAGTTTTGTTATCTATTTCTTCTTGCATCTTCCTTAACTTTTTCTCTAGAATTTGAATGCTATACCTCTTGATGCTTATATATTTAGTATTGATGTAGCTTCATTATCTATGGTACCCTTTAGTAAGATATAGTTTCCTTCCTTATCTGTTTTAAATAGATCTATCTTTGCTTTTGCTTGATCTGATATTAGGATTCCTACCCCTGTTTTTTTTGTTTGGTTTTTTTTTTTTTTTTTTTGGTTTGTTTGTTTAACTTCACCTAAGCACAATAGATTCTGGTGCAGCCCATTACCTTCACTCTATATGAATTGTTCTGCTTTAAATGTGTTTCTTGTGAGCATATTGTAAAATTCTGGCTTGTAATCCAGTCTGCTATCCACTTCCATTTTATGGGGAAGTTCACCCTGTGTGGTACAGAAATGGTGAGGGGTCACCATTTAATTAAAAAAAAAAAAGCTGGAGAGATCTCTAGAATAAAGCAAAGTGTATTGTATATTCTCAGGAAAGGTCCCACCCTTGGAGCAGACAATAGCAGAGAGGAAGTGCCTCCTATGGGCAGGATGGCACTTTTAATCCCTAATGCAAAACACCCCCTCCCACCACTGACCCTCATCCTCATTGGCTGAGACTCTTACATTCTAAACACAAGATCTACCCATGAAATTGAACTTGACCAATAAGTATATAGTTGCCCATATTTGACTGAAATAGGGAGGAAATTGTGTCATGGGAGGATGGCAGGAAGGGGACTCAATTATGCCCTTGAATCGATGCTCAAAATCCTTCAGGCCTACTCAAACTCTGAAGTAGATGAAGTGTTACTCGATTTTCACAACTGTCTTGAATGATCTCACCTCATCTCATTCAATCCCATTCCCATTCACAGTTAAAATAACATTCTGTATTTCCTGCCACCTTATTTACCCTATAATGCTTTTCTCTTTTCTTTCCTCATACCCCGTATTTTCCTTTTGATGGCTACCTCCCTCAAAGTCCTCCCCCTTTAGAGTGCCTCTTTTTTACACTTTTCCCCTAATATTCCTGTTTTCCATTCTATTAGTCTTTTCCTTTCTTTCCCCCCTTTCCCTTCCACTTCCCTGCAAGGTGAGACAAGTTTCTCTGTGAAATCAAATATGTCGAATATGTTCTCTTAGAGCTAAACCTGGTTCTCTTAGAGCTAAACCTGATGAGAATAACATTTACACAATGCTCATCCCCCTCCCTTCTTTCCCTCAATTATAATAGGTTTTCTTTGCCTCTTCAGAAGATGTAATTTTCTTTATTGTACCTGCCTTTTTCCTCGTTTCCCAATTTTATCCCCTTTACATCTCTAGTTTCTCTTTTATGAAATGAAGACCATCTCATTTCTCCATTTGGGGTTTCATCTGGAGTTGGTTTGCCATTAGGAACCTCAGGATTTGAAGCCTGTTCTCTCTCTCCATAATTGCTGTCTATGGTGAGAGTTCTTTGTGATTTTTTAGTCATTTTTTTAAGGCTTGAAGTCTGTTCAATGCAAAAGAGCAGCAGGTACTTTAATTTGCCATGGGCCATTCTGCTGATTTCCAGTGTTAGGTAATGATGGCTAGGTCCAGCATTCTTCCAGGGCTCTTTGGTTTAAAATTTGCCAAATTTGGCAAATCTACCAAACCACTTGCTTACAACTGGGACAGAGTAGCTTAAGAGGTTGGTAGGAGAATTCCCAGTTGTGTGGAAGCTTCAAAGCTCTGACTTCCCACTGCAGTTCCTTTCTCCAGTCTCCTTTTACTGTAGTCTGGGGTGGGCAGACTGTCCCCCTGCCCATTTGAAACAGACCTGTTCTGAAGTTCTTCCAAGGTATCTTCTTCTGGGAATGTGTTGTACTCCAATTGTTTGTAGATTCTTTGATTCCAAGACCTGTTTAGAAGTTCAATCTATTGTTGGTTTGAAAGTCAGAGGTGGTCACAGAAAGTTGCATTTGCTCTCTACCATCTTGGCTCCACCTCCCAATATTCATCCTTCCAAAACCTTGTGTTACACATTTTTCTCTTTCCCTTCACCCAAACTCCTCTTTAGATGTCAAGCGATCCAATAAATGTTAAAGATGTAGAATTCTTCCATGTGTTTGTGTGTGTGTGTTTTCATAATTATCATGTTACACAAGAAAAATCAAAATGAAAAAGAAAAAAAGAAAAGAAAATGCATGAAAACAACAACGAAAAAGAGTAAAAATACTAAATTTTGGTCTGCCCTCAGTCCTCACAGTCTTCACCCTGAGTGTTTTTGATTTTCTTCATTATCAGTCGACTGGTTTGAATCATCTCATTGTTGAGAAGAGCCACAAGCCACATGCATCAGATCTTGCTGTTGCTGTGTACACTCATTTCACTTACCATTAGTTCAAGTTCTGCTGATCACTTATTATAGAAACCAATATTCTATAACATTCATATAACCACAACTTATTCAGCCTTTCAGCCATTCTTCAGCTCATAGTCATCCACTCCATTTCCCGTTTCTTGCCACTACAAAAAGGGCTGTCATAAAGATTTTTACACATGTAGTTCCATTTCCTTTTTTAATGATCTCTTTGAGATACAGATCCAGTACAGACACTTCTGGGTCAAATGGTATGCACAGTGGGATAATCCTTTGGGCATAGATTCAAATTTTTCTCCAGAATGGCTGAATCAATTCACAATTCCACCAAAAATGTATGAATGTCTTTATTTTCTCACATCCCTTCCACCATTCACTATTATCTTGTTCTGCCCTTAACCAATCTGACACATTGGTAGTGATAGCTCAGAGTTCTCTTAACTTGCAATTTTCTAAACAATACTGATATAGAGTACCATTTCATATGAACAGAAATGGTTTCAATATCATCATCAGAAAATTGTCTTTTCATATCCTTTAACCATTTATCATTTGCAGAATTATTTGAATTCTTATAAATGTGAGGCAGTTCTGCATATATTTTAGAAATGAAGCCTTTATCAGAATCTTTGAATATAATCCCCCCACCTTTGCCACTTTCTTGCTTCCCTTATATTCTTTGTAACAAATCTTTTCAACTTAATGTAATCAAAATTGACTGTTTTCATTTCATAATGGACTACAATTCTTCTTTGGTCACCAATTCTTTCCATCTCCACAGGTCTGGAGAGTCGACTATCCTTCGTTGTTCTGATTTGCTTATAATATCACTATGTCTAAATCATGAACCCGTTTAGACCTTTTCTTGGTATGGAGTGTTTCATGTGGGTCAGTGCCCAGTCTCTGCCATACTAATTAGTGAGGTCTTATCCCAGAATGTACTTACTTTTTAAAAAAGAACATTAAACCAAGTATCTGAATTAATTGATCTGTTGGATTGGGATATAGTTAGTATTTTCCATTAAGATTTAATGAATATTTATAATTGGGGGCATAATGAATAGAAGAATAAACCTACAATCAGTAAAACTCAAGTTCACATTTAGCTTCAAGAGCTTAGTGGCTGTGGGATAACCCATTTAATCTCCTTCTTCCTCAGTTACTCCTCTTTTGCCTCACCTGTAAAACAGGGTTATCACTTGGACCTGCCTCTCAAGTTGAGATTAGAAAATGAGAGAAAATCTGTCAAGTATTTGAAAACTTAAAGCCCTGCATAGAGATTAGTTGTGTGGTATTTTTACTGCATTCAGATTAGTTGTGTGGTATTTTCATTGCATTCTGGATTGGGATGTGGATCAGTGTTTGGCTACTTGAGAAGGCAGAAATGGCATCCTTATCAAATTTGCATATGACACAAAGCTGAGAGGAGTAGCTAACACACTTCATAAGGGCGGGATCCTTAACAGGTCAAAACATTAGACCAAAGATAAGTTGAAATGTACCAGTGATAAATGTCAGATCAGAAGGATAATAAGAGAGCACGTTGTTTTTAAATATCTAAGAATTTACTTGAAGTAGGTTCAAAATAGCCAACTGTGTAAAATGGCACCACAACAAAACGTTCGTGTAAGGAAGCACAAATATAAAAATAGCATCATTCATCTCTATGCTTCCCTACTCAGTTCATACCTGACATTTTGTAATCAGTACTGGATGACATTTTAAAATCGTTACATAGGCTGCCCTGCCTGGATTGAACCCCATAGAACAAGAACAAGTATATGACTTCCAAATTCACCACCAAGCTTCTGCCTTCAGCCTCCTCTCTCCACTGAAAGCAGCATCGGAGGATGCAATACCACACTTCCTACTTCGTTTCTTTAGGGAAGGCAGCCCTGGGCTCTCACATAACTCATATTTGCATCTGATGGCCTAACTGATTTCAGTTCCCAGGAACACAAAGTGGCATCCCTCATGTCCCATTTTTTCCCTGCTTATTCCTAATTTTCGTGTCTAGACTTTTGCCTTGTCTCCTCTTTTAGATTGTAAGCTCATTGAGGAAAGGGGCTTTCTTTTTATTTGTTGGATGCCCAGAATTAAGTAGAATGTGCATCATATCATAGACATTTTTGACTGTTTATTGGCTTTTGATGTATTAGTTTATTCTAATTTTGATAAGCTTGAAAGTATCCACCAAAAAAGTATCCAACAAAATGATAAAAACTTCTTGATTCCATTTCATTGAATTGTTTGAATTGTTTAGGATGACTAAAGATGAGTTTCAGTGGGGAATAGCTGCATTCAAGTATTTGGAGAAGAATTTCAACTTGATCTGTTTACTCCTAAGAGTTCAGAAACAAGAATAAGAGTTTAAGCTGAAATGAAATCAATTAATTTTGATGTCAAGAAATTCTTCCTAACTTGAGACTTTTGCAAAATTAGATTGAATTGGTGGTCAATTTTCTTTCATTAATGGTGTTTGGGCAAAGGCAGGAGAGTCAATTATCAAATGTATCATAATGGGGTTTACGTTTTTGGTATGGGAGGAAGCCATTAGAAGGCCACAGAGGTCCCTTCCAATTCATACATTCAATTAATTATGTTAAAGTGCTTGCAATGGTGAGATTGAAATAAATGTTTATGAAAATTCAAAGTGTGGTGTTAATTGAGTCTTACCTCTCCTTGGTTAACAGATGAAGAAACCAAGGCACAGAAAGGTTAAGTGATCTGTCCAGAATCACACAGGTAGTAAGCATTGAAATATGATTTGAACTTAAGACTTCCTGAGTCCAAGTCCATTTATTTGTCTACTCACCATATTATCTTGTCAACAAAAAGTGAGGCCTCTGAAGGAGTTATCTGGATTTAAGGGAGAGCTTTTAATCTATACTCAAATGTTCTATCCTTAATCCATCAGGCAAAATTTATAAAATACTTATAAATATTAGCCCCAGATTAGTAAGATCTCACCAACTGAAACCCATCTCTAAATAAAGTAAGAATTCCTAGAGAAGGAATGTGTTATATTCCACAATGTGTTATAGTTATTAGTGAGGCTAGCTCTATTTAACTAGTACAATTTAATTTTTATCCAATTTAAATGTTCGAGAACCTCTACCAAATATAATTTGATGTCAACTGTTCTTTCAAATGATAACATTTACAGGTCTTTCCACTCATTGCATTCATGCCTAGGGAGAAATTGTTTAAAACCATATTATCCCCAAAGGTATCATGCATTTTTTCCCTTGCATTGTATCTGGAAGATGAATTTACTTAAAGCTCGACTAAGTGGAGAGACAACAGATTCATCTCCAGGTGATCTTCCTTGATCTTAGAGATAAGTAAGGCATGATGCTTGCTACAATGGAACTGGCCACCCTCAAAAGTTAATGAATTTGAACAATTCTCCGGAAATCCCTCCTGCATCTCGTGGACAGAATCTAAATAAAGATTGACAAATAAACCTGGGCCCCACCAAGGATCTTTATTGTCCCCAAAACTCTAAAGTAGGACTATTGCTTGAGGCAAAGATTCAAAGGAGAACACACAAACTCATAATGTTACAATAGTCAAAGTGTGAAAACCCAACATCTGCCCAGAGTCTTAATGAAGGCAGCAGGCTCTTTTGACTCTATTTGCACATAATAGATTAAAACTGGAGACCTTTATCATCTATTAGACTACATTGTAAGCAATTATTTCATGTATTAACTACTTAGTCAGAACAAAGTTTTGGGGGGGTTGTTTTTGTTTTTGTTTTTCCTTTTCTTTTACATTTTACGGAAATCAAGTACTGTAAGAAATCTTTCCAAGATGTTACCCAGGCTAAGATCTAGACAGACAGTAAAAGAAGTCCTATATTTAGGGTAATGGATGTTTTCCTACACATTGTGTTAATTCTCCTTTTTGTCATTCAGGTGATAGGGAAATTGATAAGTCTTTTTGACCAAGGAGTCAAGTGACCCACATCATGTAACTGAACATCTTCACTGTGATATTGCCCAGCCTCTCATTGTAATAATCATTTTCTCATCAGTTGTTAAGCAATCAGAGTGGATTGCCGTCCTCAGAAACAACTCTTCCAAGAGCATATAAATTAGCACACCTCTGTGAGAATGGTCATTTGTTCTAAGAGGGATGATTGAAAGGCCATTCTTGTATTTAAATGCTGGCATTATAAACAAAAAATATGATGATTCAGAAATTATCTCAAACTTTTTTGAATTCCACTGAAGTGTGGGTAGAAATGACTGTCTTGAAGGAAGCAAATGTAAGAGAACCATTTAAAACCCATTTGTGGCAGAATGTGTTGGCTCTTGAAAGATGGTATTTGGTGTTCTAGATGACATCCCTGATATAAATGTGTTAGCCAGCATCAAATTGTACCATTGCACAGCATAGCAATGGATCTTCTCTTGGGTGACATAAAAAGGGATTTCTTTTTTTGTTTGTTTTGTTTTGTTTTTTTTTTTTGTTTGTTTTTGTTTTTATTTTCATTCTTTTTATTCATGGTACATATTATTCGATCTCCCATTATTATACCTTTCCAAAGGTTCTATTTCATTCTGGAATCTTAGAATATATTCCTTACTCTCTTTTATCTTGTAGAAATTCTAGCTCCTTTCAAATCTCAGCTCAAGTGTTTCCTTTTTTAGCAGACCTTTCTTTTTCTTTTTTTTTTAAATGGTTTTTATTTACCAGATATATGCATGGGTAATTTTACAACATTTTCAATTGCCAAACCTTTTGTTGTATATTTTCCCTCCCCACACCAAAGATGGAAGGTTGACCAAAACATGTTAAATATATAAAAGTATAATTTTTTATTTATTATATATTTTTATAATATTATCCCTTGTATTCATTTTTCCAAATTATGCCCCCCTCCCTCTATTCCCTCCCCCTGATGACAGGCAGTCCCATACATTTTACATGTGTTACAATATAACGTAGATACAATACATGTATGTAAATACCATTTTCTTGTTGCGCAATAAGCATTAGATTCCAAAGGTACATGTAACCTGGGCAGACAGATATTAGTGCTAAAAATTTTCATTCACTTCCCAGTGTTTCTTCTCTGGGTGTAACTACCTCTATCCATCATTGATCAACTGGAAGTGAGTTGGCTCTTCTTTATGTTGAAGATTTCCACTTCCATCAGAATACATCCTCATACAGTGTTGTTGTTGAAGTGTACAGTGATCTTCTAGTTCTGCTCATTTCACTCAGCATCAGTTGATGTAAATCTCTCCAGGCCTCTCTGTATTCCTCCTGCTGGTCATTTCTTACAGAGCAATAATATTCCATAACCTTCATATACCATAATTTACCCAACCATTCTCCAACTGATGGACATCCATTCATCTTCCAGTTTCTAGCTACAACAAAAAGAGCTGCAACAAACATTTTGGCACACAGGTCTCTTTCCACTCTTTAGTATTTCTTTGGGATATAAGCCCAGTAGTAGCACTGCTGGGTCAAAGGGTATGCACAGTTTGATAACTTTTTGGGCATAGTTCCAAATTGCTCTCCAGAATGGCTGGATTCTTTAACAACTCCACCAGCAATATATCAGTGTCCCAGTTTTCCCACATCCCCTCCAACATTCATCATTATTTGTTCCTGTCATCTTAGCCAATCTAAAAGGTGTGTAGTGAGTGGTATCTCAGAGTTGTATTAATTTGCATTTCTCTGATCAGTAGTGATTTGGAACACTTTCATATGAGTGGATATAGTTTCAATTTCTTCATCTGAGAATGGTCTGTTCATATCCTTTGACCATTTATTAATTGGAGAATGGTTCGGTTTCTTATAAATTAGGGTCAGTTCTCTATATATTTTGGAAATGAGACCTTTGTCAGAACCTTTGCTTTTAAAAATATTTTCCCAATTTGGTACTTCCCTTCGAATCTTGTTTGCATTAGTATTGTTTGTACAAAAACTTTTTAGTTTGATGTAATCAAAATCTTCTATATTGTGATCATTAATGATCTCTAGTTCTCCTCTGGTCATAAATTTCTTCATCCTCCACAAGTCTGAAAGGTAGACTATCCTCTGTTCCTCTAATCTATTTATTATCTCCCTCTTTATGCCTAAAGCATGGACCCTTTTTGAACTTATCTTGATATATGGTGTCAAGTGTGGATCCATATCTAATTTCTGCCATATTAATTTACAGTTTTCCCAACAGTTTTTTTTTTCCAAATAATGAATTTTTATCCCTAATGCTGGTATCTTTGGGTTTGTCAAAGATTAGATTGCTATAGATGTACCCTTTTTTGTCCTTTTTATCTTGTTCCACTAATCTACCGGTCTATTTCTTAGCCAATACCAAATGGTTTTGGTGACTGCTGCTATATAATATAACTTTAGATCAGGTGCACTTAGACCACCTTCCTCTGACTTTTTTTTCATTAGTTCCCTTGCAATTCTCAACCTTTTATTCTTCCATATGAATTTTGTTTTTATTTTTTCTAGGTCATTGAAATAGTTTCTTGGGAGTCTGATTGGTATAGCACTAAATAAATAGATTAGTTTGGGGAGTATTGTCATCTTTATTATATTCGCTCGGCCTATCCAAGAACACTGAAGTCTTTCCAATTATTTAAATCTGATTTTATTTTTGTGGCAAGTGTTTTGTAATTTTTCTTATATAATTCCTGACTTTTCTTTGGTAGATGGATTCCCAAATACTTTATACTCTCAACATTTGTTTGGAATGGAATTTCTCTTTGTATCTCTTGCTGTTGCATTTTGTTAGTGATATATAAAAATGCTGAGGATTTATGTGGATTTATTTTGTATCCTGCCACTTTGCTGAAATTTTGAATTATTTCTATTATCTTTTTAGCAGAGTCTTTGGGGTTCTCTAAGTATACCATCATGTCATCTGCAAAAAGTGATAGTTTAATTTCCTCATTTCCTACTCTAATTCCTTGAATCTCTTTCTCGGCTCTTATTGCCGAGGCTAGCGTTTCTAGTACTATATTGAATAGTAATGGTGATAGTGGGCAACCTTGTTTCACTCCTGATCTTACTGGGAAAGGTTGCAGTTTATTTCTATTGCATATTATGCTTACTGACGGTCTTAAATATATGCTCCTGATTATTCTAAGGAATAGTTCATTTATTCCTATACTCTCAAGAGTTTTTAGTAGGAATGGATGTTGGATTTTGTCAAATGCTTTTTCTGCATCTATTGAGATGATCATATGGTTCTTATTAATTTGATTATTAATATGGTCAATTATATTAATAGTTTTCCTAATATTAAACCAGCCCTGCATTCCTGGAATAAATCCTACTTGATCATAGTGTATTATCCTGGAGATGATTTTCTGAAGTCTTTTTGCTAATATCTTATTTAAGATTTTAGCATCTATTCATTAAGGAAATTGGTCTATAATTTTCTTTCTCAGTTTTCAATCTACCTGGTTTAGGTATCAGTACCATGTGTGTGTCATAAAAGGAGTTTGGTAGGACTCCTTCATTCCCTATTTTTTCAAATAGTTTATATAGCATTGGGGCTAATTGTTCTTTAAATGTTTGGTAGAATTCACATGTAAATCCATCTGGTCCTGTGGATTTTTTCCTGGGGAGTTGATTAATAGCTTGTTCTATTTCTTTTAATGAAATGGGACTATTTAAGCAATTTATCTCCTCCTCTGTTAATCTAGGGAGCCTATATTTTTGGAGGAAGCCATCCATTTCACTTAAGTTATCAAATTTATTGGCATAAAGTTGGGCAAAGTAACTCATTATTTCTCTAATTTCCTCTTCATTGGTGGAAAGATCCCCCTTTTCATTTGTAAGACTAACAATTTGATTTTCCTCTTTCATTTTTCTGATCAAATTTACCAAAGGTTTATCTATTTTATTGGCTTTTTCATAAAACCAACTCTTGGTTTTATTTATTAATTTGATAGTTTTTTTACTTTCAATATTATTGATTTCTCCTTTTAATTTTTGTATTTCAAGTTTAATTTTTGGTTGGGGGTTTATTATTTGGTCTTTGTCTAGCCTTTTAAGTTGTAAGCCCAATTCATTAATCTTCTATTTCTCTATTTTCTTCAAATAAGTCTCTAAAGATATAAAATTTCCCCTTATTACTGCTTTAGCTGCATCCCAAAGATTTTGGTATGATATCTCATCATTGTCATTATCTTGGGTGAAATTGTTAATTGTTTCTGTAATTTGCTCTTTCACCCAGTCATTCTTTAAGATGAGATTATTCAGTTTCCAATTACTTTTTGGTCTATTTACCCCTAACTTTTTACTGAATGTAGCTTTTATTGCATTGTGATCTGAGAAGAAGGCATTTATTATTTCTGCCTTCCTACATTTAATTTTGAGATCTTTATGTCCTAATATATGGTCTATTTTTGTATAGGATCCATGAACTGCTGAGAAGAAAGTATATTCCTTTCTATTGCCATTCAGTTTTCTCAAAAGGTCTATCATACCTAGTTTTTCTAATGTTCTATTTACTTTTTTAATTTCTTTCTTGTTTGTTTTGTGGTTTGATTTCTCTAAATCTGAGAGTGCAAGGTTGAGATCTCCCACTATTATAGTTTTACTGTCTATTTCTTCTTGCAACTCTCTTAACTTTTCCTTTAGAAAGTTAGATGCTATACCACTTGGTGCATATATGTTTAGTATTGATATGGCTTCATTATTTATGCTACCTTTCAGCAGGATATAGTTTCCTTCCTTATCTTTTTTAACGAGATCTACTTCTGCTTTTGCTTGATCTGAGATAAGGATAGCTACCCCTGCTTTTTTGGCTTTACCTGAAGCATAATAGGCTCTGTTCCAACCTTTTACCTTTACTCTGTATGTATCTCCCTGCTTTAAGTGTGTTTCCTGTAGACAACATATGTGTAGGGTTCTGCTTTTTGATCCAATCTGCTATCCGTCTCCGTTTGATGGGATCGTTCATCCCATTTTTATTTACAGTTAAAAATACTAATTCTGTATTTCCTGCCATCATATTATATCCAGATTATGCTTTTTCCCTTGACCCCCCTGATCCCCCTCCCTGATATTTAATTTACAGACCCCCCTTGTGACGCGCAACCCTCCCTTTTTTTTTTAGTATCCCTCCCCCCTCCCTCCAAGTCCCTTCACTTATTCTCCTTTTCCTTTTCCCTTTTCCTCTTCCCCCCTTTTAATGAGGTGAGAGAAAATTCTCTGAAAAACAAATATGTTAATTATTTACTCTTTGAGCCTCTTCTGATGAGAGTAAGATTCACACAATGATTCTCCCCCTTTCTAAGTTCCCTCAGATATGGTGTATTTTCTATGCCTCTTCCTGGGATGTAGTTTCCCTCTTTTTTATCATTCCTTCCCCTTTTTCTGAACTGACCTCCTTCCCTTTACTACACCCCCCTTTTTTTTCTTTTATATCAGTAAAATCAAATTATCCTTGAGTACTTTTTATATACCCACAACAGAGTTACAGTTCTCAAGGGTTCTGTGTACCTTTTTCTGTTTCTCTTCAGTCTTGTGGATGTAGATCAAATTTTTTGTTTAAGTCTGGTTTTTTTCTTAGAAACATAGAATTCCTCTGTTTCATTGAATGACCATCTTCTTCCATGGAAAAAGATGCTAAACTTAGCTGGGTAGTTCATTCTTGGTTGCAGTCCTTGATCTTTTGCCTTACGGAATATCAGGTTCCAGGCCCTTCTATCTTTTAATGTGGAGGCAGCCAGATCTTGTGTGACCCTTATTGTGGCACCTTGGTATTTAAATTGTTTTTTTTTTTTTCTAGCTGCTTGCAAGATTTTCTCCTTTGTGTGGTAATTCTGCAGCTTAGCCACAATATTCCGTGGTGTTCTTTTTTTAGGGTCTATTTCAGAAGGAGTTCGATGAATTCTTTCCACATCTACTTTCCCCTCTGTTTCTATTATCTCTGGACAGTTCTCTTTGATAATTTCCTGTAAAATAGAATCTAGGCTCTTTTTTTGGTCATAGTTTTCTGGAAGTCCAATAATCCGCAGATTATCTCTCCTAGATCTATTTTCCAGGTTTATAGATTTTCCCAGTAAGTATTTGACGTTGTTCTCCATCTTCTCATTTTTTTTGTTTTGTTTGACTGATTTTTGGGTTCTCTGTGAATCATTCATTTGTATTTGTTCCATCCTGACTTTTAAGGAGTTATTTTCTTCTTTCACAGTTTTTAGTTCTTTTTGTAAATGCCCAATTTCATTTTTAAATGAATTATTTTGCTCTATTGAATTTTTTCCATTTCCCTAATTTTTTTTTGAGAATTATTTTCTTTTTCCAATTCAGAAATTCTATTTTCTTGAGACTTTTTATCTTTTCCAATTCAGAAATCCTACTTTCCTGTGTTTTTTTAACCTTTTCTAATTCATAAATTTTGTTTCCCTGCATCTCCTGTGAATTCTTTATTTTTCCCAACTCCAATTTCAGGACGTTGTTATTCTCTATCATACCTTCCCTTTCCTTTCCCCATTTTTCTTCAAACTCCCTTAATTTTTTAAAAGTGTCTTCCAGGAGAGAGTTATGTGATGGGGGGCAGGAATCA
Source organism: Sminthopsis crassicaudata (assembly GCF_048593235.1). Taxonomy (NCBI): domain Eukaryota; kingdom Metazoa; phylum Chordata; class Mammalia; order Dasyuromorphia; family Dasyuridae; genus Sminthopsis; species Sminthopsis crassicaudata. Next base: position 270,808,160 of record NC_133621.1, on the reverse strand, counting down.
TTCCCCTTTAGGTTGTTATCTGCTGTCTCTCTGCTGTTAACTTCCTCGGGGTTGGATACCCGCTCTTTCTCTGTGTAGAAGGAATCTATGGTTTTTTTGGCTTTTTTGCTCATATTTAAAAAATCTTTTGGGGTCTGTCCCTGGGGTAGGAAATTATTTATTTACTTCTTTACCAGCTTCCTCCCAGACCGGATGGATGCAGTGGCTCCTGCGCCTGAGCTAAGATAGAGCTCTGGGAGAGAGTTCCCCACCCCTGTCACTGGAAGTGCCTCAGAGGTGATTAGCACTGCTGTGCCCCGAGGGCACTGTGTTTTAGCTGCTTCCCTGAGGTTGAGACTGAATAGTAAAGGCAGCACAAAGCCCAGCCTATGCATCCCGGTGGGGCGTGGATGTCTGCAGCAGGTGACATGAAAAGCCCCTGTGCTCAAACTGGAAATGTCTGCTAGAAACCTCGGTCCCTAGTTCAAAGGTTCCGCTTCTCTGGGACTTCCTGGAGCTGAGTTCCACTCCATCCAGCTAAGCTAGGCAGTGTGTGTTGCCTTGGGCCGTATCCACCCACTTGTCAATCTCTTAACTATTCTCAGGTGGTAGCTGAGGCCACACCCCCTGGTGCTGAGATCTGCTGAGTCACCTCCAGGATCCTATCTGAGTTTTTAAGGTATTTTAGCTTTCTCTTCTGAACTGCTAAATAATTAGCAGAGAAGAGCTAATAGCCTGTGCCAGATTCCTTTATCTCAGTGGCTTCTCTGATCCCAGAGCCCTTCCCAGCGTGGTCGGCAGAGTATGCTAGCACCCAGCCGTCTGTGCTGGCCTCTCTTCTTCCTCCCCTAGGAACTGACCTATTCTGTTGAAACTCCAGATTCTCTTCAGCTGGTAAGTCATGCTTCCAGTCCTTGTGGTATCTATCAGTCCTGGGCTTATTCTGAGGCTTAATTTATCTAATTGGTTGTGAGGGAGTGAGGACGTTCACAGAGTCGTGTGTTTCTTCTCCACCATCTTGGCCCAGCCCCCCTGGTTCAAGTCTTGAGAAATGCCAGCATCTAACTTTCTAAAGGAAAAGTTAAGAGAATTGCAAGAAGAAATAGACAGTAAAACTATAATAGTGGGAGATCTCAACCTTGCACTCTCAGATTTAGACAAATCAAACCACAAAACAAACAAGAAAGAAATTAAAAAAGTAAATAGAACATTAGAAAAACTGGGTACGATAGACCTTTGGAGAAAACTGAATGGCAATAGAAAGGAATATACCTTCTTCTCAGCAGTTCATGGATCCTATACAAAAACAGACCATATATTAGGACATAAAAATCTCAAAATTAAATGTAGGAAGGCAGAAATAATAAATGCCTTCTTCTCAGATCACAATGCAATAAAAACTACATTCAGTAAAAAGTTAGGGGTAAATAGACCAAAAAGTAATTGGAAAATGAACAATCTCATCTTAAAGAATGACTGGGTGAAACAGCAAATTATAGAAACAATTAATAATTTCCCCCAATATAATGACAATGATGAGACATCATACCAAAATCTGTGGGATGCAGATAAAGCAGTAATAACGGGAAATTTTATGTCTTTAGAGGTTTATTTGAAGAAAATAGAGAAAGAAGATTAACGAATTGAGCTACAGCTAAAAACTGCAGGTGTTTGCTTATCTTCAATGAATTTACATTCTCTTACTGTTGCCTCCTACCCTCTCTTTTTCATTAGCATTAGGAGTGTGTCACTGGCTAGTCTTCTTTATTTCTGGAGTAGATGTTTTAGGCTCTGGGTAGGTTTCCACATTAGTATACAAGTCTGGGCTCCCCCAGACTTTTCCAATGGGAGAAAAGGTCAGAAGGGGTGGAGGCTTCTGCATTAGGATCCATATAGTACTGCATTTGCAGCTTGTTCTTGGCAGGACTTGCCTTTTCTCATGAGATTAAATAAATCCTTGTAGTTTTTGACCTTGAAAGGCTCTGATTTTCATCTGGGTAAGAGTCACTGTCCCATATAGTTTCCATCTCTCCTCTTCTCTCCATGAAAACTATTCCCTTGGTACCAGCTCACAACTGCTGCTGTACTTGCAATCACCTTGGCATAAGCATTTGTTTTTATTTTGTTCACAGATAATTGTGCACTCAATATAGTCTGTGAAGCTGAAATGCAGCCAAGTGTGGATCAATTCTCTGCTGGGTCTGATAACTTCTGGCCTAACAATTAACAAGAAGAAAACATAGTTGCTCCATCAGCCAGCATCACACCATCCATATGGAGAAACATCGTTCCAGCAAATGGAGAAGCTTTGAATGCTATGGATAAATTCTCTTATCTTGCCATTATGAGGTTGACACACTCTTTGCCAGGGCTAGCTCAGTGTTTGGGAAAGCTTGGGAGATGAGCTGTGATGATGAGTACTGAATAGCAAACTGAAGGGCTACAGAGCTGTTACACTTGCCTCGTTGCTCTATGTCTGTGAAACTTGGACAATATGCCAGCACCATGCCAGGAAATGGAATCACTTGCATGTGAATTGTCTTAGGAATATGCTGAAGCTCCCATTAAGTAGGACAAAATATCAGACACTGATATTTACTTTCTCAAAGTAAACTACCAAACACCCAAACTTCTGCAGAGAGTGTAGCTCTGTGGAGCCAAGATCACATTATTTTGAATGCCTTACAGACACTTGCCAAAAAGACTATTTTATGGAAAACTCATACAGAGTAAGCACTCACAAGGTGGTCAGAAAAAGCAAAACAGAGACACACTCAAGATTTCTCCTAAAAACTTTAGATTTAATTGCATGACAAAGGAGATATTTGCATAGCATCATCCAGCACTGTGTGCTCTATGAGCAAAATAGGATTGAATTAGCTCAAAAGAAGCAGAAGATGAACACAGTTAGAGAAACCACCCCAAATGTTCATAAGGACTATTTGGGTCTAACCCTTTGTCACAGGATTCCATGGTCATATTGGTCTGATGAGCTACAGCTGAACATGCTAACTTGACATGAAGACAGTAATGTCATTTTGGTCCTCTTTGAAAACGAAGTACAATACCCATTATCTCTATCACTTTAAAATATTCTCAAGGTCAGTGCTAGAGAAAACAAATACCAAAGAAAGTCAAAGGAAATCTAGAGGACCAACCAGAAATCTAGCCAATGGAGCCTGTGCTTGACTCTATATGGTAAGCCTCCCATCAAATTCACAAGAATTCTCTATGGAGCATCCCTCCAATAATTATCATCATCATCATCATCATCATCATCATCATCATCATCATCATCATCACCATCATCATCATCATGATTAACATTTACATAGTGCTTATTACATGTCAGGTCTTGTGCTAAGCACTTTGTGAATGATATCTGATTTGATCCTCATAGCAATGCTTGGGATGTGGTTGCTATTATTCTTCCCATTTTACAGATAAGGAAACTGAGGCAAGCAGAAGGTAAATGTCTTGTCCAGGATCATATATGTAGTAAGTATTGGAGGTTGCTCTCACTCCCTGTCTTGCACTCAATGCACTGAGTCCTATAAATACAAAGGGCTTCAAAAGTATGCTGAAGTTCTCACATCAAGTGCAATGTTTAGCTACATGCCTCTTGGCAAAAGCCACAAACTACCTCAACCTCCATTAACTTTTGTTTTTAACCTACCTTCATTCTTTACCCAAGGTTGAATTTTGGGAGAAGCCTGACATTCAAACAGCAGAAAAAAGCAATGAAATTGGAAACGGTTAGAAAATTCATTGTTTCCTCCCGGCCACCCCTTCTCCTCACTGCCACCCTGCTTCAGAGGTAAAATGGCTATTTACATCAGTTTTGTTTTGGGAATCTAGGTCTTATCTAATGGAAAGAAATTAAAAATGCTATCCCATGACTTAGGTAATAGGAACAATGTATTTTCTTTCCATATAGAAAACAATGATGAGCATAGGGGAATTAAAGTGTGCATTTAAAGAACACTTTGAATACGACTTGTAATTCCATTCGTAACCAAGTTGTAAGTGGAGTTATTTTCCAGGTGGCTTCATGCAAGTCTTCATCCATAATTCAGTTTGAAAATTGTTCAAATTAACAAGGATCAATCAAATATTGTGTGTGTGTGTGTGTGTGTGTGTGTGTTTCTTTTTCCAGTGGCTCCTCTTTCTCAAATGTCAATTCTTCCTTTTGTTCTAGCCTGCTGCTACCACTACAATTGACCATCAGTAAACACAGCAGCCACAGATTTAGTGGCCTTCTAGGGCCTCATGACCTTCTGAAATGTACAAGATGATCTGGGCTCATCCATCTTAAGGTTTTGACTCAGTGACCTAGTGACTTTGGAAAAGATAAATTTTCCACAGTTTCCTCACTCTACTTTCCCATGAATCTTTTTGAAGAGGCCTCACGTTCAGAAACCATATGGAAAAAAGAACATTTGTTTAGAGGGACAGGGTATTGAACCTCTCTATTGGTTCTTCAGCTAGTACTGTGGATATAGAGATAACTCTTAATTAGTTCAAATAATGACTTCTCTAAAATTGGCCCACATAATCACACTATTTGAAGTTAAACTTATTGGTATTGGTATTAATCCAATCCAATCACTTAGTGCAAATTCAACTGATGTATGTGACCAATTCACAAGATTCAGTATTTGCATTAATTGGAACCAAACTTTGCTCTGTCTGGAGAAACAATGGGAAGACTTTACATATATAGACTCAATCAAATGAAGGCATAATCTACATAATCTTTCATAATCTTCTCAGAAACAGCTGGAGAGAAGGGCACACAATGCAAATGTGTGCCATAAGTAGGAAATTCAAGGAGAAACTTCAAAAGAATGGCTTTGTTAAATCTGTCATAAATAGAACTGGGTTCAAATCTTGTCCTTTTCATTTATCAACTGTGTCCCTAGCCAGGAATGATAACAGTACTTAAACTATTTTAAGTACAACTATTTCTTATAAATGTTCATCAAAAATAGAGAGAAATAAAGTGCTGTATGAATCATAAAATATTAGGTATGTGAGAGTTATTAGGATTACCAATAAGTGTAAGAGGAATTATTGTCCATTTTCATCTAGTTTATGTTCATCTGTATTTATAAAAAATTCAAGAAAATGCTTTTCACCTTCCACAAATTTCATATTAGATTACAGCCAAGTATCTGTAAGTCATTAAATGTTAATGATTTGCCTCTTTGAGTATTAACAAATTAGATTTACTTGTTTATTCTTCATATACATTGGTCTTTTCCCCAATAAGAAGTATATATATATTTTCAAATAATTTTTAATCCATGAGCAATTTTCTGTTTATAACCCATACGCACTAAAATACATATAGGATGATGGAGTCTGTTACTTGCTCAATGGGGCTTTGAACTAGCCAAACCATTGTCCAGATCTTTTCAAAACATATCAGTGCTAAATGTTAGAAAATATTATAGAACATCATATGCAATTTAGAGACATTATTGAAGTTCTACAGGATATCATCAAGTAAGGCATAAAATATGGAGAGAATCTATCCCTTGAATAGATATTGATGAGACATGTCACAAGTATAACCAACATGTTGACCACTGGATTTACAAATTGGATCACAAATAATTCTTATCAAGACCAAAAGACTTACAAGATGAACTGACATTTTGATTTGTTGGAAAGGAGGAGAGGGAAAAGCAATGCAGGGGAGGAAAAGAAGGATTAGGGGAAGGGAAAGGGGGACTAGAAGAAGTAGAAGAAAGAACAAAGGAAAGGAAGGAAGGAAGGAAGGAAGGAAGGAAGGAAGGAAGGAAGGAAGGAAGGAAGGAAGGAAGGAAGGGAAGAAGGAAGGAAGGAAGGAAGGAAGACAGGAAGGAAGGAAGATAGGAAGGAAGGAAGGAAGGAAGGAAGGAAGGAAGGAAGATAGGAAGAAAAGAAGGAAGGAAGATAGGAAGATAGGAAGGAAGGAAGATAGGAAGGAAGGAAGGAAGGAAAGAAGGAAGGAAGGAAGGAAGATAGGAAGGAAGGAAGGAAGGAAAGAAGGAAGGAAGGAAGGAAGGAAGGAAGGAAGGAAGGAAGATAGGAAGGAAGGAAGATAGTAAGGAAGGAAGGAAGATAGGAAGGAAGGAAGGAAGGAAGGAAGGAAGATAGGAAGGAAGGAAGGAAGGAAGGAAGGAAGGAAGGAAGGAAGGAAGGAAGGAAGGAAGGAAGGAAGGAAGGAAGGAAGGAAGGAAGGAAGGAAGGAAGGAAGAAAGGAAGGAAGGAAGGAAAGAAGGAAGAAAGGAAGGAAGGAAGGAGGTGAAATGGGCAAAAGACTGGCCCTCTCATCCCTGGGTAAAGGGGCCTCGAGGTTATAGGAAAATGTTGCTTAAATTAAATTAAGGGAAGTGCTATGTTCAGACTAGGGCCTATCCCCCTGTTCATGAGACCCTAGACTTTCCGAGAAGTAGGTGTCTGTAACAAGTCACAACATTGCAAAACATGCTGACACTCTCGTCCACTCTCGTTTACATTGGGGAAGTGTAATGTAAACGAGAAACTGTGTAACCCCAAGGCTGTACCCGGATGTGGCAAATGGGCTTAAAAGTGTACCTCAGTAAAGGTTCGGGGCTGATCTCTACTAGCCTCTCTAGTGGGGCCAGTCACCGGCCGGCTAATAAATGATGCTTTAAATTGAATAATCTGGTCAGAGCTGTCTATCTCATGTCTTTCCATTTCAGAGGAAGAAAAAGGAAAACGAAAAAGTAAGGGGTAGGGGAAATAAGAAGGGGACAAAGGAATGGAGATAAGGAAGGAGGAAGGGGGAAGACAAGAAAGGCCAAGAAGAACCACAAGCAGCAGCAGCAGCAGCAGCAGCAGCAGCAGCAACAGCAGCAATAACAACAGCATCGGGGTTGATAGTGGGGTAGTGAGGGTCAGTAGGGTGGCTATGCATTATTTCTGTATTCTCAGGTTCAGTGAATCTGGAGCTGAACAATTCAAGGTGAGCTGGTGGTGCAGAGGATACATTTCACATCTTGAATGGAACATGAGAGGCGGCAGGGAAAAGCAGGAGGGGTAAAGGGCAAGACTAGTAGTTAGATAATAACCTGCATTATTTCCCTTTGCAGAAATGTTCTTATCGATTGGGGGTTGAACCAAGTCAGTAGAAAGTAGCAACAAAATGCTGTTATTTTCTACTCCACATTATATGTGACTTAAAAACAAAGCTGACTTTAATAATCTTTCCTAACAGAAGTGTGCCACATTATGATATAAACTAATACAGAGAATCAAAGAATTCCTGTAGGATATTTTAAAATAGTCATACCTTCCCTTAGTCTTCTGTATCCCTCTCTCTTGTCTTTGGATTCATCAGTGCCCCTTCTAGAATGTAACATTTTGAAAAACACAATATTCTGGACAGGATCTCAGCCCAGAGTTGAATGGGTCTATTACCCTCTAGATGCCCTCTAAAGTCTCTGGGTATGTTTACATCTTTCAAGTAAAAGTGGTACATCTTTTTCTATTGAACTGCTGAAATCCCTCTCCTCCCTTCTGACCCCCCCCCCATTAATTATAGCAGCATTAAGGAAAATTATGTAGAGAATGGGCTTGAACCCAGAGCTGCCTGGTTGAGACCAGGGGTCCATCGTCCCGTACAAATCCTTCCCCGACACACTAGAAGGCAGTAGAATGGAAGGAAGGTGGAAGGGGAGGGAGAAGGGAAGGAAGAATCAGAAGAGACACCTAGACTGCATTTGTCCATCCGGGCCTCTAGGGTCCTTTTCAGGCTGGCTCCGCCTTTAGCTTCACAGAATTGTTAAAGGCTTGCAAGAGACTTGGCAGATTACCGAGTAGAATCTGATTTTACAGAAGAAACCGACGCTCAGAGAGGACGAGTTTTGCCTAATACAAAAGTAAGCAACAGAGCAGGTGCCGAGATTCGAATGGGAGACCAGGAGCTCACCCACCCTCGAGCGCCTCGAGCTCTGGATTCCTCGAGCTGAGAGTTAAGGGACCCAGCACCCGAGCACTCACCAGTGCGTGACTTGACTATGGCATCCCCGTGAGCCAGGAGCCGACAAAGGCACGGGCTGTTCAGGTCCCCTCTTGTGGTTGCCAGGGTTGCTCTCTAGAGGCAAATCGGTTCTAACTGCTGCGGCCTCAGCGGTCTCTAAACTTCTGTCCTCGGGTTATTTCTCCCTTTTCTTTCCCCTTTAATTCCCATTTTAATTCCCCCTTCAAATTCCCCTTTAATCCCCCCTCGGAGCAGGCTGAGGGGCCGGGAGAGAACTCCCCAGTGGGTTCTCCCTCCCCGCCCTGAAGCCTGCTTCCAGCATGAAGATGATGTCTGATTTCGGCCAGAAAGAGCAATTCCCACCTGGCCCCTCCATCAAGCTGCCGATTTTCTTTGGGGTCCAAACGTCCAGCTACGTCCCAGGATACGTGATCCAGAGCAAGGACCTTCGGAAGATCCACAAAGCTGCCTTGTTAGGGGATGTGGCCACAGTGCAGCATCTGTTGCTGTTCGGAAAAAAACAATGTAAATGATCCGGATAGAGAGAAACGGTAAGAGCAAAGGTTGGGGGAGGGGAGAGAAGGAGAAGATCCCACCCGAGGAACCTAAGATATGCCCCCCATCCCTCCACTTGAGTCCGTGCCACCCCCCCCCAATTAACCCCCTGGAAATCAAACCTCCTCAGCACTTTGCTTCTCTAGAGATTGGATAGCAAGTCCCAGAAGCTGGGCCACCTCCTCCCTCCGGCCTGTCCATGTTTAATGAATTGGAAACTCCTTCCTTTGCCTTTAGCCAGGGTCCAACTGGCATATTTTTAATCATAGTAACATGGGAAAAAATACTAATCTTTTCTGCTGAAATGTTGACAGGTCCAAAACGACTGTGACTGTCCATAAGGATATGTGAGGGATTTTCTTGGCAAAGCTACTGGAATGGTTTGCCATTTCCTTCTTGCGGCTCATTTTGACAGATGAGGACATTGAGGCAATCAGGGTTAAATAACCTGCCCAGGATCACGCAACTGTAAGTATTTGACATCAGATTTGAACTCAGGAAGATGTCTTCCTGACTCCAAACCCAGAACTCTTATTCATTGTGCCACTTAAATGCCCCAAGATGGATGCAATATGTGAAGAGTAAAAATTTCAAGGCAGAAAACTGCTGCTTTTATTAAGATCTATTCTGTATATCAGGCACAAGGCTCACAGCAACAGATACAAAGGAATGGGGGAGCATGGATTGCCCCTCCATTCTAGGAGGTCAGTCAGGTAAGGGAGCTAATCAAAAAGGCAGCCTCTGAAGCAGAGGAAAGGATGTTTGGGAACCAGGAGACAGAGTAGTATTAAAAAACTAGAGAGGAGGGAATATCACAATACCTAGGGAGAAGGGAATATCAAGGAGAAAAAGGCTACAGTTTGAAAGGCTTCAGAGAGGCAAAAAGAGAATTGAGAAAAGACGATTAGATTTGGCAATTAAGAGATCCATTAACATGTGAAGAATTTAGAAGAAAGCGTGAGTGTTAAAAGAAAATGAGAGGAGAGGAAATGGAGACACCTCTCTCATGGCATTTAGCTACAAAAGACAGGAGAGATGTGGAATGATAGTAGGGATGGATAGATCAAAGGCAATTTCTTTGAGGATTGGGGGAGAAGACAAGGGCATGTTTGTAGGCAAGCAGGGAAATAGGATATAGTGAAAGAGTGAGATAAGTGAGAAGAGGAATAATTCATTGGCAAGGAAAGGGCTACCTCTTCAAATGAGATAGGTGAAGGAAAAATATTCATAGGAGGCATTTCCAGATGAATTAGGTGAGGAGGGCAAAAGGGGGAGATTTCGGGGAATGACCTGTTTTGTTTTGTTTTTCCCCAGTAAATATAAGCCAAGATTTTTAGCTGAAAAGATGCAGCAGAGTGTGTGTGTACTATGAAAGGTTTGAGATGAAAAGGTTTGGAAGAGCTATTGTGGTAAATGGCATAATGAATTATTTAGGGAAGTATAATATGAAAGGATTGCCTTGGAGAACCCAATTGAGCTCATGGGACAAATTTTCAGTGGCCCTAGTAAGCACAGGTGCATGATTTTTTTTCCAGCCTTATTTGACATCTTCATAGAAAGATCGAGCCCTAGAAGAACATTGTTGGCAATATAATACATGAGCAATAGATTTAAAGGAAGACAAGGGAGAGTTGAACAGCCACATTGAATGGTTCACCAAGGAGTCAAGATAAAGAAAGGAGAAGAGTATAGCTAATGCAGGGGTTGATGGCCTTGAATTAGAAATCATGGTCTGGCTGAAAAACAGAATTCAAGTTTGCAAAGCAAAGGAAGACATGGACTGACAATAGATTGTGATCAGATAAAAGAAACAGGATTTGAAAGGACAGCAGTGCTGCATTTGTGGGTGGTCAAAGGTCTGTCTTTATCTGGCTGAGATAAGATGAAGTAGATCATATGAAATGTGGAAGTTGAGCAACTATGAAGTGAGTATGTTTGAGGGAGTGATAACCTGTATGCTGAAGAAATATAATGGCTTTAAGTTATGACTAATGTAAGGAGACTTTTTTCATGTGTAGTTTATAGAAACAGCTTTATTACTCTCTCAGCATACCTCATATAGCTTTCCAATGAAAAGTGTATGTTAGAGTGTCTCATGGGATGAGGACTGTTTAAGTAGTTTTACTGATAAAAGGGAATTCCCTTGACAGTATCTTTTCTGCAACTTTGAATTTAGAAAATTGTATTGGTCAGTGAGAGGTTAACTGATCTGCACAGGTCCTATATAGGAAGTGTATGTAAAATATAACACCTAGTAGGTCTTGCAAACTTCCAGGATAGTTTTCTGTCCACCATACTGTGCTACCACTCTTGATTTTATGAAACAATGTATGCAAGAGAATCTTTAACCACGAATCACAAAAATCATACATAGGGAAATTAAATTTCTTATGTATTTTTCAAAGGACTTTGTTGTTTATTAAATACTGAAAATTTGTGGAGTCCTTTCTAGAAACTTGATGGTTCAAAGTACATTATTCACTTGTCCAAATTGTATTTTATATTGCTTCTTAATTGGTGAAAATATGCAAGTAATTAAATGCATTCTTAGAAACAATAAAGTCTTGTCCTGATTTAAACTTATTTTTTCATGTCATTTCCAATATCACTTATTCATTAGCTTGAAAAATTAAAAATGACAGGCTATATTTTGATTTTTTTTCTTAATATTTTCCCTTATCCTAAAAGCCAAGTATCCTAAAGGTACTGGCATGGTACTTGTGCATGCACAGCCGTACATCAGTGTGCCTGGCTTAACATTTACAAAGCCACAAGTAAGTGTGGATAAGTGAGAATATCCCCATAGGCTAAAGCAACAGAGGTATTGGCTCCCTGAAATGACTGACTTAATAATTGGCTGACTATCCTTACTTATTTTCTTCTAATGGATATACTGATTTGTAGTTGAATTACTTTCAGAATATATTAATAGATAGATAAAATAATTATCATGCATACTTTTTTGATGTGGTTATTAAATTTTATTTAAATACAGTAATGTTCATGGAAATTATTATAAGTAACTCTTGGCTTAATATGTTTTTTTTTTCTAAAACTAAAGAAAAATGAACATCCTTTAGCCACACAGTATAACAATTCAAAGAAAATGTTAATCCCTTTTTCAAGGTTGAGATACTTTTAAATTTGTTCAATAGTGGTCAGAGAACCACTGCCAAATGAGCCTAAACAGAATGTCACTATTTAATTATCCACCAGTTTGAAGTTTTGACTATACTTAATCTGGAGACATCCTCAAAATGATGAACATTGAATTTCTAACCATCAGCTGCTTATGAATTCATTGAAAACTGACTCAGAGTCTTCCCTTTTCCCCTGTATTTCATGGTTATATTCTCCCCTGAAAATGCACAGCAACCAAATTGCCCTCCCATCACGGTGCCACTCAGCATGACTGTTTACCAAGCATCTTTCTTTTTCACCCTCTTTTCCTCTATTATGAGAATTTTTTTGCTGCTTTACTTCCTTTCTTTCACTACTCATTACTTAGTTTCCTACTTAAGCAATTTCACAAATATAAACACCTTTTTATAATTTCATTATCCTTTCTGCCAACTCCTTCCCTGGAATATCATTTTATCTTGTCTTCCTTTAATTTTGCTTATCCCTTTTCTGAGTAAAACAAGGAGTACATCTGGATTAAGAAAGTTAAAATTTGTAGTGTAAACTGAATTAATAATTTTTTTTAAAAATTTCAATTTTTTTAAAAGTTCCCTTCATATTCTCAATAATAAAAGGTTTCATCTCTCCCTTTTCTAAATAAGCTTGAAAATCATTAGCAGTTAACTTTTTAAGAGATGCAAATGTCTTATGTGTTACTTTTTCTGTTTTGTTTGATTACTGATTTAAGAACTAGTTCGTACTATTGCTAAATACTAATTACTAGAAAGACCTGGATTTATATATACTTTCTAGTTATGTGACCCTGAGCAAATTTGTTTATCAGCTTCTTCAGTGTCCTCAAGCATGAGGATGATAATAATACCTACTTCCCAAAGATCAAATGATAAAATATTTGAAAAATGCTGAACATAGTCTCTGGAACATAGTAGACACATAATAGATGTTAGTTTTCCTTCTTATCAAGATACATCCAAGCATGTCACCATTGCAGCTGGGAGGATGGGGGAGGAAGAAATCTCTTCCCTTCTGATTACCTTAGACGCTCTGAGAGAAGGCCAGAAGGAAAAGGCAAAAAGGGAGTTCTGAAAAACAAGAAAAAATTAAAATATATCTATATGAAAATTTATATGAACATTCATTACTTCAGTAATGCATGATTTTGTTGTTATGGATATTTCCTCCACCAACACATAACACAACCTCTTTACAACTTGGTGTAGAAGGTCAGCTATGAGCAGGAGGTTTTCAATGAATAGAATGCTGGGCTTGGAGTCAGGAAGACTTATCTTTGTGGAGCTCAAGTCTGGTATCAGATACTAGCTGTGTGGCTCTGGGCAAGACTCTCAATCTCGTTTGCCTCAGTTTCCTCATATGTAAAATGAGCTGGGAGAAGGAAATGGCAAACTATTCCAGTATCTTTAGCAAGAAAACTCAACATGAGGAGACATAAAGTCAAACAGGACTGAGATGACTAAACAACAAAGATGTACTTTGAAATATATCATCCATAAAAAATCCATCCTCCTTTGACCAATCTTTATGACCTGAGTTAGGTTGGTCTGCAGACAACAGACAAACCAGGCCCTTACTACAAACCCTTCCCACCATGGCAGAACTGCCAAAATGTTTACCCTGCTGGAATAGCCTGTGGCAACCTAGAGCCATTTCAACTGTACAATGGTGCATTTCAGTAAGTATTGGTAGAGAATGCACACATGTGTGCATGTGCTAGTATAAAGATCCAATGTGTAAATATGTAAGGGATTTTGATGAGGCAGCTGCTTCACTAAATATTTTGTAGTTGCGGATGGATATCTTAATGGAAAAAAATATAGACTTAACCACCAGGCATGGTGAAGTCCACCTATAATCCCAGTTACAGGGAGGCTGAGGCTAGCAGATCTCTTGAACTCATGAGGTGAAGCAGCCCAGGTCAGAACCTGAGCAAAGTTCCCCTGCTATTCTGTAGTGAAATCTACATCTATTTGCTAGATATATTTTTCCTGCTCTAGCGATTTTTTGTCCAGCTATGAGAGTTAATGCATATTTTGTATTTATTTGGGTGACATTAGTGGCCATTTACTTTAGAAATGATTTACAATTTAGGCATAAGAATAATACATTATTAATTTAATTAAGTTAACAATGGCACAATATTGATTGCTGTAGTATATTATCAAACAATCACATTGCTCTCTCATTTCTATAGAACATCTCTTCATCTGGCCTGTGCTAATGGACATCCAGATGTTGTGTCTCTCTTAGTAGAGAGAAAATGTGAACTGGATTTGTTGGACAGAGACAGTCAAACACCTTTAATGAAGGTATGCATTAGTTAACCATGCTGTTCATTGAAAAGGAATTAGATTTCTGCCTTTAAGAAAATCAAAAATTAGTAACTTATTTAAATATCACTAATAATTTTTGAATATACTCAACTTTACATTATGTTATTATTTCTTTGCATATATTATACTGACAGGCAATACAGTGTGAGCAGGAGGAGTGTGCTACTATCTTGCTTGAACATGGTGCAAATCCTAATCTTAGGGATGGCAGTAACAATGCTCTTCACTATGTTGCCTTTTTTTCAGGGCATAGACATGGCAGCAAAACTGCTTCAATATAAAGCTGATATTGAAGCAAAAAACAAGGTAGAAACTAACAATCTTGTATAATAAAGTCGATTATCAGCTAAAAAAATCATAGTGTCCAATGTACATATTTTTTAATTGGAAGCATTTCTTTAGTGAAAATAATTTAAAATTATCCTGTAATCAAAGTTCATTAGTCTTTGAAATTTTCTAATGTAGGATGGAGGGGTGAGGAAGTCAGGGAGAGTACACATGACACTGGAAGAGATTTCATTCACAGTGGAATTCCTAAGAAGGAAATTCCCTCTATTGATTTAGCTCAGGGCTTGCTATATGTTTTAATCTTAGAGTGTGGATTCAACTGAGATTCATTAACTTAAAAAAAAAAAAAAAAAAAAAAAACTACATTATGTTTATGCTTATTTCAATGTAATTGGTTTTGTTTGTTTTCTATGTATTTTAGGTATTTAAAAATATTATTCTGAAAAGGAGTGCATGACAAACAAAATGTTAAGAAATCCAATGTTAGGGAGAGTCCTGGAGTGCTGCTGGGTCACCCAGTCAGCATGTGTGTGTCAGCTGAAGGCCCTGAATCTAGGTCTCACTGACTTTGTTACTAGTTAGCTGACTATTCTATCACATCCATCTCTCCAGAATCTTCTCTGCTTGATATATTAGGTCTGCTCCCCAGAATGATAAACTAGTATTAGCAGATATTATCTACAATGCTTTTCTATATAGAACTTAGCAATGTCAATTTGTCATGAAGAAATGTCATGATTTTTTAGGAAAAACCTTTTGAAATTTGTTCCTACTGAGTCTTAACTACACAGAGACAGAATTTTCACAGGAAAAAATTAAATATATGTTTTCTTTATCCTAATGACTAAAAATTTCTTTTTCTAGTCTGAATGATTCCTGATTTTTTTCAGTAAAGTCTTAATTCTTAGTCATTGCCACTTGGGAGAGAAAAAAACAAAGAATATATTAGGAAGGTTGGTAAAAGAGGGAAAGTGCTAGGTAAATCATTTTTTTCCAAGTTTAACTTGCTCAGGGCAATATTTTTTTAAAGTGTTTTATTTGCTGCTGCTGTTGGTGGTGTTGCTGTTGAGTTTGTTTGCATCTGAGGAGAATGGGTAAAAATAGTCAACTTCAAAGCCAGCCAGGATATAGCCTTTATCTTAATAGAGTTTTGAGGAAATAAGTTTGTCTGCATCTGGACAATAATATGGCAAGAAAGGAAATATACTCATCAAATAATAGGAATTGGTCTCTTACAAATTATGAATACATATTAATAACTAGAAAGAATCCAAAAGATATCTAGTTTCATTCTATCATTTTACATGTAAGGAAACTTATGGTCCAGAGAGCTGAAATAATTTGCTTTCTGATCACATAGAAATTAACTAACAGAAATAAGATTTATGCTCTAGTCTTCTCCAATGTTTCATTGTGCCATGCTTTCTTACCACTTCATTAGCAAATTCACAAGATGTTTATAAAATGTCATAAGTTGAATTAAATTAAATATAAAATGCTTACTTAATATAACAATATCTTTATTGTGACTTTGCAGGAAGGACTTACACCACTTTTTTTTTTTTTTTTGCAATTAGAGCAAAGAATTGTGAAATGGCACAATTTCTCCTAAAGAATGGAGCAAATGTTAATGCCTTGGATGACTATAAAAAGTACAGTAATTAAAACTTTAAAAGAAAAAAAAGCAATAAAAACAATTTAAATCATGGAACACTTAGTGAACAACAATAATTGAATCTGAACATCATTGAAAAGGGGTGAAAAATGTCAACACACATCAGGTATGAAAAGAAAAAAAAATCCCTATTTATGACTCTGCAAGAGAAAAAACAGCTCATGTGGGCATATTAACCATTGTGTATTGGTGATTACGATTTGCAGGTTTTTTTTTTTTTTATTGATTTTGAATTAGTTAAGATTATCCCATAGAAGTTTTGAACTTTCATAATTCAGTTGATTCTCTTTATGAAATAATCTTAATAAGGATTGTAGCATGTATTTTCTGTTCCATGTTTCAATTTCCCTTAAGAATATGCACATTGATAAATGCAAATAAAGGAATGATATGATAAAATACTTATATGGATCCTTGAGCTTATCATGATGAATACTCTTGCCACTGATTCAGATATTAATCCTTCCATCCAATCTCAGCCCACAGGACTTTTGTCATAAAGGATCCAGGAAAACACATTGAATTGTTCCCTTGCTTCTTTCAATACTTGAGAACCAGTGCAAGCTTTCATTTGCAATACGAGATTAGCCTTCCTCTTTTTCTATTCATTTTTGTCTTTGCCATACTTTACTGCATCAAAGTCATCAAAATCACCTATGTATATTCACCATATATATGTCCATGGATTTTGGGGTTTCTCTACAATTTTGATTTGTAAGAGATCATGTGTTTCTGTTTTGGATTTTTAAAAATCTACTGTGGCCAAATATCACTCCTGAAAAATATTGGTGTTTATAAGCTTTTGTGGCAGTGTAATTATTAGAAAAGTGCTGTGTAGTTTCTCAAATGAGATCCTATTGGATCTTCTTTTCCCAATAATGCTGAGACCAGTTCATTATTGTTGTGCAATATCCATGCAAGCAATAATATCAATCGATCATGGATAAAAACTGCCAATTTTTTTTTGTCAAAAGTGTTTTGTAATTGTATTCAGACAGTTCATGAATTTGTTTTGGCAGGAGACTTCCCAAATTTTTCTTTCTACCTCTTGCTTTTGAACTTTGTTGATCATATAAAGAAATGCAAATGTGGATTTATCTTCAACTTTACTAAAGTTGTTATTTCATATAGTGTGAAGTACAGGCTAGTTCCTTGGAGGGCCTTGGGGCCAACCAGAGTCAGGATAAATTAAAGTCCTTGGCTTTCAGGGGGAGAAGTGAAGGAGACAGACAACCTGCCATGAGGTTCCTGGACCAGCCTCTCTCTTCCTCTCCTGCTGCAAAGTGACACTGACCTCTGTCCCTCAAACCTCCAATCCTTGCTTATGATTATCTCAATACCAAACCACAAGTACTCAATAGTGAGAAAAGCCATTTATGGAAACATATGCTAATAGAGTCATTGTCTCACATCGAATAGGTAATTAAGTGCTCTGTTTTCTGATTCAAGCATACCTTTTTAGAGTTTCAGCCCTCTACTACAATATAGTTTTAGTTGATTTAGGTTTCTCTAAGTATCCAATTATGCATAATCTTCAAAGAGTGATCATTTTGTTTCCTTATTGCCTGTTCTAATGTCTTCTATTTTTCTTTTATTGTTATAACATTTTTAGTACTATGTCAAAAAATAGTGGTGACAATGGACATCCTGGCTTCACCTCTGATTTTACTGGGAAGTCTTTGAGATTATCTCCATTACAGATATTGTTTGTTGGACTTCTGGCCAAGATGGTGGAAAGGAGGCACACAGATGCTTGAGCTCCATGTTTTCTCACAAAATTTATTGCATGACAAGCCTCAGAATTAATATTTAATGGGGAAAAAAAAACACACACAAATAATTGCCAACAGAAGACATCCTTGAAATTTACCAGAAAAGGTCTGTGTTTGCTTAGGGGAGGGGACAAACAGACTGGGCGAAGGCTGAGGGCAAGTAGTGAGAGCGAGGCAGGCAGCTCACACTGCTCAGACCAGAGGGGGGATGGATGCGATCTCTGCTGTTTCAGTGGAATGACCTTTACCCCAGTGTGGATATTCTGTCTTGGCAGCAAGCCAGGATACACAGGGAAGGTGTGAACACAGGAGGTAAAGAATAAAACCCCTAGCATCTCTTGGGACCTGGCCACCTCCACCCCCACCTTGAGTGGCTCAACTTGTTCTTAGAGCCTCAGAGTCTCAGAGCCCAGATGCAGCACAGCCATTGCTGTCCTGTTAGTGCTTCGATGCTGTCTCCTGCAGTCTGTAGCGAAAGCCCAGTAACACCATCCAGCCCCATCCTCCCCAAAAAAAGCAGATCAGTTGTTTTCCTTATTAATTTGTTTTCTTTGATTCTGCTCTGACAAAATGAACAAAAATTTTAAAAGGGCTCTAATACTTGACAGCTTCTGTATGGATAGAAAGCAGACTTCAAACCCTGAGGAGACTAAAAGCAGACTGTCTCCAGAAGAATCCCCAAAAGGGGGATATGATCTGCTCTTCAATACACAAAACTCTCATAGAGGAAATCAAAAAGGCTCTCACAAGAGAGCTAGAAGAGAAATGGGAAAAGGAAAGGGAAGCTTGGCAAGAGAGTCTAGAGAAGTCATCCCACACATTTAAAGACAGAGTGGATACAGAAATCAAATCATTGAGAAACAAAATTAGTGAATTGGAAAAGGTAAACAACTCCAAGGAAAACAGGATTAATGGGTTGGGAAAAAGAAAATAAATCTCTAAAAAATAAAATTGATCAAATGGAAAAAAAATTCCATAGAAGAAAAAAACTCATTTAAAACCTCAATTGGACAATTACAAAAAGATATAAAGAAAGTGAGTGAAGAAAATCATTGAAAATCAGAATCGAACAAGTAGAATTGAATGAGTCAAGGAGAAACCAAGAAGCAGTCAAGCAAATCCAGAAAAATGAAACAATGGAAAATAATGTAAAGTACTTTACTGGGAAGACAACAGACCTGGAAAGTAGATCTAGGAGAGACAATTTGAGAATAATTGAACTCCCTGAAAAATACGAGGAAAAAAAAGAGCCTGGACACCATTTTCCAGGAAATTATCAAAGAGAACTTGCCCAGATGTTTTAGAAACAGAGGGTAAAATAGACATTAAAAAAATTCACCAATCACCTACTGAAAGGGACCCTAAAATCAAAACACCAAGAAATATAGTGGCCAAGTTCAAGAACCAGCAGACAAAGGAAAAAAATAAAATATTGGAAGTGCTAGAAAAAATCATTTCAGACATGGAGAAGCCACAATAAGGATAACCCAGGATCTAGCATCATCCACATTAAAGGAGCGAAGGGCCTGGAATATGACATTCTGAAAGGCTAAGGAACTTGGTATGCAGCCAAGAATAACTTACCCTGCAAAAATGAGCATCGTTTTCCAGGGAAGAAGATGGACATTTAACGAAATAAATGAATTCCATCTATTCTTGATGAAAAAACCATATCTACACAAAAAGATTGATCTTCAATTACAGAACTTAAGAGATTTCTAAAAAGGTAAAAAGAAATCTTGAAAACTATATTTCTGCCATAAAGATATATAAAGAACATATGTATAATTGGTCCTAGAAACTAGAGGTGGAAAGGAAATTATATCATAAAAAAGGATAAAGTGGTGGTACTACATCTCATGAAGAGGCAAAGGTAACCTATTATATCTGAGAGAAAGAAAGGAGGGAGATGAACATAGTGTGTATCAATAGACATATTCGATTTATGATGAAACATCTTCCACTTCATTGAAAAGTGGGAGGGAAAAAGGGAAAAGTGATGGAGTAAGCTAAGGGGAAGGGAATACAGGTATTGTTTGTTGGTGTTTTTAGATAGATACTGATTATAATTTTAAAGAATGTCGTCTTTTTTATTCTCTCTAATGCTTTTAATAGGAATGGGTGCTGTTTTTTATCAAAAACTTTTTAAAGCATCTTTTGATATAACCATATGATTTCTGTTGCTTTTGTTTTTGATATAGACAATTCTATTGATATTTTCCATAATATTGATCCAATCTTGCATTCCTGGTATAAACTAAACCTGGCCACAGTGATACTTGTGATACATTGCTGCAATCTCCTTGTTCTCATTTGAGTTGAAATTTTTGCATCAATATTCCTTTGGGAAAATAGTCATTTTCTTTCTCTCTCTAGGTCTTCCTAGTATTTAGGAATAGTACCATACTTGTTCCATAAAACGAATAGTAGAACTGTTTCTTTGCCTATTTTCCCAATTAATTTATATAGTATTAGAATTAAGTTTTCTTTGAATGTTTATTAGAATTCCAGAGTGAACCCTGGCATTGTGGATTATTTTTTTAAGGAGTTCAATAATGGCTTGTTAAATTTCTTCTTCTAAGATGCAGTTATTTAATTAGGCATCCTATTCCCTGATTTATTAATGTGGGTAATTTATATTTTCCTAAATATTCATTGATTTTCCTTATATGGTGAGATTTACTGGCAGAGATTAGGCAAAATATTTCCTGATGATTGTTTTAATTTCTTCATTGGTGGTAATTTCACTCTTGTTTTTTGATAGTGGACATTTAGTTTTCACCATATTTAAAATCAAATTAACTAATGGCTTATTTCATTGATTTTTTATTAAAGCAGCTATTAGACTTATTTGTTAGTCGAATACTCTCCTTATATGTTTTTGTTTACTTTAAATATGTTGAAATTCACATTTGATTGTGAGGATTTCCAATTTGTTACCCAGTTGGGGATTTTCAAATTCATTATCTTACTAGGTATTTTTTGTTTTGTTTTTTGTATATTTCGTATTTGTTTTTAGTTTCATGCCTCACTCATTGATCTGTTCTTCTTATATTTTACTTATATAAGAATTTAGGCAAGCTAATTTTACCCTTAATATTATTTTGGCTGCATCTCATACATTTTGGCATGTTATCTCATTCATATCATTCTCTTTTATGTGGATTTATTTTATATGCTACAATTTTGCTAAAGCTGTTGATTCTTCCTAGTATTTTTAGTTGATTCTCTAAATATGCCATTTCATCTGCAAAAAGTGCTAGTTTTCTTTTCTCATTACCTACTTTAATTCCTTCAACTTTTTTTTTTCTCTTATTGCTAAAGCTAACATTTCTAGTACAAGATTAAATAGTAGTAGTGAAAAGGGGCAACTTCATTTCACCTCTAATCTTATTGGGAATGCTTCTACCTTATTCCCATTGTACATAATACTTGACAATGGTTTTAGATAGATGGTATTTATCATTTTAAGGAAAACCTGATTTATTTCTATGCTCTATTGTTGTTTTTGTTTTTAATAGGAATGGATGTTGTATTTTGTCAAATGCATTTTTCTGTGTCTATTGAGATAATCATAATTTCTGTTAGTTTGGCTGTTGATATAGCCAATTATGCTGATAGTTTCTCTGATATTGAGTCAGTTTTGTAATTTTGGTAAAATACCACTTGGCTATTTTGTATTATCCTGGTGATAAGCTCCTATAATCTCTCTTTTTAAAATTTCATTTATTTATAATTACTCCCCAGTTACATTTAAAACATTTTTTAATTTTTGTTTTTTAAAGTTTTGAGTTCCAGATTCTCTCCCTTGTTTCTATCTACAGCTCCCTTTACGAAATCACATGTGAAGTTATGCAATATGTTTTTATAAAAGTCACGTTGAGAAACAAAGCATATATCTTCCATCATACAAAAAGCCTTCAAGAAAAATAAAATTAAAAAAGAGAAGGTGAAAGAGAAAGACAGGGAAGGACAGAGAGGGAAGGTGAAAGGAAAAAACAGGGAGAGAGAGGGGGAAGAAGAGAGCAGGCAGGGAGGGAGGGAGACAGAGAGATGGAGAGGAAGAGGGAAAAAAAGAGGTAAACAAAAATGCAAGCAAACAATAACAGAAAGAGTGAATATGCTATATTGTAGTGCACATTCAGTTCCTCTCTCTGGGTGTAGCTGATTCCCTTCATTACTCAATAATTAGAACTGGTTTGAATCATCTCATTGCTAAAGAGAACCACAACCATCATAGTTGATCATCATATAATCTTCTTGTTGCCAAGGATAATGCTCTCCTGGTTCTACTTATTTCAGTTAGATAACTTTTTCAGCATACTTCCAAACTGCTTTCCAGAATGGTTCAATTCGTTCACAATTCCACCAACAATGTATCGGTGTCCCAGTTTTCCCACATTCCCTCCAACATTTGTCATTACTTTTTCCTGTCATCTTAGCCAATTTGAGAGGTATGTAGTGGTATCTCAGAGTTGTCTTAATTTGCATTTCTCAGACCAATAATGATTTGGATCATTTGGTCATATCAACCTGTTGCTATTCATTTGTATGCACTTCACGTCACTTTGCTTGAATTCATGGAAAGCTTTTTTCAGTTTTTTCTTAGTCCAATGTGAGGACGGAGTTAGCACCCTGGATACTTTAGAATCAGCTTGGAGTCAGGATAAGCAAAAATCCTTAGTTTTTATTTTTGGTCTAAATGAGAGGAATGGACACAGGAATCTCTGCAACTCCTTTCTCTCTTTCCACCACCAAAAAGTAACTCCCACTTGTCTTACTCCACCCTCCAATGCCTCTTACAATTCTCTGTATACACCAACAGATCAAGCCAGCACAGTATAGTGGGCAGGACCATTATCCAAGCATATACTAGTAGAGTATTCTCCAAATGTTAATTAGCTTTAAGTGCTCTGTTGTCCAGGTGCATCTGCTCAGAGTTTCAGCCCTTTACAATCCAACATTTTACAAAGAATAATATTTCATGACAATCACATACCATAATTTATTCAGCCATTCTCCAATTGGTGAGCTTCTTTTTGATTTCCAATTATTCTCTGACAAGAGAGCTCCTGCAAATATTTTTTGTAGTTATAGGTCCTTTTGCTTTAAAAAAAATTTATTTTGGTATTTAAAGCTAGTAGCGGTATTGTTAGGTCAAAGGATGTGCATGAATTTATAGCTCTTTGGGCATAGATCATCTCTTTTGATCATTTATCATTTGGGGCATAACTCTTATTGTTTAAAAATTGACTCAGTTCCCTCTATGTTTGAGAATTGAGGCAATATTGGGGCAGTTGGGTAGTGCAGTGGATAGAGCACCAACCTTGAATTTAGGAGGACCCGAGTTCAAATCTGGTGTCAGACACTTAACACTTCCTAGCTGTGTGACCCTGGGCAAGTCACTTAACCCCAGCCTAAAAAAGAAAAAGAGAGAGAGAGAGAGAGAGAGAGAGAGAGAGAGAGAGAGAGAGAGAGAGAGAGAGAGAGAGAGAGAGAGAGAATTGAGGCATTATCATTGAAATTTGTTACAAACCTCTGTTTACAATTACTGCACTAACCATATTCTCTCCCTTATTTTATTCTCTCTCCTTTCATCCAAATACTCCACAAAAATGTTTTGCTATTGATCAAACTTCCCCCAATATGCTCCCTTCATTTATCACTCTTTCCTCTTCCCATATCTCATTTCCCTCCTATTTTCCTGCAGAGTAATATATTATTTCTATACCCTTATATAATGTGCACATTATTTCCATTTTTGAACCAGTTTTAATGAGAGTAAGGTTCATTTACTTCTCCTTCAAACATTTTTGTCTCCTTTTTATGGCCAATAATCTATACTATTCCACTTTTCGCTTTCCTTTTCTCCCAGAACATTCCTTATTCCATAAATCAATCATTTTTTCTGCTTTGTTTTATTTTCCCCAGATACATTAAAAAAATTCTTACATTTGTTTTTACAATTTTTGAGTTTGAGATTCTTTCCCTTATTTCCTCCCACAATTAAGAAACCATTTGTGAAGTTAAGCAAATTATTTCCATAACAGTCAAGTTCTGGAAAAATAAACATCGATATCCTAACCCAATGAAAGTAAACCCTCAAGAAAAATTAAATTAAAAAACAGAATGAGACATATCCCTGCAGGATAATATATTGCTAATACTCTTATTGAGTATCACTCTTTTACATACTCTTATTGAGTATGTTTTTTTTTTTTTCTTTCTTTGGGCCAATTCTGAAGAGAGCTTATACTGTTCCCCCGTCCTTTCTGCCCCTTCATTGTAAACATTATAACCCTTTTTTAATGACAGATAATTTGCACCATTCCACTTCTTTATACTTTCCCCCAGTACATTTCTCTTACCTTTTAATTTCATTATTTAAAAAAATATTATTCCTTTATATTCAACTCACATTTGTGTCCTTTGTTTATATATACTTCAGGTAACAGTCATAATAATGAGAAAATTCTAGGAAGGCAAACAGACCTTATGATATCACTTTCCTGATATCACTTTCCTGATTTCCTCTTTATGCTTCTACAGAGTGCCATATTTGAAAATCAGATTTTCCACTCAGCTTTGGTCTTTTCATAAGCAAATGTCTGATAATCTTTTATTTCATTTTATGAAAGATTATACTTAGTTTTGCTGGGCAGGTGTTCTTGGTTTCAAAGCTATGTGGCTCCATTGTTTTCAGTAATATTATGTCATGCCTTCTGGTCCTTTAATGTAGAAGCTGCTAAATCTTGGGCTATCCTGACTATGGCTGTACTATAACTGAATTGTTTCTTCCTCTATGTTTGCAATAATTTCTCCTTGACCTGGAAGTTGCAGATTTTGACTAAAATATTTCTGTGAGTTTAGTGAAGGTTTTTTTTTCTTTTCTTTTTTTCTTTTTTGTTGTTTGTTTTGTTTTGTTTTGTTTTGTTTTTCATTTTAACTGACTATTTTTTAAAGAATTGTTTTCTTTTTCCACTTTGTGTCCATTTTATTTTTTAGGAAATTGTTTTCTTCAATATGTTTTTTTTTTCATTTCTTGAATGCTATTTTTTAAAGAGTTGTTTCTGTTTTTTTTAAATAGCTTTTTATTGGGGGCGGAGCCAAGATGGCGGAGAAGATACACGCCACTGTGTAACCTCCTTTCTTCCCTCACAACCAACTAGATTTAATCAGCTTCAGAAATAGCGTTGGACTGATAGAATGCGCACAAGGATTGTAAGAACGAATTACCAGCTGAAGAGAATCTGGAGTTTCAGCAGGAAAGGTCAGCTCCCAGGGGAGGAAGAAGAGAGGCCAGCTCAGACTGTGGGGAAGTGGCACACTGCGCCGGTCGCTCTGGGAGGGCTCTGGGATCAGAGAATCCACTGAAATAAAAGAATCTGGCACAGGCTGTTAGATCTTCTCTGCTTATAAAACAGCAGTTCAGAGGAGAAATATAAGCCACTTTAAAATTTAAAACTAGATTGGATCTTCCTGGATCCCAGGGGCGACTCAGCAGATCTCGGCACCGGAGGTGTGGCCGACATAGGCAATCCAGGCTTTCACCTCTGGGTAGTTAAGAGATTGAAGAGTGGGCGGGGCGGTAACTCATAGTGCCTGGCTCGGCTGGCTGGAGGCTGTGGAATGGAAGTCCCAGAGAAGGGGAACCTTTGAACTAGGGACCGCGGTTCCTGGCAGACACTTCCCAGTTTGAGTGCAGGGGCTTTTCCCGTCACCTGCTGCAGACATCCACGCCCCACCGGGATGCATAGGCTAGGCTTTGAGTCGCCATTACTGTTCAGTCTCAACCTCAGGGAAGCCACTAAAAAACAGCGCTCTCAGGGCACAGCAGTGCTGATCACCTCTGGGGCACTTCCAGGGAGGGGGTGGGAAACTCTCTCCCAGAGCTCTCTCTTAGCTCAGGTGCAGGGGCCCCTGCATCCATCAAGTCTAGAAGGAAGCTGGTAAAGAAATAAATAAATAATTTCCTACCCCATGGACAGACCCCAAAAGATTTTTTAAGTGCGAGCAAGAAGCCCCAAAAAAACCATAGATTCTTTCTACACAGAGAAAGAACGGGTATCCAACCCCGAGGAAGTTAACAGCAGAGAGTCAGCAGATAACAACCTAAAGGGGAACGATTCCTGCCCCCCATCACATAACTCTCTCCTGGAAGAGACTATTAAAAAGGTAAGAGAATTTGAAGAAAAATGGGGAAAGGAAAGGGAAGCTATGATAGAGAATAACAACGTTCTGAAATTGGAGTTGGAAAAAATAAAGAATTCACAGGAGATGCAGGGAAACAAAATTAGTGAATTAGAAAAGGTTAAAAAATCACAGGAAAGTAGGATTTCTGAATTGGAGAAGATAAAAATGTCCCAAGAAATTAGGATTTCTGAATTGGAAAAAGAAAATAATTCTCAAAAAAAAATTAGGGAAATGGAAAAAAATTCAATAGAGCAAAATAATTCATTTAAAAACGAAATTGGGCATTTACAAAAAGAACTAAAAACTGTGAAAGAAGAAAATAACTCCTTAAAAGTCAGGATGGAACAAATAGAAATGAATGATTCACAGAGAACCCAAGAATCAGTGAAACAAAACAAAATAATGAGAAGTTGGAGAACCACGTCAAATACTTACTGGGAAAATCTTTAGACCTGGAAAATAGATCTAGGAGAGATAATCTGCGGATCATTGGACTTCCCGAAAACTACGACCAAAAAAAGAGCCTAGATTCTATTTTACAGGAAATTATCAAAGAGAACTGTCAAGAGATAATAGAAACAGAGGGGAAAGTAGATGTTGAAAGAATTCATCAAACTCCTTCTGAAATAGACCCTAAAAAAAGAACACCACGGAATATTGTGGCTAAGCTGCAGAATTACCACACAAAGGAGAAAATCCTGCAAGCAGCTAGAAAAAAACAATTTAAATACTAAGGTGCCACAATAAGGGTCACACAAGATCTGGCTGCCTCCACATTAAAAGACAGAAGGGCCTGGAACCTGATATTCAGAAAGGCAAAAGATCAAGAATTGCAACCAAGAATAAACTACCCAGCTAAGTTTAGCATCTTTTTCCATGGAAGAAAATGGTCATTCAATGAAAGAGAGGAATTCCATATGTTTCTAAGAAAAAAACCAGACTTAAACAAAAAAATTTGATCTACATCCACAAGACTGAAGAGAAACAGAAAAAGGTACACAGAACCCTTGAGAACTATATCTCTGTTGTGGGTATATAGAAAGTACGCATGGATAATTCGATTTTACTGATATAAAAGAAAAAAAAAGGAGGGGGTGTAGTAAAGGGAAGGGGGTAGTATCAGAAAAAAAGGGAGGGTGTGATAAAAAGAGAGAAACTACATCCCAGGAAGAGGCATAGAAAATACACCATATCTGAGGGAACTTAGTGAGGGGGAGAATCACTGTGTAAATCTTACTCTCATCAGAAGAGGCTCAAAGAGTAAATAATTGTCATATTTGTTTTTCAGAAAATTTTCTCTCACCTCATTAAAAGGGGGGAGAGGAAAAGGGAAAAGGAAAAAGAGAATAAGGGAAGGGACATGGAGGGAGGGGGGAGGGATACTAAAAAAAAGGTGAAGGCTGTGTGTCACAAGGGGGGTCTATAAATTAAATATTGGGGAAGGGGTTAAGGGGGGTCAAGGGAAAAAGCATAATCTGGGGATAATATGATGGCAGGAAATACAGAATTAGTAATTTTAACTGTAAATGTAAATAGGATGAACGCTCCCATCAAACGGAGACGGATAGCAGACTGGATCAAAAATCAGAACCCTACAATATGTTGTTTACAGGAAACAAAGTTAAAGCAGGGAGATACATATAGAGTTAAGGAAAAGGTTGGAGCAGAATCTATTATGCTTCAGGTAAAGTCAAAAAAGCAGGGGTAGCTATCCTTATCTCAGATCAAGCAAAAGCAGAAGTACATCTCGTTAAAAAAGATAAGGAAGGAAACTATATCCTGCTGAAAGGTAGCCTAAATAATGAAGCCATATCAATACTAAACATATATGCACCAAGTGGTATAGCATCTAACTTTCTAAAGGAAAAGTTAAGAGAGTTGCAAGAAGAAATAGACAGTAAAACTATAATAATGGGAGATCTCAACCTTGCACTCTCAGATTTAGACAAATCAAACCACAAAACAAACAAGAAAGAAATTAAAAAAGTAAATAGAACATTAGAAAAACTCGGTATGATACACCTTTGGAGAAAACTGAATGGTAATAGAAAGGAATATACTTTCTGCTCAGCAGTTCATGGATACTATACAAAAATTGACCATATATTAAATAAAGATCTCAAAATTAAATGTAGGAAGGCAGAAATAATAAATGCCTTCTTCTCAGACCACAATGCAATAAAAGCTACATTCAGAAAAAAGTTAGGGGTAAATAGACCAAAAAGTAATTGGAAACTGAATAATCTCATCTTAAAGAATGACTGGGTGAAAGAGCAAATTATAGAAACAAATAATAATTTCACCCAAGATAATGACAATGATGAGACATCATACCAAAATCTTTGGGATGCAGCTAAAGCAGTAATAAACAGAAATTTTATATCTTTAGAGGCTTATTTGAAGAAAATAGAGAAAGAGAAGATTAACGAATTGGGCTTACAACTTAAAAGGCTAGAAAAAGACCAAATTATAAACCCCCAACCAAAAATTAAACTTGAAATACAAAAATTAAAAGGAGAAATCAATAATATTGAAAGTAAAAAAAAACTATTGAATTAATAAATAAAACCAAGAGTTGGTTTTATGAAAAAGCCAATAAAATAGATAAACCTTTGGTAAATCTGATCAGCAAAAAGAAAGAGGAAAATCAAATTGTTAGTCTTACAAATGAAAAGGGCGATCTTTCCACCAATAAAGAGGAAATTAGAGAAATAATAAGGAGTTACTTTGCCCAACTTTATGCCAATAAATTTGATAACTTAAGAGAAATGGATGACTTCCTCCAAAAATATAGGCTTCCTAGATTAACAGAGGAGGAAATAAATTGCTTAAATAGTCCCATTTCAGAAAAAGAAATAGAACAAGCTATTAATCAACTCCCCAGGAAAAAATCCCCAGGACCAGATGGATTTACATGTGAATTCTACCAAACATTTAAAGAACAATTAGTCCCAATGCTATATAAACTATTTGAAAAAATAGGGAATGAAGGAATCCTACCAAACTCCTTTTATGACACAGACATGGTACTGATACCTAAACCAGGTAAATTGAAAACTGAGAAAGAAAATTATACACCAATTTCCTTAATGAATATTGATGCTAAAATCTTAAATAAGATATTAGCAAAAAAACTTCAGAAAATCATCTCCAGGATAATACACTATGATCAAGTAGGATTTATTCCAGGAATGCAGGGCTGGTTTAATATTAGGAAAATTATTAGTATAATTGACCATATTAATAATCAAATTAATAAGAACCGTATGATCATCTCAATAGATGCAGAAAAAGCATTTGACAAAATCCAACATCCATTCCTACTAAAAACTCTTGAGAGTATAGGAATAAATTGATTATTCCTTAGAATAATCAGGAGCATATATTTAAGACCGTCAGTAAGCATAATATGCAATAGAAATAAACTGCAACCTTTCCCAGTAAGATCAGGAGTGAAACAAGATTGCCCACTATCACCATTACTATTCAATATAGTACTAGAAACGCTAGCCTCGGCAATAAGAGCCGAGAAAGAGATTCAAGGAATTAGAGTAGGAAATGAGGAAATCAAACTATCACTCTTTGCAGATGACATGATGGTATACTTAGAGAACCCCAAAGACTCTGCTAAAAAGCTATTAGAAATAATTCAGAATTTTACCAAAGTAGCAGGATACAAAATAAATCCACATAAATCCTCAGCATTCTTATACATCACCAACAAAATGCAACAGCAAGAGATACAAAGAGAAATTAAGTATTTGGGAATCCATCTACCAAAGAATAGTCAGGAATTATATGAGAAAAATTACAAAACACTTGCCACAAAAATAAAGTCAGATTTAAATAATTGGAAAGACATTCAGTGCTCTTGGAAAGGCCGAGCAAATATAATAAAGATGACAGTACTCCCCAAACTAATCTATTTATTTAGTGCTATACCAATCAGACTCCCAAGAAACTATTTTATTGACCTAGAAAAAATAACAACAAAATTCATATGGAAGAATAAAAGGTCAAGAATTGCAAGGGAACTAATGAAAAAAAAAAAGTCAGAGGAAGGTGGTCTAAGTGTACCTGATCTAAAGCTATATTATATAGCAGCAGTCACCAAAACCATTTGGTACCGGCTAAGAAATAGACCGGTAGATCAGTGGAATAGATTAGATACAAAGGACAAAAAAGGGTACATCTATAGCAATCTAATCTTTGACAAACCCAAAGATACCAACATTAGGGACAAAAATTCATTATTCGGAAGAAACTGTTGGGAAAACTGGAAATTAGTATGGCAGAAATTAGATATGGACCCACACTTAACACCATATACCAAGATAAGATCAAAATGGGTCCATGATTTAGGCATAAAGAATGAGATCATAAATAGATTAGAGGAACAGAGAATAGTCTACCTATCAGACCTGTGGAGGAGGAAGGAATTTATGACTAGAGGAGAACTAGAGATCATTATTGATCACAAAATAGAAGATTTTGTTTACATCAAACTAAAAAGTTTCTGTACAAACAATACTAATGCAAACAAGATTAGAAGGGAAGTAACAAATTGGGAAAATATTTTTAAAAGGAAAGGTTCTGACAAAGGTCTCATTTCCAAAATATATAGAGAACTGACCCTGATTTATAGGAAACCAAACCATTCTCCAATTGATAAATGGTCAAGGGATATGAACAGACAATTCTCAGATGATGAAATTGAAACTATTTCCACTCATATGAAAGAGTGTTCCAAATCACTATTGATCAGAGAAATGCAAATTAAGACAACTCTGAGATACCACTACACACCTGTCAGATTGGCTAAAATGACAGGAACAAATAATGATGAATGTTGGAGGGGATGTGGGAAAACTGGGACACTGATACATTGTTGGTGGAGTTGTGAAAGAATCCAGCCATTCTGGAGAGCAATTTGGAACTATGCTCAAAAAGTTGTCAAACTGTGCATACCCTTTGACCCAGCATTGCTGTTATTGGGATTATATCCCAAAGAAATACTAAAGAGTGGAAAGGGACCTGTATGTGCCAAAATGTTTGTGGCAGCTCTTTTTGTTGTAGCTAGAAACTGGAAGTTGAATGGATGTCCATCAATTGGAGAATGGTTGGGTAAATTGTGGTATATGAAGGTTATGGAATATTATTGCTCTGTAAGAAATGACCAGCAGGAGGAATACAGAGAGGCTTGGAGAGACTTAAATCAACTGTTGCTGAGTGAAATGAGCAGAACCAGAAGATTACTATACACTTCAACAACAATACTGTATGAGGATGTATTCTGATGGAATTGGAAATGTTCAACATGAAGAAGATCCAACTCACTTCCAGTTGATCAATGATGGACAGAAATAACTATACCCAGAGAAGGAACACTGGGAAGCAAATGTAAATTGTTAGCACTACTTTCTATCTACCCAGGTTACTTATACCTTCAGAAGCTAATAATTAATGTGCAACAAGAGAATGTTATTTACACACATATATTGTATCTAGGTTATATTGTAACACATGTAAAATGTATGGGATTACCTGCCATCGGGGGGAGGGAGTAGAAGACGGGAGGGGATAATTTGGAAAAATGAATAAAAACTAACTAACTAAATAAATAAATAGCTTTTTTATTTACAAAACATATGGAGGGGTAATTTTTTCACCATTGACCCTTGCAAAACTTTCTTTTCCAACTTTTCTTCTCCCTCCCCCCAACCTCTCCTCTAGATGGCAGGTAGTCCAATATATGTTAAACATGTTAAAATATATGTTAAATCCATTATATGTATACATATGTATATAGTTATCTTGTTGCAAAAGAAAAATCGAATCTAGAAAGAAAGAAAAAACCTGAGAAGGAAAACAAAACTGCAAGCAAACAATAACAGAAAGAGTGAATATGCTATATTGTGGTGTACACTCAGTTCCTCTCTCTGAGTGTAGCTGATTCTCTGCATTACTCAACAATTGGAACTGGTTTGAATCATATCATTGCTGAAGAGAATCACATCCATCATAGTTGATCATCATAAGATCTTCTTGTTAGCATGTATAATAATCTCCTGGTCCTATTTTTTCAGTTTGGTTACTTTTTGAGCATAGTTCCAAACTGCTATCCAGAATGGTTGGAAAATCTCTGATTAAGAGGCCAATGCATTGTCTCACCTCTCTCCTCTTCCCTCTGCCTCCAATTTTTCTCAATCCCAATCCACCACACCTGTGTCAACAAAGGCTGCCCTGCAACTCTTTCAGACTTTATGAGTCACAGCTGTGGAGGCTGTTGAACAATTGACTTGTTTCTTAACACTATTCCACTGATCAACTATTCTATTTCTTAGCCAATACCAAATAGTTTTGATGAAGCTGCTTTATAAGTAGTTGTAAATCTGGTACAATTTCATTTGATTTTTTTTCCATTAGTTCCCTTGAAATTCTTGACCTTTTGTCTTTCCAGATGAATTTTCTTATTTTTTCTTGCTCAGTAAAATAGTTTTTGGGACTTTGATTGATAAAGCACTAAATAAACAGATTCATTTAGGTAGTATTGTCATCTTTATTATATTTGCTCGGACCATCCAAGAGTACTTAACATTTTTCCAATTGTTTAGATCTGACTTTATTTGTGTGGAAAGAGTTTTGTAATTTTGCTTATACAGTTCCTGACTTTCACTTGGCAGATAGATTCCCAAATATTTTATAGTATCAACAGTTATTTTAAATAGAATTTCTTTTTGTATCTCTTGCTATTGAATTTTGTTAGTGATGCATAAAAATTCTGAGGATTTCTGTGTATTTATTTTGTATCCTGCAACTTTGCTAAAGTTTTGGATTATCTCCTTTATTTATTATCACCTTTTAGTAGATTCTTTGGGGTTCTCTAAATATACTACCATATCATCTGCAAAGAGTGATGATTGTGTTTCCTCATTACCTACTCTAATTCCATTACTCTCTTTTTCATCTCTTATTGCCAAAGCTAGCATTTCTAATGCAATATTGAATAGTAATGATGATAGTGGGCAACCTCATTCCAGTCCTGATCTTACTGGGAATGGTTCCAGTTTATCCCTATTATACACATGATGCTTATTGATAGTTTTAAATAGTTGCTACTGACTATTTTGAGGAAAAGTCTATTTATTTCTATACTCGCTAGTGCTTTTAATAGGAATGGATGTTGCATTTTATCAAATGTTTTTCTGTATCTATTGAAATGTTATGGTTTTTGTTAATTTTTTTATTGATATAGAAAATTATGCTAATAATTTTCCTTTTTTACTTTTTATCTCAACTATTTTTCCTCTTTTATTATAGCTATTTATTTATAGATAAATACATGGGTAATTTTTCAGCAGTGATATTTGCAAAACCTTTTATTCCAAATTTTCCCCTCCTTCCCCAACCCCCTCGCCCAGATGGCAGGTGAACCAATACATGGAATATATATTAAAGTATATGTTAATATGTTAAATATATATGTTGTATATACACATATCCATACAGTTATTTTGCTGCACAAGAAGAATCAGACTTGGAAATAATGTTCAATTAACTTGTGAAAGAAATAAAAAATGGAGGTGGACAAAAATAGAAGAATTAAGAATACTATGTAGTGATTCACTCTCATTTCCCAGAGTTCTTTTCACTGGAAGTAACTGATTCTATTCATTACTGAATAATTGGAACTGATTTGGTTTATCTCATTGTTGAAGAGAGCCACATCCATCAAAATTGATCATCATATTTCAGAAAGGCCTAGAGAGACTTACATGAACTAATGCTGAGTGAAATGAGCAGAACCAAGAGATCATTATATACTTCAACAACAATACTATATGATAATCAATTCTGATGGATGTGGCCATCTTCAAAAATGAGATGAACAAATCCAATAGAGCAGTAATGAACTGAACCAGCTACACCCAGTGAAAGAACTCTGGGAGATGACTATGAACCACTACATAGAATTCCCAATCCTGATATTTTTGTCTGCCTGCATTTTGATTTCCTTCACAGGCTAATTGTACACTATTTCAAAGTCCAATTCTTTTTGTAAGCAAAACAACTGTTTGGACATGTATACATATATTGTATTTAATTTATGCTTTAACATATTTAACATGTATTGGTCAACCTGCCATCTGTGTTGGGGGGGAGGGGAAAAATTAGAACAAAAGTTTTGGCAATTGTCAGTGTTGTAAAATTACCTATGCATACATCTGGTAAATAAAAACTATTAAAAAAAAAGAAATAAAATAGATTAACAAAAAATGACTATCATATAATATTGTTGTTGAAGTATATAATGATCTCTTGGTACTTCTCATTTCGCTCAGCTTTAGTTCATATAAGTCTCTCCAGGCCTTTCTGAAATCATCCTGCTGGTCATTTCTAACAGAATAATGATATTTTTTAAAATTCATATACCATAATTTATTCAGCCATTCTCCAATTGATGGGCATCCACTCAATTTTCAGTTTCTAGCCACTACAAAAAGGGCTGTTACAAATATTCTTGCAGATACAAGTCCCCTTCCCCTTTTTAAGATCTTTTTGGGATATAATCTCAGTAGTAACACTGCTGGATCAAAGGGTATGCACAGTTGATAACTTTTTGAGCATAGTTCTAAATTGCTCTCCAGGATGGCTAGATGTATTCACAATTCCACTAACAATGTATCAGTGTCCCAGTTTTCCCTCATCCTCTCCAACATTCACCATCACCTTTCCCTGTCATCTTAGCCAATCTGACAGGTATGTAGTGGTATCTCTACATTGTTTTAATTTGCATTTCTCTGATAATGACTTGGAGCATCTTTTCATATGGCTACAATTAGTTTCAATTTCTTTGTCTATTTATATCCTTTGACCATTTATGAACTGGAGAAGGGCTTGAATTCTTATAAATTAGAATCATTCTCTATATATTTTGGAAATGAGGCCTTTATCAGAATTTGTGACTGGAATAATGTTTTCCCAGTTTATTGCTTCCCTTCTAATCTTGTCTGCATTATTTTGCTTGTACAAAATATTTCAATTTGATATAATCAAAATTTTCTATTTTGTGATCAATAATGATCTCTAGCTCTTATTTGGTCATAAATGTCTTCCTCTTCCACAGATCTGAGAGGTAAACTATACTATATTCTTCTAATTTATTTATAATCTCATTCTTTATGCTTAGGTCATGAATCCATTTTGACCTTATCTAGCTGTATGTTATTAAATATGGAGCAATGCCTAGTTTCTGCCATACTAATTTCCAATTTTCCCAGCAGTTTTTGTCAAACAGTGAGTTCTTATCCCAAAAGCAGAGGTCTTTGGGTTTGTCAAACACTAAATTATTAAAGTTATGGACTATTTTGTCCTTTCAATCTAACCTATTCCACTGATCAACTAGTCTATTTCTTAGCCAATACCAAAAAGTTTTGAGAACCTTTAACATTTCTGCCTTTCTGCATTTGATTTTGAGGTCTTTATGTCCTAATGTATGGTCAATTTTTGTATGGGTTCCATGAACTGCTGGAAAGAAAGTGTTCTCTTTTCTGTCTCCATTTAGTTTTCTCCAAAGATCTAAAATACCTAACTTTACTAGTATTGTATTTACCTCTTTAACTTCTTATTTATTTTGTGCTTTGTTATATCTATTTCTGATAGTGCAAGGTTGAGATCTCTCATTGTTATAGTTTTGCTGTCTATTTCTTCTTACAGCTGTAACTTCTCTTTTAGGAATTTAGATGCTATTCTACTTAGTGCATATTTGTTTAGTATTGATATTGCTTCATTATCTATGCTGCCCTTTAGCAAGATATAGTGCCCTTCCTTATCTCTTTTAATTAGATCAATTATTGATTTTTCTTGATCTGAGATCTGGATGGTTATCCCTGCTTTTTTGATTTCACCTGAAACATAACAGATTATTCTCCAGTCTTTTACCTTTACTCAATATGTATGGCCCTGTTTTAAATGTGTTTCCTGTCAACAACATATTGTAGGATTCTGACTTTTAATCCAGTCTACTATCTGCTTTTGCTTTATGGGAGAGTTCACCCCATTCACAATTATGGTTAAAACTACTAATTCTAAAGAATGAGATTATAAATAAATTAGAGGAACATAGGATAGTTTACCTCTCAGAGCTGTGGAAAAGGAATGAATTTATGTCCAAAGAAGAACTAGAAATCATTATTGATCACAAAATAGAAAACGTTGATTATATCAAATTGAAAAAGTGTTGTACAAACAAAACTAATGCAGATAAGATTAGAAGGGAAACAATAAACTGCAAAAAACATTTTTACAGTCAAAGGTTCAGATAAAGTCCTCATTTCTAAAATATACAGAATTGACTCTAATATATAAGAAATCAAGCCAATCTTCAATTGATAAATGGTTAAAGGATATGAACAAACAATTCTCGGATAAAGACATTGAAACTATTTCTAGTCATATGAAAAGATGCTCCAAATCATTTTTAATCTTTAATTAAGACAACTCTGAGAAATCATTACACACCTGTCAGATTGGCTAGAATGACAGGTAAAGGTAATGCAGAATGTTGGAAGGGATGTGGGAAAACAGGGACACTGATACATTGTTGGTGGATCCAGTCTTTCTGGAGTGCAATTTGGAACTATGCTCAAAAAATTATCAAACTGTGCATACCCTTTGACCCAGCAGTGTTGCTACTGGGTGTGTATCCCAAAGAAGTGAAAGGGACCTGTATGTGCAAGAATGTTTGTGGCAGCCCTCTTTGTGTAGCCAGAAACTGGAAACTACGTGGATGCCCATCAATTGGAGATTGGCTGAATAAATTGTGGTATATAAATGTTATGGAATATTATTGTTCAGTAAGAAATGACCAACAGGATGATTTCAGAGAGGCCTGGAGAGACTTACATGGACTGATGCTGAGTGAAATGAGCAGAACCGGGAAATCGGCGTATGCTTCAACAACAATACTATATGATGATCAATTCTGATGGATGTGGCCATTTTCAACAATGAGATGAAGCAAATCAGTTCCAATAGAGAAGTAATGTACTGAACCAGCTGCACCCAGCAAAGGAACTCTGGGAGATGATTATGAAGCAGTACATAGAATTTCCAATCCCTCTATTTTGTCTGCCTGCAGTTTGGATTTCCTTTACAGGTTAATTGTACACTATTTCAAAGTCCGATTCTTTTTGTGCAGCAAAACAACTGTTTGGTCATGTATACATGTATTGTATTTAATTTATACTCTATCATATTTAACATGTATTGGTCAACCTGCCATCTGGGTAGGGAGGAAGGAGGGGAAAAATTGGAACAAGAGGTTTGGCAATTGTCAATGTTGTAAAATTTACCCATGCATATATCTGGTAAATAAAAACTATTATTAAAAACAAACAAACAAACAAACAAAAACCCTAATTCCGTATTTCCTGCTATCTTATTTCCAAATTATAATTTTCTCTTTCCTTCCTCCTTACCCCCTTCCTCAGTATTTAACTTATGAGCACTACTTGCCTCAGGCAGCTTTCCCCCTTTCATAT
This sequence comes from Sminthopsis crassicaudata, assembly GCF_048593235.1. Classification (NCBI taxonomy): domain Eukaryota; kingdom Metazoa; phylum Chordata; class Mammalia; order Dasyuromorphia; family Dasyuridae; genus Sminthopsis; species Sminthopsis crassicaudata. The sequence goes on along the minus strand of NC_133621.1, from coordinate 270,770,673 downwards.
ACCTTCCTCCTACTATTTCTGTATTCCCTTTTATTTAACCTATCCCCTTTCCTTTTCACTTTTCCCTTCCCAGGTTTCCATGAAGTGAGAGAAGGTTCTCTGTATACCAAATATGCCTAATATTTTCTCTTTGAGCCAAATCTGATGAAAGTTAAGATTCACAAAATGTGTGAATCACCCTCTCTTTTTCCCACAAATACAATGTTTCCTTTGCTTCTTTGTGAGATTTAATATCCCTATTTTTACCTCTAATTTAACCTTTTTCTGGTACAATCCCCTTGCCACCTCTAGTTCCTTTTTTATATTATAACAGTAAACTCAAATTATACATGCACTCTCTATGTATACTCATAACAAAAATATAATTCTCAAGAGTTCTTTTTTTCCTTTTTACATTTCTCTTGAGTCCTATGTTTGGAGGTCAATTTTTTGTTTTGTTTTGTTTTGTTTAGCTGTTTTTTTCATTATGAATAAAAAGAATTCACCTGTTTCATTAAATACCCCATCTTCTTCCCTGGAAGAAAATGCTAGTTTAGTTGGGTAGTTTATTCTTGGCTGCATTCCAAGTTCCTTTGCCTTTTGGAATATCTCCAGGCCCTTTGATTCTTTAATGTGGATGCTGTTAGATCCTGAGTTAATTCTTATTGTGGTTCCTCAGTATTTGAATTATTTATTTTTGTATGTATGTATACATGTATGTATGTATGTATGTATGTATGTATTTATTTATTTTTATGGCTGCTTGTAAAATTTTTTCCTTGGTCTCATAATTCTGAAATTTAGAAACAATATTCCTTGGGGTCTTTTTCAAGAGGTGTTGGATATATTCTTTCAATGGCTGTTTTACCTTCTGATACTATGACATCCAAGCAGTTCTATTTGATGACTTCCTTATACATAGTATCTAGACTCTTTTTTTAAACATAATTTTCAGAGAGTCATAATCCTTAGCTTATCTCTCCTAGATCTATTTTCCAGGTCTGTTGTTTTCTCAAGTAGGTATTTTGCATTTTTTTCTATTTTTCTATTTTTTTTTTTAATTTTGCTTGACTGATTCTTGATGACTTATGAAGTCATTCACTTCCATTTGTTCAGATTTGATTTTTAATGAATTATTTTTCTTCATTTTTTTAATTTCTTTTTTGTATTTGTCCAATTGAGTTTCTAAATGAGTTGTCATGTTGTACAGAATATATATATATTTTTCCATTTCACACTTTTTAAAGGAGTTATTTTTTTTTCAATTCACAAATTCTGGTTTTCTTTTTTTTTTTTTTTTGGGGGGGTGAGTTCTTTACCTTTTTCATTTCACATTTCAGAGTTGCTTTTTCCCTTTTTTCCACTTTATCAAATCTATCTTTTATGGAGTTGTATGCCTTTTCTAATCTCTCTTGCAGAGTCTTGCTTTTCTTTCCTCATTCTTCTTCTAGCTCTCTTTTAAGATCCATCTTAATTTCTTCTAGGAGAGCCTTGTGTGGTGGGGACTAGCATATATCCCCCTTTGCTACTTCATCTGGAGACAATCTGCTTTTGGTATCCTTGGGGTATGAAATCTGTTCTCTTTCACTATAAAAGCTGTCTATAGTTAGAGCTCCCTTTGCCTTTTTACTCATTTTTTTTTTAAAGTGGGATCTGCTTTTAGGATAAGGAGATAGTGAGCTTCCTCTACAGACACCCGGAAGTGGTAACCACTGCTCTGGGATCATGCCCAGTACTGTGTGTGTGTGCGGCCAGGTCCTGTGAGACTCCGGCCATTGGGGGTTTACTCTTCGTCTTCCACATTTGTGTTGGATGTTTTACAACTTCTTTACTGAACTGTGCATACCCTTTGATCCAGCAGTGCTACTACTGGGCTTATATCCCAAAGAAATACTAAAGAGGGGAAAGGGACCTGTATGTGCCAAAATGTTTGTGGCAGCTCTTTTTGTAGTGGCTAGAAACTAGAAAATGAATGGATGTCCATGAATTGAGAATGGTTGGGTAAATTATGGCATATGAAGGTTATAGAATATTATTGCTCTGTAAGAAATGACCAGCAGGATGAATACAGAGAGGTTTGGAGAGACTTACATGAACTAATGCTGAATGAAATGAGGAGAACCAGAAGATCACTATACACTTCACCAACAATACTGTATGAAGATATATTCTGATGGAAGTGGATATCTTTAACATAAAAAAGATCCAACTCACTTCCAGTTGATCAATGATGGACAGAAACAACTACACCCAGAGAAGGAACACAGGGAATTGAATGTAACGTGTTAGCACTACTGTCTTTCTACCCAGGTTACTTATACCTTCGGAATCCAATTCTTTTTTTTTTTTTTTTTTTTTTATTATATATATATATATATATATATATATATATATATATATATTATAATATTATCCCTTGTATTCATTTTTCCAAATTAACCCCCCTCCCTCTATTCCCTCCCCCCGACGACAGGCAATACCATACATTTTACATGTGTTACAATATAGTCTAGGTACAATACATGTGTGCGAATATCATTTTCTTGTTGCACAATAAACATTAGAATCCGAAGGTACATGCAACCTGGGCAGACAGATATTAGTGCTAACAATTTTCATTCCCCTCCCAGTGTTTCTTCTCTGGGTGCAGCTACCCCTGTCCATCATTGATCAACTGGAAGTGAGTTGGATCTTCTTTATATTGAAGATTTCCACTTCCATCAGAATACATCCCCATACAGTATTGTTGTTGAAGTGTACAGTGATCTTCTGGTTCTGCTCATTTCACTCAGCATCAGTTGATTTAAGTCTCTCCAGGCCTCTCTATATTCCTCCTGCTGGTCATTTCTTACCGAGCAATAATATTCCATAACCTTCATATACCACAATTTACCCAACCATTCTCCAACTGATGGACATCCATTCATCTTCCAGTTTCTAGCTACAACAAAAAGAGCTGCCACAAACATTTTGGCACATATATGTCTCTTTCCGCTCTTTAGTATTTCTTTGGGATATAATCCCAGTAGTAGCGCTGCTGGGTCAAAGGGTATGCACAGTTTGATAACTTTTTGGGCATAATTCCAGATTGCTCTCCAGAATGGCTGGATTCTTTCACAACTCCACCAGCAATGTATTAGTGTCCCATTTTCCCCACATCCCCTCCAACATTTGTCATTATTTGTTCCTGTCATCTTAGCCAATCTGACAGGTGTGTAGTGGTATCTCAGAGTGGTCTTAATTTGCATTTCTCTGATCAGTAGTGATTTGGAACACTCTTTCATGTGAGTCGATATAGTTTCAATTTCTTCCTCTGAGAATTGTCTGTTCATATCCTTTGACCATTTATCAATTGGAGAATGGTTCGGTTTCTTATAAATTATGGTCAGTTCTCTATATATTTTGGAAATGAGACCTTTGTCAGAACCTTTGTTTTTAAAAATATTTTCCCAATTTGTTACTTCCCTTCTAATCTTGTTTGCATTAGTATTATTTGTACAGAAACTTTTTAGTTTGATGTAATCAAAATCTTCTATTTTGTGATCAATAATGATCTCTAGTTCTCCTCTGGTCATAAATTCCTTCCTCCTCCACAAGTCTGAGAGGTAGATTATCCTCTGTTCCTCTAATCTATTTATTATCTCCCTCTTTATGCCTAAATCATGGACCCATTTTGATCTTATCTTGGTATATGGTGTTAAGTGTGGATCCATATCTAATTTCTGCCATACTAATTTCCAGTTTTCCCAACAGTTTTTTCCGAATAATGAATTTTTATCCCTAATGTTGGAATCTTTGGGTTTGTCAAAGATTAGATTGCTATAGATGTACCCTTTTTTGTCTTTTGTATCTAATCTGTTCCACTGATCTACCGGTCTATTTCGTAGCCAATACCAAATGGTTTTGGTGACTGCTGCTATATAATATAGCTTTAGATCAGGTACACTTAGACCACCTTCCTCTGAGTTTTTTTTCATTAGTTCCCTTGCAATTCTTGACCTTTTATTCTTCCATATGAATTTTGTTGTTATTTTTTCTAGGTCATTAAAATAGTTTCTTGGGAGTCTGATTGGTATAGCACTAAATAAATAGATTAGTTTGGGGAGTATTGTCATCTTTATTATATTCGCTCGGCCTATCCAAGAGCACTGAATGTCTTTCCAATTATTTAAATCTGATTTTATTTTTGTGGCAAGTGTTTTGTAATTTTTCTCATATAATTCCTGACTTTTCTTTGGTAGATGGATTCCCAAATATTTTATACTCTCAACATTTGTTTGGAATGGAATTTCTCTTTGTATCTCTTGCTGTTGCATTTTGTTAGTGATATATAAAAATGCCGAGGATTTATGTGGATTTATTTTGTATCCTGCCACTTTGCTGAAATTTTGAATTATTTCTAGTAGCTTTTTAGCAGAGTCTTTGGGGTTCTCTAAGTATACCATCATGTCATCTGCAAAAAGTGATAGTTTAATTTCCTCATTTCCTACTCTAATTCCTTGAATCTCTTTCTCGGCTCTTATTGCCGAGGCTAGCGTTTCTAGTACTATATTGAATAGTAATGGTGATAGTGGGCAACCTTGTTTCACTCCTGATCTTACTGGGAAAGGTTGCAGTTTATTTCTATTGCATATTATGCTTACTGACGGTCTTAAATATATACTCCTGATTATTCTAAGGAATAATCCATTTATTCCTATACTCTCAAGAGTTTTTAGTAGGAATGGATGTTGGATTTTGTGAAATGCTTTTTCTGCATCTATTGAGATGATCATATGGTTCTTATTAATTTGATTATTAATATGGTCAATTATATTAATAGTTTTCCTAATATTAAACCAGCCCTGCATTCCTGGAATAAATCCTACTTGATCATAGTGTATTATCTTGGAGATGATTTTCTGAAGTCTTTTTGCTAATATCTTATTTAAGATTTTAGCATCAATATTCATTAAGGAGATTGGTCTATAATTTTCTTTCTCAGTTTTCGATCTACCAGGTTTAGGTATCAGTACCATGTCTGTGTCATAAAAGGAGTTTGGTAGGACTCCTTCATCCCCTACTTTTTCAAATAATTTATATAACATTGGGGCTAATTGTTCTTTAAATGTTTGGTAGAATTCACATGTGAATCCATCTGGCCCTGGGGATTTTTTCCTGGGGAGTTGATTAATAGCTTGTTCTATTTCTTTTTCTGAAATGGGACTATTTAAGCAATTTATCTCCTCCTCTGTTAATCTAGGGAGCCTATATTTTTGGAGAAAGTCATCCATTTCACTTAAGTTATCAAATTTATTGGCATAAAGTTGGGCAAAGTAACTCCTTATTATTTCTCTAATTTCCTCTTCATTGGTGGAGAGATCCCCCTTTTCATTTGTAAGACTATCAATTTGATTTTCCTCTTTCTTTTTTTTGATCAAATTTACCAAAGGTTTATCTATTTTATTGGCTTTTTCATAAAACCAACTCTTGGTTTTATTTATTAATTCAATAGTTTTTTTACTTTCGATTTTATTGATTTCTCCTTTTAATTTTTGTATTTCGAGTTTAATTTTTGGTTGGGGGTTTATAATTTGGTCTTTTTCTAGCCTTTTAAGTTGTAAGCCCAATTCGTTAATCTTCTCTTTCTCAATTTTCTTCAAATAAGCCTCTAAAGATATAAAATTTCCCCTTATTACTGCTTTAGCTGCATCCCAAAGATTTTGATATGATGTCTCATCATTATCATTATCTTGGGTGAAATTGTTAATTGTTTCTATAATTTGCTCTTTCACCCAGTCATTCTTTAAGATGAGATTATTCAGTTTCCAATTACTTTTTGGTCTATTTACCCCTAACTTTTTACTGAATGTAGCTTTTATTGCATTGTGATCTGAGAAGAAGGCATTTATTATTTCTGCCTTCCTACATTTAATTTTGAGATCTTTATGTCCTAATATATGGTCAATTTTTGTATAGGATCCATGAACTGCTGAGAAGAAAGTATATTCCTTCCTATTGCCATTCAGTTTTCTCCAAAGGTCTATCATACCTAGTTTTTCTAATGTTCTATTTACTTTTTTAATTTCTTTCTTGTTTGTTTTGTGGTTTGATTTGTCTAAATCTGAGAGTGCAAGGTTGAGATCTCCCACTATTATAGTTTTACTGTCTATTTCTTCTTGCAGTTCTCTTAACTTTTCCTTTAGAAAGTTAGATGCTATACCACTTGGTGCATATATGTTTAGTATTGATATGGCTTCATTATTTATGCTACCTTTCAGCAGGATATAGTTTCCTTCCTTATCTTTTTTAACGAGATCTACTTCTGCTTTTGCTTGATCTGAGATAAGGATAGCTACCCCTGCTTTTTTGGCTTTACCTGAAGCATAATAGGCTCTGTTCCAACCTTTTACCTTTACTCTGTATGTATCTCCCTGCTTTAAGTGTGTTTCCTGTAGACAACATATTGTAGGGTTCTGCTTTTTGATCCAATCTGCTATCCGTCTCCGTTTGATGGGATCGTTCATCCCATTTACATTTACAGTTAAAATTACTAATTCTGTGTTTCCTGCCATCGTATTATCCCCAGATTATACTTTTTTCCCTTGACCCCCCTGATCCCCCTCCCCGATATTTAATTTACAGACCCCCCTTGTGACGCGCAACCCTCCCTCTTTTTTTTTTTTTTTTTTTTTTAGGATCCCTCCCCCCTCCCTCCAAGTCCCTTCACTTATTCTCCTTTTCCTTTCCCCTTTTCCTCTCCCCCCTTTTAATGAGGTGAGAGAAAATTCTCTGAAAAACAAATATGTTAATTATTTACTCTTTGAGCCTCTTCTGATGAGAGTAAGATTCACACAATGATTCTCCCCCTCACTAAGTTCCCTCAGATATGGTGTATTTTCTATGTCTCTTCCTGGGATGTAGTTTCCCTCTTTTTATCACTCCTTCCCCTTTTTCTGAACCGACCTCCTTCCCTTTACCACACCCCCCTTTTTTTCTTTTATATCAGTAAACTCAAATTATCCTTGAGTATTTTTTATATACCCACAACAGAGTTACAGTTCTCAAGGGTTCTGTGTACCTTTTTCTGTTTCTCTTCAGTCTTGTGGATGTAGATCAAATTTTTTGTTTAAGTCTGGTTTTTTTCTTAGAAACATATAGAATTCCTCTGTTTCATTGAATGACCATCTTCTTCCATGGAAAAAGATGCTAAACTTAGCTGGGTAGTTCATTCTTGGTTGCAGTCCTTGATCTTTTGCCTTTCGGAATATCAGGTTCCAGGCCCTTCTGTCTTTTAATGTGGAGGCAGCCAGATCTTGGGTGACCCTTATTGTGGCACCTTGGTATTTAAATTGTTTTTTTCTAGCTGCTTGCAGGATTTTCTCCTTTGTGTGGTAATTCTGCAGCTTAGCCACAATATTCCGTGGTGTTCTTTTTTTAGGGTCTATTTCAGAAGGAGTTCGATGAATTCTTTCCACATCTACTTTCCCTTCTGTTTCTATTATCTCTGGACAGTTCTCTTTGATAATTTCCTGTAAAATAGAATCTAGGCTCTTTTTTTGGTCATAGTTTTCTGGAAGTCCAATAATCCGCAGATTATCTCTCCTAGATCTATTTTCCAGGTCTATAGATTTTCCCAGTAAGTATTTGACGTTGTTCTCCAGCTTCTCATTTTTTTTGTTTTGTTTGACTGATTCTTGGGTTCTCTGTGAATCATTCATTTCTATTTGTTCCATCCTGACTTTTAAGGAGTTATTTTCTTCTTTCACAGTTTTTAGTTCTTTTTGTAAATGCCCAATTTCGTTTTTAAATGAATTATTTTGCTCTATTGAGTTTTTTTCCATTTCCCTAATTATTTTTTTTTTGAGAATTATTTTCTTTTTCCAATTCAGAAATTCTATTTTCTTGAGACTTTTTTACCTTTTCCAATTCAGAAATCCTACTTTCCTGTGTTTTTTTTAACCTTTTCTAATTCACTAATTTTGTTTCCCTGCATCTTCTGTGAATTCTTTATTTTTTCCAACTCCAATTTCAGGACGTTGTTATTCTCTATCATAACTTCCCTTTCTTTTCCCCATTTTTCTTCAATCTCCCTCAATTTTTTAAGAGCTTCTTCTAGGAGAGAGTTATGTGATGGGGGGCAGGAATCGTTCCCCTTTAGGTTGTTGTCTGTTGATTCTCTGCTATCAACTTCCTCGGGGTTGGTTACCCGCTCTTTCTCTGTATAGAAGGAATCTATGGTTTTTCTAGCTTTTTTACTCATACTTAAAAAAATCTTTTGGGGTCTGTCTCTGGGGTAGGAAATTATTTACTTCTTTACCAGCTTCCTCCCAGACCGGATGGATGCAACGGCCCCTGCGCCCGAGCTAAGAGAGAGGTCTGGGAGAGAGTTCCCCACCCCCTCCCTGGGAGTGCCTCAGAGATGATTAGCACTGCTGTGCTTCGAGGGCGTAGAATAGTGAAGACAGCACGAAGCCCAGCCTATGTGTCCGGGTGGGGAGTGGATGTCTGCAGCAGGTGACGTGAGAAGCCCCTGCACTCAAACTGGAAGTGTCTGCCAGAAACCGCAGTCCCTAGTTCAAAGGTTCTGCTTCTCTGGGACTTCCTGGAGCTGAGTTCCACTCCCTCCAGCTAAGCTAGGCAGTGTGTGTTGCCTTGGGCCGTATCCACCCACTTGTCAATCTCTTAACTATTCTCAGGTGGTAGCTGAGGCCACACCCCCTGGTGCCCAGTCTGTTGAGTCACCCCCAGGGTCAGGGGAAAATCTAATCTGAGTTTTAAAATATTTTGGCTTTCTCTTCTGAACTGCTAAATAATTAGCAGAGAAGAGCTAACAGCCTGTGCCAGATTCCTTTACCTCAGTGGCTTCTCTGATCCCAGAGCCCTTCCCAGCGCAATGGGCGCAGTGTGCCCCTACCCCACCGTCTGTGCTGGTCTTTCTTATTCCTCCCCTGAGAACTGACCTTTCCTGTTGAAACTCCAGATTCTCAAGATGGCGGAGAGGAAACACACGACTCAGTGAACGTCCTCACTCCCTCACAACCAATTAGATAAATTAAGTCTCAAAATTAGCTCAGGATTGATAGATACCACAAGGACTGGAAGCACGACTTACCAGCTGAAGAGAATCTGGAGTTTCAACAGGAAAGGTCAGTTCTCAGGGGAGGAATAAGAAAGACCAGCACAGACGGTGGGGTAGGGGCACACTGCGCCCATTGCGCTGGGAGGGGCTCTGGGATCAGAGAAGCCACTGAGGTAAAGGAATCTGGCACAGGCTGTTAGCTCTTCTCTGCTAATTATTTAGCAGTTCAGAAGAGAAAGCCAAAATATTTTAAAACTCAGATTAGATTTTCCCCGGACCCTGGGGGTGACTCAGGCACCAGGGGGTGTGGCCTCAGCTACCTCCTGAGAATAGTTAAGAGACTGACAAGTGGGTGGATACGGCCCAAGGCAACACACACTGCCTAACTTAGCTGGAGGGAGTGGAACTCAGCTCCAGGAAGTCCCAGAGAAGCGGAACCTTTGAACTAGGGACCGCGGTTTCTGGCAGACACTTCCAGTTTGAGCGCAGGGGCTTCTTACGTCACCTGCTGCAGACACCCACTCCCCACCCGGACACATAGCCTGGGCTTCCTGCAGTCTTCACTATTCTACGCCCTCGAAGCACAGCAGTGCTAATCACCTCTGAGGCACTCCCAGGGAGAGGGTGGGGAACTCTCTCTCAGAGCTCTCTCTTAGCTCAGGCTCAGGAGCCGCTGCATCCATCCCGTCTGGGAGGAAGCTGGTAAAGAAGTAAATAATTTCCTACCCCAGAGACAGACCCCAAAAGATTTTTTTTAAGTATGAGCAAAAAAGCTAGAAAAACCATAGATTCCTTCTATACAGAGAAAGAGCGGGTGTCCAACCCCGAGGAAGTTGACAGCAGAGAATCAGATAACAACCTAAAGGGGAACGATTCCTGCCCCCCATCACATAACTCTCTCCTAGAAGAAGCTCTTAAGAAATTGAGGGAGATCGAAGAAAAATGGGGCAAGGAAAGGGAAGTTATGATAGAGAATAACAATGTCCTGAAATTGGAGTTGGAAAAAATAAAGAATTCACAGGAGATGCAGGGAAACAAAATTAGTGAATTAGAAAAGGTTAAAAAAACACAGGAAAGTAGGATATCTGAATTGGAAAAGATAAAAAAGTCTCAAGAAAATAGAATTTCTGAATTGGAAAAAGAAAATAATTCTCAAAAAAAAAAAAATTAGGGAAATGGAAAAAAACTCAATAGAGCAAAATAATTCATTTAAAAACGAAATTGGGCATTTACAAAAAGAACTAAAAACTGTGAAAGAAGAAAATAACTCCTTAAAAGTCAGGATGGAACAAATAGAAATGAATGATTCACAGAGAACCCAAGAATCAGTCAAACAAAACAAAAAAAAAAATGAGAAGCTGGAGAACAACGTCAAATACTTACTGGGAAAATCTATAGACCTGGAAAATAGATCTAGGAGAGATAATCTGCGGATTATTGGACTTCCAGAAAACTATGACCAAAAAAAGAGCCTAGATTCTATTTTACAGGAAATTATCAAAGAGAACTGTCCAGAGATAATAGAAACAGAAGGGAAAGTAGATGTGGAAAGAATTCATCGAACTCCTTCTGAAATAGACCCTAAAAAAAGAACACCACGGAATATTGTGGCTAAGCTGCAGAATTACCACACAAAGGAGAAAATCCTGCAAGCAGCTAGAAAAAAACAATTTAAATACCAAGGTGCCACAATAAGGGTCACCTAAGATCTGGCTGCCTCCACATTAAAAGATAGAAGGGCCTGGAACCTGATATTCCGAAAGGCAAAAGATCAAGGACTGCAACCAAGAATGAACTACCCAGCTAAGTTTAGCATCTTTTTCCATGGAAGAAGATGGTCATTCAATGAAACAGAGGAATTCTATATGTTTCTAAGAAAAAAACCAGACTTAAACAAAAAATTTGATCTACATCCACAAGACTGAAGAGAAACAGAAAAAGGTACACAGAACCCTTGAGAACTGTAACTTTGTTGTGGGTATATAAAAAATACTCAAGGATAATTTGATTTTACTGATATAAAAGAAAAAAAGGGGGGTGTGGTAAAGGGAAGGAGGTCGGTTCAGAAAAAGGGGAAGGAGTGATAAAAAGAGGGAAACTACATCCCAGGAAGAGACATAGAAAATACACCATATCTGAGGGAACTTAGTGAGGGGGAGAATCATTGTGTGAATCTTACTCTCATCAGAAGAGGCTCAAAGAGTAAATAATTAACATATTTGTTTTTCAGAGAATTTTCTCTCACCTCATTAAAAGGGGGGAGAGGAAAAGGGGAAAGGAAAAGGAGAATAAGTGAAGGGACTTGGAGGGAGGGGGGAGGGATCCTAAAAAAAAAAAAAAAAAGAGGGAGGGTTGCGCGTCACAAGGGGGGTCTGTAAATTAAATATCGGGGAGGGGGATCAGGGGGGTCAAGGGAAAAAAGTATAATCTGGGGATAATACGATGGCAGGAAATACAGAATTAGTAATTTTAACTGTAAATGTAAATGGGATGAACGATCCCATCAAACGGAGACGGATAGCAGATTGGATCAAAAAGCAGAACCCTACAATATGTTGTCTACAGGAAACACACTTAAAGCAGGGAGATACATACAGAGTAAAGGTAAAAGGTTGGAACAGAGCTTATTATGCTTCAGGTAAAGCCAAAAAAGCAGGGGTAGCTATCCTTATCTCAGATCAAGCAAAAGCAGAAGTAGATCTCGTTAAAAAAGATAAGGAAGGAAACTATATCCTGCTGAAAGGTAGCATAAATAATGAAGCCATATCAATACTAAACATATATGCACCAAGTGGTATAGCATCTAACTTTCTAAAGGAAAAGTTAAGAGAACTGCAAGAAGAAATAGACAGTAAAACTATAATAGTGGGAGATCTCAACCTTGCACTCTCAGATTTAGACAAATCAAACCACAAAACAAACAAGAAAGAAATTAAAAAAGTAAATAGAACATTAGAAAAACTAGGTATGATAGACCTTTGGAGAAAACTGAATGGCAATAGGAAGGAATATACTTTCTTCTCAGCAGTTCATGGATCCTATACAAAAATTGACCATATATTAGGACATAAAGATCTCAAAATTAAATGTAGGAAGGCAGAAATAATAAATGCCTTCTTCTCAGATCACAATGCAATAAAAGCTACATTCAGTAAAAAGTTAGGGGTAAATAGACCAAAAAGTAATTGGAAACTGAATAATCTCATCTTAAAGAATGACTGGGTGAAAGAGCAAATTATAGAAACAATTAACAATTTCACCCAAGATAATGATAATGATGAGACATCATATGAAAATCTTTGGGATGCAGCTAAAGCAGTAATAAGGGGAAATTTTATATCTTTAGAGGCTTATTTGAAGAAAATTGAGAAAGAGAAGATTAACGAATTGGGCTTACAACTTAAAAGGCTAGAAAAAGACCAAATTATAAACCCCCAACCAAAAATTAAACTCGAAATACAAAAATTAAAAGGAGAAATCAATAAAATTGAAAGTAAAAAAACTATTGAATTAATAAATAAAACCAAGAGTTGGTTTTATGAAAAAGCCAATAAAATAGATAAACCTTTGGTAAATTTGATCAAAAAAAAGAAAGAGGAAAATCAAATTGATAGTCTTACAAATGAAAAGGGGGATCTTTCCACCAATGAAGAGGAAATTAGAGAAATAATAAGAAGTTACTTTGCCCAACTTTATGCCAATAAATTTGATAACTTAAGTGAAATGGATGACTTTCTCCAAAAATATAGGCTCCCTAGATTAACAGAGGAGGAGATAAATTGCTTAAATAGTCCCATTTCAGAAAAAGAAATAGAACAAGCTATTAATCAACTCCCCAGGAAAAAATCCCCAGGGCCAGATGGATTCACATGTGAATTCTACCAAACATTTAAAGAACAATTAGCCCCAATGTTATATAAATTATTTGAAAAAATAGGGGATGAAGGAGTCCTACCAAACTCCTTTTATGACACAGACATGGTACTGATACCTAAACCTGGTAGATCGAAAACTGAGAAAGAAAATTATAGACCAATCTCCTTAATGAATATTGATGCTAAAATCTTAAATAAGATATTAGCAAAAAGACTTCAGAAAATCATCTCCAAGATAATACACTATGATCAAGTAGGATTTATTCCAGGAATGCAGGGCTGGTTTAATATTAGGAAAACTATTAATATAATTGACCATATTAATAATCAAATTAATAAGAACCATATGATCATCTCAATAGATGCAGAAAAAGCATTTGACAAAATCCAACATCCATTCCTACTAAAAACTCTTGAGAGTATAGGAATAAATGGATTATTCCTTAGAATAATCAGGAGTATATATTTAAGACCGTCAGTAAGCATAATATGCAATAGAAATAAACTGCAACCTTTCCCAGTAAGATCAGGAGTGAAACAAGGTTGCCCACTATCACCATTACTATTCAATATAGTACTAGAAACGCTAGCCTCGGCAATAAGAGCCGAGAAAGAGATTCAAGGAATTAGAGTAGGAAATGAGGAAATCAAACTATCACTTTTTGCAGATGACATGATGGTATACTTAGAGAACCCCAAAGACTCTGCTAAAAAGCTACTAGAAATAATTCAAAATTTCAGCAAAGTGGCAGGATACAAAATAAATCCACATAAATCCTCGGCATTTTTATATATCACTAACAAAATGCAACAGCAAGAGATACAAAGAGAAATTCCATTCCAAACAAATGTTGAGAGTATAAAATATTTGGGAATCCATCTACCAAAGAAAAGTCAGGAATTATATGAGAAAAATTACAAAACACTTGCCACAAAAATAAAGTCAGATTTAAATAATTGGAAAGACATTCAGTGCTCTTGGATAGGCCGAGCGAATATAATAAAGATGACAATACTCCCCAAACTAATCTATTTATTTAGTGCTATACCAATCAGACTCCCAAGAAACTATTTTAATGACCTAGAAAAAATAACAACAAAATTCATATGGAAGAATAAAAGGTCAAGAATTGCAAGGGAACTAATGAAAAAAAACTCAGAGGAAGGTGGTCTAAGTGTACCTGATCTAAAGCTATATTATATAGCAGCAGTCACCAAAACCATTTGGTATTGGCTACGAAATAGACCGGTAGATCAGTGGAACAGATTAGATACAAAGGACAAAAAAGGATACATCTATAGCAATCTAATCTTTGACAAACCCAAAGATTCCAACATTAGGGATAAAAATTCATTATTCGGAAAAAACTGTTGGGAAAACTGGAAATTAGTATGGCAGAAATTAGATATGGATCCACACTTAACACCATATACCAAGATAAGATCAAAATGGGTCCATGATTTAGGCATAAAGAGGGAGATAATAAATAGATTAGAGGAACAGAGGATAATCTACCTCTCAGACTTGTGGAGGAAGAAGGAATTTATGACCAGAGGAGAACTAGAGATCATTATTGATCACAAAATAGAAGATTTTGATTACATCAAACTAAAAAGTTTCTGTACAAATAATACTAATGCAAACAAGATTAGAAGGGAAGTAACAAATTGGGAAAATATTTTTAAAAACAAAGGTTCTGACAAAGGTCTCATTTCCAAAATATATAGAGAACTGACCCAAATTTATAAGAAACCGAACCATTCTCCAATTGATAAATGGTCAAAGGATATGAACAGACAATTCTCAGAGGAAGAAATTGAAACTATATCCACTCACATGAAAGAGTGTTCCAAATCACTAATGATCAGAGAAATGCAAATTAAGACCACTCTGAGATACCACTACACACCTGTCAGATTGGCTAAGATGACAGGAACAAATAATGACAAATGTTGGAGGGGATGTGGGAAAACTGGGACACTAATACATTGCTGGTGGAGTTGTGAAAGAATCCAGCCATTCTGGAGAGCAATCTGGAATTATGCCCAAAAAGTTATCAAACTGTGCATACCCTTTGACCCAGCAGCGCTACTACTGGGATTATATCCCAAAGAAATACTAAAGAGCGGAAAGAGACATATATGTGCCAAAATGTTTGTGGCAGCTCTTTTTGTTGTAGCTAGAAACTGGAAGATGAATGGATGTCCATCAGTTGGAGAATGGTTGGGTAAATTGTGGTATATGAAGGTTATGGAATATTATTGCTCGGTAAGAAATGACCAGCAGGAGGAATATAGAGAGGCCTGGAGAGACTTAAA
This sequence comes from Sminthopsis crassicaudata, assembly GCF_048593235.1. NCBI lineage: Eukaryota > Metazoa > Chordata > Mammalia > Dasyuromorphia > Dasyuridae > Sminthopsis > Sminthopsis crassicaudata. The sequence goes on along the minus strand of NC_133621.1, from coordinate 270,755,439 downwards.
TCAACTGATGCTGAGTGAAATGAGCAGAACCAGAAGATCACTGTACACTTCAACAACAATGCTGTATGAGGATATATTCTGATGGAAGTGGAAATCTTCAACATAAAGAAGATCCAACTCACTTCCAGTTGATCAATGATGGACAGAGGTAGCTGCACCCAGAGAAGAAACACTGGGAGGGGAATGAAAATTGTTAGCACTAATATCTGTCTGCCCAGGTTGCATGTACCTTCGGATTCTAATGTTTATTGTGCAACAAGAAAGTGATATTCGCACACATGTATTGTACCTAGACTATATTGTAACACATGTAAAATGTATGGTATTGCCTGTCGTCGGGGGGAGGGAATAGAGGGAGGGGAGGTAAATTGGAAAAATGAATACAAGGGATAATATTATAAAAAAAATATATATATATAATAAAAAAAAATAATTAATATTATACATTAAAAAAAAAAAAAAAAAAAAAAAAGAAACTCCAGATTCTCTTCAGCTGGTAAGTCGTGCTTCCAGTCCTTGTGGTATCTATCAGTCCTGAGCTAATTTTGAGACTTAATTTATCTAATTGGTTGTGAGGGAGTGAGGACGTTCACTGTGTCGTGTGTTTCTTCTCCGCCATCTTGGCTCCGCCCCCCGGAATCCAATTCTTAACGTGCAACAAGAAAATTGGATTTACACATATATATATTGTATCTACGTTATACTGTAACACATGTAAAATATATGGGATTGCCTGTCATCTAGGGGAAGGAGTAGAGGGAGGGAGGGGAAAATTTGGAAAAATGAATACAAGGGATAATGTTATAAAAAATTACTCATGCATATGTACTGTCAAAAAAATTATAATTATGAAATTAATAAATAAATTAATTTAAAAAAAACACAATTTGCCCATACCATTTAATTCCAAAAGTTCTTTTTCTTTCTCTGCTCTCTGAAAACAGATACTGTTTCCTTTTGTGCACAACCATAATTTTAATTGTGTAATTTCATACTTCCTCTGTAAGTCACCATGTCTAATACTATGAGCCACTGAATAACAAATGCCAACAAATAAAAAATATTCTTTTCAACTGAGACAGTGCATAATGTAGATAAGAGAAGGCAACTAGGACCCTATGCTCTAGTCCTGGCTCTACCACAAAGTAGGTTTTTCACCTTTTTGAATATGTTTTCTTTTGGGTTTTTTTTTTTGAATTCTAAAACATTATATTTCTCTGTTAATTAAAATTTCAATATCTTTCATTTGAATTATTTTTCCATTCATATCATGAATAATATGGGTAGGTAAGTATGGTAGTGCTCATTGTTTTTTGCCTCTTTGGAAAACATTTTATACCACATAAATACTAGCTTATAGCATTAAAAAAGCAAACAAAAAAAACCCCACCTTTCATTGTGCATTTTATCATTTCAAGCATTTCTTAACTTGGCTCCATAATTGCCTGAAAATCTTTTAATGAGATTCATAATTTGTAAAACCCTTTGGTCATAAATATCACTGCTAAAGTCATACTCAGACCTACATGACCAGTACTTTCTTTCACTAGTCTGTTTTGGGTAAGACTGAAGATAGAGTTCTATGTGCCTAGCACTTGGGAAATATTCTATTAATCTTAGCATTTTTAATTAAGAGAACTTGAAAAATATGGTAACAAGAATACAGATTCAAACAGATTCAAGTCAGACCTCCTGGGTTCAAATCCCACCCCTCATATTCCCTTTATGGACAAATGATTTGGCATTTCTCACCTACAGTTTTGTCCTCTAAAATAATAAGGTTGGAGTAGATGGCCTCTGAGTACCTTTCTAACTTAAGCTTTGCTATTGTAGTATTTTATTGCTAAATAGAGAGAGAGAGAGAGAGAGAGAGAGAGAGAGAGAGAGAGAGAGAGAGAGAGAGAGAGAGAAGAAAAGAGGAAGGAAGAAAGAAAAAGAACATAAGCCATAAAATGAAAGTTCAAATATTCTGAAATTTTTGGAAATTAACAAAATGTAGCTATATGTAGTTGCTTAATTCTTAATTCTTCTGTATTTTTATTCTCTCTGATGTATAACAGAATAACTCACATTAAAATAGTATTTTAATGTTTTCAAATTATTTTGTTCACATTACTTTTGAACTTATAAGCTTTGAAATTTATCCATTAAGGGGCATTTCTAGAAATTTTTTTTAAGTAATGTTTTACCTTTAATGAAAAATGATCAGAATACAGACTCAAAAATTTGGAATGGAAATTACTTTATCGGCAATCCCATCCAATGCCATCATTTGTGAAAATTTACTATTAAATACGGTAGTTTTCCTTCAGTCTTGGGAAAAGATATGTACTTTTCATACTTCTGGGGTTTGTTTTGGTTTGGTTTGGTTTGATTTAAGGGACATCATTTTGCAGTGGTAAAAAAGCTAGCTTTGTAGTCAGGACATCCTGGAGTTCCTTAGGAATATCATTTAGTCTTTAATGTTATTATCTCTAAGGCAAAGAAATTCTTTTAGACAACTTCTGAGTCATTTAGTTCTAAATTGTATGCTTCTATGAAATCATGTTTAATTTGATAGACAGTGATCGCTCATTAAATGATGGTTTTAAAGTTTAATATTTATGTGTATTTGAAACATCATTTTAAAAGAGATTAATGGGAATAAAATCTATGTATTTTCTGCCCACACAATGAAATGTGCAGTTCTTCAATGAATATGACATGCTTGCAAAACTGATTCTGGGTATTCAAGGCATTTTAAAGTAATGTCATATTTTGAGGGGTGGAGAAGACAATAAAATAAAATGTTCTCCAATTATACTCAAAGTTCATAGCCAAAATGAACAACATTTAATTGTATTGGTTAAATTGATTTTATTTATAGATTCTAAATGATATTCTCAAAAAAGTTGCTTTCTATCAATTTCAGTTTCATATATGTGTGCATGTATGTATATCTCCATATGATAATGATAATTTATATACCTGATAACTTATAAAAATGATGATAGATGTTATAAATCCTCTAGAAATTAAATTTTATTGAATGTACTTTTAGAGTGAAATACTATTTATTTTAGTTTTTTGATAATTGGTAATTTATATAATATATATATTTATACATATATATATATACATACATATATATTTCAACTCATTATTTACATGTATTTCATGTAAAACAACAATTTATTCTTTATGGAATGGGAAAACATACAAGATGAAAAAAAAACTTATTTTGTTCCTAGCAAAGATAAATTCTCTTAAATTTAACAATATTTCATATCCCCATGGTCATGGGAGGGGGGGAGGTCATTGTACTTGTATTGGAAGGGTGAATTGCTTTTCACTTTTTGCCTGCTCTTTTTGTAGTCAGATGTAATGATTTTATACAACAGCATTTATTGACTTTGCTGTGTTTTTAGTATTGTGTTATTAGATAAGGAACAAGATTGGAAGTAAATAAAGAGAACCATATAAGTAATGGTTTAATTGAATGGCTGATAGTTATGTGTTTTTGAAGAGAAATCCTAATTGGCAGAATGGCATATAAACTTTGGAAATGAGGAAGTTAAGCACAGTTAGTAAGGGGAAATCAGTTGATTCTGTCTCATTAAGGTTTTAATAATGTTCTTTTAGTAAATGTACTTTAATAATTAGTATTTTAATAATTAGCTCTAAATATGCTTTAGTAAATGAAATAGATTGTATAAAAAATTCCTACATTCCTTTTAGGATAGAGTTGCTTGTCTTCACATTTTTTTTCCTGAGTTCATTGTTTCATATTGTATCCCATTTCTGTCTATTCCTAGAGGGATACAAAAATGCAGGAAACTCCAGTGCAGAAATTAGGAACAAAAATTTCAGGGAAACATATGTGAAATAACCAAATTAACATGTTTGTTCAAATAATAATTAAACTAGTCAAGGTTTTGCTCTAGTTTAAATTTTATTTGGGATGTTGTCTGACTTTTTGTTTAGCATAAATATTACATAGAACAAAAAAGGACAGGATCCATGTTGATATTTTCTCTCTGGAATGCCAGTAGAAAGTTGTGTACAGTTTTTGAAGTTGAGAAGCTTAAACAGTTTATTAACAATGATTAAAAATTGTAATAAATGAATCAGTTTAGCATTTCTAGAATTTTTTTGAAAAAAAAAATCTTGTTTTAACTTTTTACCTAAAATATAAAGATTTTTGTTTGAAATTCCTATTGTTAAAACTATTTTGTGGTGGTAGTTTTTTTTTTTTAATTATTCATCATTGGTTTGACTTAATTCTATTCATTGATATTCCATTCATTAATTATCATATTCCTGTTATAAATACACTCTGTTATACATAAAAAGATAAACTAATAAGATAGTTTTGCAGCCTGTATAATTTTTGTATGCCTATGTATCCAATTCATTTTAATTACTTATGTGATTAAGGGAAGGAATATCAACCTTCCACTTACTCTGATCTTGATTCAGTTGTCAATGTGTCCTTGTAATTGCCAACTATACAAAAATTTTGCTTCAATCATTCTATAGTACCAATTGAATACATTCTAATTAAAAAAATGTGATTCTAAACCATGGAACTTAAGCTTCTTGAGATCCTGTCTCACAAGAAACTGTTACAAGCCCACAGAGTATGATTTTTCTACTTTGCTTTATTCTGTAAATTTTACTTTGCCACCTAACTTAAGACTGCCTCCTGGAATCATGTTTGGGGTTTGAAATAAGGCTAGACACAATGCGCCACCAGCTTTGAAGGGTTTATAACTTTTATCCTTTTAAAAAATAATATTTCCTGAACAAAGGTAAGGAAAAGCATGTTCTATATGAATTGAGCTGACTTTTTCTGATTCTCCACCCTTTGGGAAAGTATGTAGGTATACCCTTTTATCCTACAAAATATGGCATAACATTTTTAACTTACTTATGTTTAAATGGGGAGGAAGAATGTAAGAGTCAAATTTGTTACTTACAAAATCAGTACTAGGTACTCAATATGTATTATGCTCTATACTGAAACCTAATTCTGTTATTCGCCAGAACTTGAAACAAGGTACTAATGCTTGTGTATTCAGTTCACACCTTTAAAGGAGTAGTTCATACCTTTAAAACAGTTCACACATTAGTTCACACATTCACACCTTTAGAGAGCATATATAAGGAGGAGTTCACAAACCCTCTAAAGGACAAGCACACTCTTGGACTTCTGGGAGATTCACAAGTTAGAAACCCACAAGCCTGGGAGGAGGAGTCAAGATTCATTCCAACTTCCACCTGTGTGCTGGCTGGGGACTTTGGGAGATTCAGAGCCAGGATTCACAAGTCGAGGAGATTCACAAGTAGGGCAGAAAGAAGGAAGAAAGAGAAGGGGTGGCAGGAGAACACTGAATGCAAGATTCAGAAGGCCTCCAGAAAACTAGCTGAGCCCCAAGTGAAGGAGATAAGATTTGGAAAGAGAAAGTAAAGGATCTGGACTTTAACTCTTGGCTGCATTTGGGTTTATTGAATTGAACTGAAACAAAGGCTGCCTCCAGAAGCTCCCCAAGAAACCTGCTCACAGAAAATGATTATAATTAAGAGAAGATTATTACATAATTCCAAAATACATTAGGAACTCTAAATTTTTAGCTTGAGTAGATACAATGAATACTCTTGTAGGTCCTAACCAGTTGGAAAAAAACTGAAGATCTGGCCTTTACAGTAAGAAATCATGGGTTTAAAACCTATTTCTAATATATACTAGCTGATTGATTCTGCACATCCTGCTTAACTCTCAGTGCCTCAAGTTATTAATTTATTTATAATATAATTTGCAGATAAATTGCCTGCCTTATTAGTGGAGATAATTTTTACCACTATGATTCTCTTACAAATGAAATCTAGTTAAATATAAGTAGTCCAAAAAAAATCTGGCAGCATCTTTGGAGAAAGTAAATTTTGGAGAATGGTTATAAATCAAATAATAAAATAATATACCCAGTGAAATCAGCAAATCGTTAACTTTTATTTCCTTCCCTTGTACTAATGTGATGGTTGAAAGAAAAAAAATGCTTATTTCACTGCCCATTTGAATATGTTTTGCTGTAGAAGGTAAGAAGAAATAATAGATTGCATTATACATCATAAATTTTAATTTTGTTTTTAGCTTCTCTCCACAGGAAAGCTTGAAAAGAGAAATTATATTGGTTTGCAACTCATCAGCCCCTTTTAGGGATTGTAGAGATCTAGACAAGGTACATTGTTTTGGACCACTTGCCCATGGAGAAAAGCTAAAAATGTAATGTCATATTAAACAGAACATTCTCTGAATTTGCCCTGATATACAGACTACACCAAACAAGACATGTGATGTCATACTGAATGTGGCAATACTCAAAAATTCAGGCTTGAACAAATGTGGTCTTAATCTACTTGCATAAAAAAAAAAATCCAAATGAATCATCTTATGGAAGCTTGTTCCTTCTTGTTCCTTCCACAATATCTGCTAGAGATAAGCTGTCAGTGTGAAGCAGCCTGCTCATGCAAAGTTAATGTAACCAAATCACTAACAGATATCCAATACTTTAAGGCCATCTCTTTCTACCCACCTCTTTCTATTGAATCACATTATCATTGTTAAAAAAAATCATTGTAGCAATGCTTTAAAATATGCTTTTCATATTAATGAAGGATATTAAGATTTTAGTTTTGATTGTATTAATTTTTTTTACAGTAGCCAAAAAAAGTTCTACAGAAGAGTCTATAAGCAGGTAGGTAGGCTTCATAGCGGGTTAACATTTCTTTTAATTAATGCTCATGGTCTAGTCTTCAAGAGGTTTTTCACTCCAAGGCAAAGCAGACTCTCATGCCCCTAAAAGACATATCTTCAATTTAACCAATTCCCACTATCACATTGATTCTTTCTTTTTTTTTGCTTCATTATCTTTCAAAAAAATTGGTTTACTAAACACCAAATATGCATGTGTGTATATGCATGTATATTTATATATACACACACATATATGTACAAATACACGTTGGTGCATATATACAATACAAAAACAATATGCAAATAACACACATTTGTATATACATGCATGTGTGTGTGCTTATCATTTTCTTTTTTTAATTTCAAAACTTTATTTACATTTGTTTTGACGATTTCTGAGTTCTAATTCTCTCCCTTATCCTCATTGTTTTGCATAATTTCACATGCAAATTAAATTAAGACACCACAAAAGAAAACATAGATCTCTCACCCTAATGAAAATAAAAACCTGTAGAGGGCTTGAACTCTGAAAAGGTATACTTGAATCACAACATGGCCCTTATGGCTGGGCATGCTCAATGTGGTGTATGGAGGAAATCATACTGAAGAACTTAAGGACTGAGGATTATGGAGCTCTCTTGGCTCTCAGCTTTCAATCAGGGAAAACTTCAGGTTCTAGATTCTAGAGTTCAGACTCCATTTCCAGCCAAGTGGTAGCTTCTCTCCTGCCTCCTTCACTTCTCCACCTAAAGAACAAGGCTGATCCTGAGGTCTTCCAGAGAGCTAGCCTGGACGTTACACTCTGGAGCTCAACATGGACTAAGAACCCATACTCAGCAGCTCAACTGACAAGATTATAAGGTCAGTAGAGTAGTCCTTGTGACCAGGAAAACGGGGTGAGTATAAAAATAGACAAGCAGGAAACTTTGGTAAGGGCTAAACTAGTCACTTTTGTTTTTCAGCTGAAATGGAGCAAATACTAAGAGCCTTCCCCACTCTAAGGGAAGCATGTAGCATGCATAGTTGAGTTAATTAAAAAAAAAACTTAAGGTTTGATTGTAACTTGGAAGCAGATCATTGGGCTCTTAGAAACATTAAAGTATACATCTCCTTGGTTTTCTAAGGAAGAAGGATTAGAACAAGAGAAGTGGAAAGTAGTAGGAGAACAACTACTTTAATATTATGAAAATAATGATCCTGATCCAATTCCTGAAGAAGCATTCTATACAAACAATATAATACAATTGGCTTTAAGGAGTTACATAAGTTTTAAAATAAGGAAAAAGAAGAAAGATCAGGAGAGGGGAGGGTACTAAGAAAGCAGCTGAAGTATGGAGAGTTGGATCTTGAGTACTATGCTGATAAGCACAGTCAGACAAGGAAGTGTGAGGATAAAGAAGAAGAGGGAGAATGAGGCTAACAATGTAGCTGGAGGGTATAGCCAATTAGACCAGATCAAGTACCATGCTAGTTCAGTTTCACCTCTGTCTACACTTGAGCAGGCACCCTTAGGGAATTTCCCATCTTTCAACTCTCCCCCCTCAATTTCCCCTTCATGGGTGGAAGGAGGAAGGGGAGTGGGAAGGGCAGTGAAACCACCAGCACTAAATATACAGAAATTTTGTCTACCCCCTATGACATGATTACAAAAGGTGTTAATTAAACTTCAAGGGGAAGGACAGGATACATCTAATTTGAGAATAGAAATGCATCCTTTGATTGAAGAGTTTAATTCTTCAGGTCAAGAAAAAAGAAGATGCACTCTTTTTAATCTAGAAATTATCAAATATCTGAAAAAGTCTTGCACTCCTTATAGGTCTATATCATCTTATTTTAAGATGTTATTAGAGAATTTGGCTTTTGAAATTTTCACCCCTGGTGACTGGAAATCTATAGCAAGGAATAAAACTTGTTCTGGCTTTTGGAGTATAGTGAACTCTTATAGAATACAGGCCCAACAAAATAGGCAATCTAGAGTTAATATGCCAGTCATCTTTGATCAACTAGCAGGTCTATGTCTTTATGCATACACTTTTGTGCAGATTAATTACCCTATAGCAGCATATGAGCAAATTGTTGCTACTTCTATTATAGCATGGGAGACCCTCCCAGCAAGGCAAGATAGAAGGGAAGCCTTCATGAAAACAGCACAAGGTCCAAATGAACCCTTTACTGATTTTGTGGGACATCTGCAGACAGCTGTCATATGAACTGTTAGTGAAAATGAAAAAATATTAGTGAAAATGAAAACTTGCTAAAGTTAATGCTAATGAAGTTTATAGAAGAATTATACTAGGACTACACAAGGATGTTCCTCTTTAGATGAGATCATAAGATGCTGTACAACAGTGGGCACAAATACCTTTTACACCCAGGCTATGATACAGACTTCTCAAGATTTAAACATAGGAAGATTGGCAAGGGACTTGCAGAGAGACTCGGCAATGCTTTCAGTGTGGCAAAGGAGGGCATTTGAAAGCTCACTGGTGGCATAGAGCTGGAATGAGAAGATAGAGTGGGAGAACAAGAACCAAAACCCTATGTCCAAAATGCAACAGAGACTTCCATTGAGCATCAGAATGTAGAATGACTCAGGGAAACAGGAAGCATGGCCCAGCTCCAGGGCCCCAGGCAAAAAAACACCTGGGGCATGATGGCAGCTGCTGTTACATCCAGAGAATCTTTAGAAGTTCAATACCCCAACATGATCAATCAGATGAGAAAGGGAGAAAAGGATTACATGAGCAATGAGCCAAGTAGCAATCTGATGGGAGAAAGGGTTTACAATTAAGGAGAATAGAGTTGTATGCAGCTGGGACTACTGAGATATCCCCTAAAAAGAGAAAAACTGTCCCTGTTTAATCTATGCATCATTTGCCTTCAGGCATAATAAGCTTGACCATTTCACAACAGATGTCTTTTCATAAACTGATGTGGGAAACTGGGGAATGTTGGGGAATGTGTAGTTAACATCCCAGTCAGTAATACAGGTGACTTATCAACCAGGAGAAGAAGCACAAAGTTCACTGATAACAGGCAATATGGTGATATTTGCCCAGATTTTGACTCCCAAAAACAGAATTCAGGAATATTCTGGACTGCAGCTATTACAGCTGGCCAACCTATGCCCATTATCAATGTAAATGGCATAACCACTGGAATGGTTGTTAGACATGGGTGCAGAACATACAGTCATTAGAGGTGCCAATTAGCCCAGTCATTGGCCAAATATTAAGGCACACATCTATATGTCTGGTGTAATAGGATCAATAGCAGCTGAAATTAATGCTACCCCTTTAAGATGGACATTTGAAGATGAAACAGTAGTTTTTACTCCTTTTATAGTTGAAAAAATACCCACCAATGCAGAAACTAGGCATGGACTCACATTTAACACCACATAATAAGATAAGATCAAAATGGGTCCAAGATTTCCAATATTTAGGCATAAAGAACGAAATCATAAATAAATTAGAGGAACAGAGGATAGTTTACCTCTCAGACTTATGGAGGAGGAAGGAATTGTGTCCAAAGGAGAACTAGAGACCATTATTGATCACAAAATAAAAAATTTTGATTACACCAAAATTAAAAAGTTTCTGCACAAACAAAACAAATGCAAACAAGATTAGAAGGGAAGTAACAAATTGGGAAAACATTTTTACAGTTAAAGGTTCTGATAAAGTCCTCATCTCCAAAATATACAGAGAATTGACTTTAATTTATAAGAAATCAAGCCATTCTCCAATTGATAAATGGTCAAACGATATGAACAGACAATTTTCAGATGATGAAATTAAAACTATTTCCACTCATATAAAAGAGTGTTCCAAATCACTATTGATCAGAGAAATGCAAATTAAGACAACTCTGAGATATCATTATACACCTGTCAGATTAGCTAAGATGACAGGAACAAATAATGATGAATGTTGGAGGGGCTGTGGGAAACTGGAACACTGATGCATTGTTGGTGGAGTTGTCAAAGAATCCAAGCATTCTGGAGAGCAATCTGGAATTATGCCCAAAAAGTTATCAAAATGTGCATACCCTTTGACCCAGCAGTGCTACTAATGGGCTTATATCCCAAGGAAATACTAAAGAAGGGAAAGGGACCTGTATGTGCCAAAATGTTTGTGGCAGCCCTTTTTGTAGTGGCTAGAATCTGGAAAATGAATGGATGTCCATCAATTGGAGAATGGTTGAGTAAATTATGGTATATGAATGTTATGGAATATTATTGCTCTGTAAGAAATGGCCAATGAGGAATACAGAAAAGCTTGGAGAGACTTACATCAACTGATGCTGAGTGAAATGAGCAGAACTAGGAGATCATTATACACTTCAACAATGATACTGTATGAGGATGTATTCTGATGGAAGTGGATATCTTTAACATAGAGAAGAGCTAATCCAATTCCAATTGATCAATGATGGACCGAATCAGCTACATCAAGAAAAGGAATACTGTGAAATGAGTGTAAACTGTGAGAATTTTTTTTGTTTTTCTTCCCAGATTATTTTTACCTTGCCAATCCAATTATTCCTTTGCAACAACAACAATAACAAAATTCAGTTCTGCACATATATATTGTACCTAGGATATACTATAAGCTATTTAATATGTGTGGGAATGCCTGCCATCTAGGAGAAGGAGTGGAGGGAAGGAGGGGAAAAACTCAGAACAGAAGGGAGGACAAGGGTTAATGTTGTAAAAAAATTACCCATGCATATGTACTGTCAAAAAGTGTTATAATTATAAAAATTAATAAAAAAATTATTAAAAAAAAAAGAAAAAGAAAAATCCCCACCAATCTGTGGGGAAGAGCCATATTACAACAGTTAGGATTACAAATGAGTACTTCAGCTTTTTAGGTAAGGCTGCTGTTAAAGCCTGCCAACACTCTCACCTATTTCTTTTCAATGGAAAACTTATACACCAATGTGGATATTATACAGTGGCAAGTGCTAAGATTCAGCTCTTATTAGATATAGTATAAGAGCAACTTGATCAAGGTCACTGACAACCTTCTCTAAGTCCTTGAATTTCCCCTGTATTTGTTGTAAAAAAAATCTGGAATGGAAGATGGCAAATTTATTGGCCACAGTTCCAAATTTTACACACAGATCTCCATTAACAATAACCTGCCAAGATGGATTCTTGAAGGTTTCTGAGGGTCCTCTTTACAGATGCATACAAACATAATATTTGTGCTGTATACTCGCATGACAATTATAAAGAGAGTAGTCCATACTTCCTTTTAGTCCATTCGGCAGAATGAATTGTATGCAATTATGCTAAGTCTTATTATCCAAGAGATGTAAATATATCTGATTTAGCCTTTTCATTAGGTGTTGTACAAAGAATTGCCACAGCCCAGATAAAATTTGTATCTTCTAATATATATCTGCTCTTTAAGGATCTTCAAGAGCAAATGAGAATACATCCAGGTAAGATTTATATCTTGCATGTCCACTCTCATAGTGGATGTCCAGGTCCTATTTTTTATGGAAATTCAAAGGCAGATCACCTTCTAACCATGATACCAATACTACTTTATTTCATGTATCCCAAAAATCTCATTCTAAATATCAAGCTGCTCGAGCTTTACATTTGCAACTTGGGATAACCAAAGAGGAACCTAGTAGCATAGTAAAAATCTGTACAGCTTTCCTTCCATTCCATGCTCCTATGCTCCCTACAGGGAAGAAACCTGATGGTTTGAGACCCAGTGAAATTCAGCAATGGATGTGACTCATTATAAATCTTTCAGTTGTCTGTCTTTTATCCATGTTGTAGTAGACATCTTTTCAGGATTTACTTTTGTGATATCAGCAGCAAAAGAGACAGCCCAAGTGATCATTGAATTCCTTATACAAGCTTTTGCAATTAATAGGTGTGCCACAAGCAATACAGAGAGATAATGGACTTGCACATACTTCTAAACATTTTGCACACTTTTGTGCAAACTCTCAGGTTTTACACACCACTGGAATACCTTTTAATCCTCAAGGACAGGCAATAGTAGAGAGGAGAATCAGAGACATCAAGCTGCTCCTCCAAAAACCAAAAAAAAAAAGTGGGAGCCACAGGTAGCCCTAGAGAACTTTTAAATTGAACTCTTTATATTATTAATTTTTTTTTACTTTTTGATGAAGATGCAGATAGTTTTTATAACCCACCAGAAGGACAGTGTCTAGAGCGAGCAGTTCCACTATCTTTAAATAATCACCTGCTTAGACATCTAGAAAGTGGTGAATGGAAGGGACCAGATAGGTTAACTGCTTGGGGGAGAGGTTTTTGCTTATATCTCTACAGATAGAGAAGGAATCAGATGGATACCAACAAGCCATATTTACCTTGAGAAGAGAGACAGAAAAAGAAAAGACCCTTGAAATGAAGACCACCCAAGGAACATAGATAGTTCCATCTCTTACTACATTTGCCAATGCACAACAAAAATTGTCAATAAGAATGCTGCGGGATTTCAAAATCTGCAGGAATTGTTGGATTCCCTGACACATAAAGTAATGGACAATAGATTGGTTTTGGACTATCTCTTGTCTGCTAAAGGAGGAATGTGTGTGATTGTTATTCATATACTCTCTTTCTAGGACTTATAGACATGTATAATTCCTTCATGGTGATATTTTATATAGGTTCTTGTATGTTAAATTTTCTGTGAAATTCAGGATTGATTGATAGATCTTTGAAATCTGCAAGTTCATTAATTGTCCATTTTTTTCTCATTCAAAATTGCAGATAATTTTGCTGGTCTCAGGTATTGGGTCTTTTGCTTTTGGTTAGATATGGTTCAGGAATTGTGGTCTTTTACTGTAAATATTGATGAATCTTGTACAATTATAATTGTAGCTCCAACATATTTGATTTTTTCCCCTTGTTTCTTGCAAAATTTTCTCTTTGATCTGGAGATTTTAACAATTGGCAATAATGTGTGTTTTCCACAGAGAACCTCTTTCAGGTGGTGACCAGTGAATTTTTTTTTTGTTGTTGTTTTCTATTTCTACTTTCCCTTCCTCTTCTGTCACTTCAGGACAATTTTCTTGGATTGGTTCCTGCTTATTGGGTCAAGGTTGTCTTTCTCGTCACAACATTCTAGCAATCCAATGATTCTTAAATATATATATATATATATATATATATATATATATATATATATATATATAGAGAGAGAGAGAGAGAGAGAGAGAGAGAGAGAGAGAGAGAGAGAGAGAGAGAGAGAGAGAGAGAGAGAGAGAGAGAGATATCTGATTTCTACTTCTATCATTTTTCGTAAGGGATGCTTTACATCTTATTCTATTTTCTCATTATTTATAATCTGTTTTGTTACTTATTAGTCTCTCATAACTTTGCTGGCTTGCCCAATTCTAACTTTCTTTTTTTTATTTATAAATTTTTGACAGTATATATGCATGAGTACTTTTTAAAAATAACATTATCCCTTGTATTCATTTTTCCAAATTATCCCCTCCCTCCCTCTACAATCCCATACATTTTACATGTGTTACCATATAACCTAGATACAATATATGTGTGTAAATCCCATTTTCTTGTTGCACATTAAGTATTAGATTCTGAAGGTGTAAGTAACCTGTGTAGATAGACAGTAGTGCTAACAATTTACATTCACTTCCCAGTGTTCCTTCTCTGGGTGTAGTTGTTTCTGTCCATCATTGATCAACTGGAAGTGAGTTGGATCTTCTTTATGTTGAAGATATCCACTTCCATCAGAATACATCTTCGTACAACATTGATGTGTACAGCGATCTTCTGGTTCTATTCATTTCACTCAGCATCAGTTGATGTAAGTCTCTCCATGCCTCTTTGTATTCCTCCTGCTGGTCATTTCTTACACAGCAATACTATTCCATAACCTTCATATGCCATAATTTACCCAACCATTCTCCAATTGATGGACATCCATTCATTTTCCAGTTTCTAGCCACTACAAAAAGAGCTGCCACAAATATTTTGGCACATACAGGTTCCTTTCCCCTCCTCAGTATTTCTTTGGGATATAAGCCCAATAGCAGCAATGCTGGATCAAAGTGTATGCACAGTTGATAACTTTTTGGGCATAGTTCCAAATTGCTCTCCAGAATGGTTGGATTCTTTCACAACTCCACCAACAATGTATTAGTGTCCCAGTTTTCCCACATCCCCTCCAACATTCATCATTATTTGTTCCTGTCATCTTAGCCAATCTGACAGGTGTGTAGTGGTATCTCAGAGTTGTCTTAATTTGCATTTCTCTCCAATTCTAACTTTCAAAAAAATTATTTTCAACTCTGAGACTGTGTACCATCTTTCCTCATTCGTTAATTTTGTTTTCAAAATCATTGTTTTTCTTGGATGGTTTTATTTTTCCTCAAACTCTATCATTTGATTTTTAACTTCTTTTTTGAGTTCTGGGCAGGGAGTTATTTTACATTACTCTTTGGGGTAGCTTTTTTTTAGGCGGGGCAATACTTTTCTTAGTAAATTACACTCCTTTAAAGATGAATCCTGGCCTTTCCTGTTACTATAATATGTTTTAATGGTGGGGTTCCTTCTTTGCTGGTTCATTTTTAAAATAAGAAGTATCAATATAAGCATCTCTAATATTGGGTGGAAGGATTGTGCCTCAAATTTTGAGCTCTCCACTCTGATCCACCATACCAAGAGCTCCACCTTCCTACCAGTGCCCACCTGTGCCAGCAGCATAACTGTCCTACTGCTTTTGCAATCCTCATCCAGGGCCAGCAGCACAACTTGACCTGGCATTCCCAAATAACCACATTTCATTTGGTCTTCCCAGAATCTAAACCCTATGACAATAAGTCCTGAAGATGAAAGTCTCTGTAGTTCTTACTCAGGTTCCAGCCATACTCAGGCTGAAGGGTCTTGACTTATGTTTCTGTAGAGTTAGCCCAGAGGTGTTGGCACTTCACACAAGTTAACCTCCAGACCAAAGTATTTCAGATCTTCTCCGGTTGTATCAGGAGGATCCCTGTTCTACCCCAAGTCTCCTTGATTTATCATCAGTCTTTGTTCACCCTGAGGCACAAATTTGTTCTATTTATAGGGAAAATCTGGAGAATTTAAAATGTATCAACCTTCTCTTCCATTTTCCCAGAATCCTCCCTATTTGTAATTTTGGACCTTTTAGTGGATATAATAAACTCATGTTGATTTTTACATTTCTCTGATTGGTAGGTCCATCCCCTTCTGACAAGTGCAATATGGTAGATAGGATCACATTGTTTGTGCTAGCCATATATTTGAGAGAAAATTTGGAGGACACTGTACATTTCGTTCTTATTAATTATAGGAAGATTCAAAAGACTCAGAGAAGGAAAAAAAATAGGTATTGGTTGACAACATTACTGGTAAAAAAAAAAAATCAGCTCATGAAACTCAAAATATTCCCAATCGGCTACAAGTTCACAATGCATCAGAGAAATGTGCTGTGAAAAAAGGTAAGTTACTATTTTGACAGAGAACCTGATTTCATCAATTTGGGAATAAGGAATACATTTTTAATGATGCCTATTAGCTACTGTTCTATAACATAGAGCTGTACAAAGTACATATTCCCTAAATGCAAATGTACACTCTTTATCTGATTTTCTCTCCTGGAATTTTTTATCTCCTATCATGTTCAATTAATTTTTCCCAAAACAATTCAAAATAGATATATTTGAACAGTTTTCATATTTTCACTAGCAAATGTTCCCATTATTACTGTATTTATTCATATTTTATTGCCATGGTATCAACATAAGGATTGGAAGAGGGAGAAGATATAGAGTCACCTTGGGATTCAGAAGTATTTTCTATTAAGTTATTTTGAAACTTCAATCTTGATATTGTTAATTTTAAATTACATTTTAGATTTACTTATTTTCTAATTACTTCAATCACATAGGTCAAATTAGAATGTGAACTTTAGAGCTGGAAGAGCTTTCAGAAATAATCTAGTACAACTACCCATTTAAGATGTGGGGAAGGTGCATCCCAGAGAAGACCGCTTATGTTCTCACTACTAGTTTAGTGAAGAGCCAGGAGGAAAATTCAATGGCCTTACCTTTCCACTCTATTCCTTAACACCTTATCAGTTTCAAATTGCCTTTCAGTTAGTCATTCAGCAAACAAGTATCATAGCACTTTATTCTGTTCTAAGTATTAAGATATATTCCAGTAAAGTAATATACTTTGTACAAACAAAAGCCTGCTTCCCTACTACATGATCAGCTTACTTATAAATTAAGGGAAAGGACAAAGGGCCCAATATAAGTTGATGTTAAGGCCAATGCTTAATAAATTTCTGTATAACTTCTATATAACTGCTGAGGCCAGCACAAAGGTAAACGGCAGAGTTGGTTGTGTTCAATCAGAAAAGACTTTATGAAAGAGGTAATAATTAGGGCATAATGATAGGATCATGTTTGGATTGACAGAGAGGAAGCAGGAAAACATGCAGAGAGAGAGGATAGTAATGGGGCTTGCAAGAAATGCAAATGTTGAGGTTTAGCTGTTACAGAGGGCCACTAATAGAAGGCATAAATTATTTTTCATAAAAAGAGTGTGAATGGACACCCTGGATTATAGCTTTTAGGATTTGGAATTTGATTTGCATCAAGTCTTTCCTTAGGCAATTTAATAATATATTGAAGCATATTTTAGGAAAGCTTTTTGTGATCATTATCAAAGATTACCTGCAGCTAAGGTACATTATAGTCAAAAGATGTTATTTCAAAAGAAATTTCCTATTTATTTCTCACCAATTTTAAGCTCACCTATCTTTGTTCTTCAAATAGACATTAATTCTTTAAGGCAGTGGTCCTCAAACTTTTTAAATAAGGGGCCAGTTCACTGTCCCTCAGACAGTTGGAGGGCCAGACTATACTAAAAACAAAAATTCACACTCTGTCTCGGCCCCTCAGCCCATTTGCCATAACCCGGCTGCCCCATAAACATCCTCAGGGCCCACATATAGCTTTGGGCCATAGTTTGAGAACCCCTGCTAAGGTATAATTAACATATAAGAGAGGAATTTAAATCAGAATATGAATAATAACCTTATTGTAATTCTGTGCCCTAACCTTTTTATAAAAATATATCTGATTTCTAAAACTTTAATTTCTGTTACATGCAGTAAATTTTATTAGTACACATTATGTTGTGACCTCATATAAAAGTGGGAAAAAGGAATGGTAACCTTAGATTTTAAAATATAATTTCCTATTTCTCCATTACATATGAATGCCTCTCATTTTTTAGTAATCCAGTTCAATAACACCTTCATAAAATCTAATATGCAAAGTATTTTGTTATATAGCATTCATAAACAAAGAAGACTCAGGTCCTGCCATCTGGTACTGTATAATTTAATTGGAATCTAAGGTATCCACAAAAAAATGTATTTTTTATAACTATTGAAAAAGTCAGATAAAAACTGACTTTACTATTTGTAAATACTAATTTTTACTTATCAATACATAATACTAAATAAAATGAATGAATAAATTTATATGAATAATAAGTTATTAATTCAGTTAAATTTATTTCCTTTTCATGCATCTCTATTTCAGGTAAACGATTTTCTGAATACTTCCTTATTTTTATCTCCTTCAGTACCTTTCCTTATATTGTTCACTGTGTTTGGAATATCTTCCTGAGTCATTTTTTTTCCATCTGAAATTCTAACTATTTCAAAACTCACATCAAACAATAACATGTAGATAAAGCTTTCATTGTTCCTTTTAAACTCTCAAAATTCTTTGCAATTCCGTAAAACATCTCACAGATTCTTCATTCTCCCATACTTGTAGCTTAGTAAACAATGAAAAAGTAGCTACTATGTAAGAAGCAGTATTCAATGGATAGAAAAACAAAAAGCAAAATATATAAACAACAAATAACATGAAAGGAAACCAAGAAATTGGGGGTTCATGGAATCCACATATTGCTGCAACATGGTGGAAAAGTCAGAGAAGTCCCAAAGAGTGCAGTAAAGTCAGAAATGACAAGTCTGTCTATTCTGAGTCCCCTCCTTTGAAATTCATGGCTCTTCCCTCCAGTCAGAGGGTATTTTATCTTACCTTCTACATTATTGTCACTTAAGGATAACAACTGTGTATCCTATTATTTTTTCCATTCCTAGTATTTGAATTTGTTGAAGTAATAATTAAAATATTTATCAGCCTATGTGCTCTGGTAAATTCATAATTCTTGTTATGAAGAAGAGGTTTTCTATAAACCAAATGTCTAATTGAAAACGTCTAATTCTTTGCATGATTTGATTGTTAGTTTCTTTACCTTCTGGCAAGTAGAGAGTGGTAGGAGTTTCATGTTATTTATGTAAACCATATATGAAAGTAAAAAATTGGAAGATATTGTACATGTCATTCTTATTAATTATAGGAATATCCAAAAGATTCAGAGGTGGAAGAAAAGAAAAATGACATGTTAATTGACAACAAAGTAAAGAAACAACTTCTGAAACTCCAAATATTCCCAATAAGCAACAGGCTCACAGTCCATCTGAGAAATACGCTGCCAGAAAAGGTAAGTTATTGTTTTGACAGGGCTCCTGATTTCATCATTTTAGGAAATCCACAAGGAATAAATTTCTAGTGATTCCCACTGGCTACTGTTCTGCAGCATAGAGTCTTCCAAAGAAGCCGAGGGGCTAAGAAGTTCAGTGTCTTGCCTATG
The DNA here is from genome assembly GCF_048593235.1 of Sminthopsis crassicaudata. Lineage (NCBI taxonomy): Eukaryota > Metazoa > Chordata > Mammalia > Dasyuromorphia > Dasyuridae > Sminthopsis > Sminthopsis crassicaudata. Next base: position 270,735,985 of record NC_133621.1, on the reverse strand, counting down.
GTCATAAAACCAAAATATCAGCAATGGAAATTGAACACAGGGCTTCCTAATGCCAAACTGACCAAGTATCCACTGTCTTTAGGCAGTGCTTGCACTCATGCTTAGACTCAAGTTGTAGAATATGCTACAAACTTTTCTTTTGGTAAAATGCCTTTATATACTATTAAATGTTAAGGATGTTTAAAAAAAAATATTCCATATCCTCACGTAAAATTACCACTGAGTCCCTAACTTCTGTTGTTGTTTTTGTTTTTTCTTTGAAAGACCCTCCTTTGTCCATAATTCCTAAATTCAAATGTTTGTTCCTCTCTTAATCTTATTTTTGTTCTGGAATTTTTGTCTCCATTCATTTTCATTTACTTTTTCCTGAAGCAATTCTGAGTAGACATATTTGAACAGCTTTCATTTTCTCACTAAGATATATTTCAGTTATTAATATGAATATTTACCTACATTTTATTGCCATAATTATCAACATTATAATTGGAAGAGGAAGAAGATACAGAGTCACCTTGGGATTCAGAAGTATTTTCTATTAAGTTATTTTGAAACTGCAATCTTGATTGTTACTTTTAATTACATTTTAGATTTCTGATTTACTAATCTCTGCAATTGCTTGGGTGGAATTAGAATGTGAATTTTAGAGTTGGAAGGGATTTCAGAAATCTAGTACAACTACCCATTTAAGATGTGGGGAAGGCCCACCCCAGAGAAGTCAGCTAACTTATTTATGTATTCACTTACTAGTTTAGTGAGGAGTTAAGAAGATGATTCAATGGTCCTAACTTTCAGGACTTCATGCTTTCTACTCTACTCCTTATCACCTTATCAATTTCAAAGTGCCTCTCAGTCTGTCATTCAATGAACAAGTATCATAGTATATTATGCTGTTCTAGTATTAAGATATATTGTAGTAAAGTAACACACTTTGGACAAATAGAAACCTAATTCCCTACTACATGATCAGCTCATAAATTAGGGGACAGGACAAAGGCATCTATATAAGTTGATGTTATGAACAACTCTTAGTAAATTTCTGTGTAAATTCTATACACAAGAGCTAAGGCTAGTACAAAGGTAAATGGAAGAGTTAGTTGTGTTGAATCAGGAAAGACTTAATGAAAAGGTAACAATTAGAATATAATGATAAGGTCATGTTTAGACTGACAGAAAGGAAGAGGGGAAACACACAGAGACAGAGAAGATACTAAGGATGGTTGCAAACTATGCAAATCTTGAGATTTAGCTATTTCAGAGGTCTACTAATAAAAGGCATGGATTATTTTCTATAAAAAAAGAGTGTCAGTGGATGCCTTGGAATGATAGCTTTAGGATTTGGAATTTGATTTGAAATTTCAGTTTCACAGTTACCATCCATATGATGTTCTCTGTGTTTTTAAATATAGGTTTCATTCTGTCTTTTACAATTTGATTTTATCCTATTTCTGCTATTTCTGCTTATGTCATGATTTTTTGTCTCTAAACTTATTTCAAAAATTCATATGTCAACTCATAAATTAAGTTTGGAAATCCAATTCTCTTGTTAATTATGTTTCTATTCTTGTGTATGGAAATCTATTGCCCTTGAAGGATACATATGGTCTATGATCTTCAAAACACAAAGAAATAATTTGGTTCTAATTGGCTTGTAATCCAAACAAGTCGAGTCCAATATCTCTGACCTTGGAGAACGATTCAAAAAATGAATATTTCTTAGACACAAAACAGAAAGAAGTGCGTGTTACTAACCTTGTATGTTCAACTATCAGTCTATTGTGTTGTTCCTATCCTCATGATGTTATCCACTTTCTAAGCTATCTCAGTGTTTTACCCACTTTTCCAACTCTTTTCTTCTTTATTTCCCAAAATGATATTAAGGCCAGTAATCACCAGATGTTTGTTTTTGATTATTGAAAAGGTCCATTGTTCTGGCCAAGATGGCGGCATGGAGGCAGACAGCTGCTTGAGCTCCGTGTTTTCTCTCAGGACTTACTTCATGACAAGCCTCGGAATTAATGCTTGACGGGAAAAGAAACCCACAAATAATCATCAACAGAAGAAATCCATGAAATTCTCCATAGAAGGTCTGTGTTTGCTTGGGGGAGGGTCGAACAGACTGGGCAAAGACTGAGGGCAGGCAAGCCAGAGCAAGACAGGCAGCTCACACAGCTCAGACCTGAGGAGGGAGGGGTACGATCTCTGACATTTCTGCAAAAAGACTTTTACCCCAGTGTGGCTATTCCTCTTGGCAGCAAGCTAGGAGCAGCAGAGAGGGTGTAAACACCGGAGGTGAAGATTAAAACCCCAGAAAGCTAGCGTCTCTCGGAACCTAGCCACCCCCAACCCCCACCTGGAGTTCTCAGAGCCCAGACTCAGCACAGCCATCGCTGCCCTGTTAGTGGCTCTCTGCTGCCCTACCCCCAGTCTGTAGAGGAAGCCCATTAACACCATCCAGCCCCATCCCCCCAAAAACAGACCAATTCTTTCTCTTGTCAATTTGTTTTCTTTGATTCTGCTCTTGACAAAATGAACAAAACATTCAAAAGGGCTCTAACTATTGACATCTTCTGTATGGAGAGAGAGCAGACTTCAAATACTGAGGAGACTAAAAACAGACTCTCCCCAGAGGAACCCCCTAAGGGGGATGTGATCTGCTCCTTAATACAAAAGAATCTCATAGAGGAAATCAAAAAAAGCTCTCAAAAGAGCTAGAAGAGAAATTGGAAAAGGAAAAGGAAGCTTGGAAAGAGAGTCTGGAGAAGTTATCCAGAGTGGATAAAGAGATCAAATCATTGAGAAACAAAATTAGTGAATTGGAAAAGGTAAACAACTCCAAGGAAAACAGGATTAGTGAATTAGAAAAGGTAAACAACTCCAAGGAAAACAGGATTAGTGAGCTGGAAAAGGCAAACAACTCCAAGGAAAACAGGATTAGTGAGCTGGATAAAGAAATCAGCTCTCTAAAAAATAAAATGGATGCAATGGAAAAAAAGTCCATAGAAGAATAAAACTCACTTAAAAACATAATTGGGCAATTACAAAAAGATATAATAAAAGTGAGTGAAGGAAATACATCATTGAAAATTAGACTAGAACAAGTAGAAATGAATGACTCAAGGAGAAACCAAGAAGTAGTCAAGCAAAACCAGAGAAATGAAACAATCGAAAAGAATGTCAAGTACCTTATTAGAAAGACAACAGACCTGGAAAACAGATCCAGGACAGACAATTTGAGAATAATCGGACTCTCTGAAAAATGTGAGGAAAAAAAGAGATTGGATACTATTTTCAAGGAAATTATCAAAGAGAACTGTCCAGATGTTTTGGAAACAGAGGGTAAAATAGACATTGAAAAAATTCACCGATCACCTATTGAAAGGGACTCTAAAATCAAACCACCAAGAAATATAGTGGCCAAGTTCAAAAACCAGCAGACAAAGGAAAAAATATTAGAAGCTGCTAGAAAAAATCATTTCAGACATGGAGGAGCCACAATAAGGATAACCCAGGATCTAGCAGCATCCACATTAAAAGAATGAAGGGCCTGGAACATGATATTCTGAAAGGCTAAGGAACTTGGTATGCAGCCAAGAATAACTTACCCAGCAAAAATGAGCATCGTTTTCCAAGGAAGAAGATGGACATTTAACAAAATAAATGAATTCCATCTATTCTTGATGAAAAAATCAGAACTACATAAGAGGTTTGATCTTCAAATACAGAACTCAAGAGATTTCTAAAAAGGTAAAAAGAAATCTTGAGATCTATACTTCTGCCAAAAAAATATGTAAAGAACATATGTACAATTTGTCTTAGAAACTAGAGGTGGAAAGGAAATTATATCATAAAAAAGAGTAAAGTGGTGGTACTACATCTCATGAAGAGGCAAAGGTAACCTATTGTATCTGAGAGAAAGAAAGGAGGGAGATGAACACAGTGTGTATCAATAGACATATTCGATTTATGGTGAAACTTCTTCCACTTCATTGAAAAGTGAAAGGGAAGGAGTAAGCTAAGGGGAAGGGAATACAGAAATTTCGAGGAAAAGGGGTAAAATAAGGGGAGGAACTTTAAGATGGGGGAGGGATCCTAAAAAGGGAGGGCTGTGAAAAGCAAGTGGTGTTCACCAGTTTAATACTGGGTAGGGGGGTAAGAGGGAAGGAAAGGGGAAAAGCATAAGCAGGGGTTAATAGGATGGCAAGCAATATAGAATTAGTCCTTCAAACCATAAATGTGAATGGGGCAAACTGCCTCATAAAGAGGAAGCAGTTAGCAGACTGCATTAAAAGTCAGAATCCTACTATATGTTGTTTACAGGAAACACACCTGAAACTGGTTGAGACATTCAAACTAAAAGTAAAAGGGTGGAGCAGAATCTATTATGCTTCAGGCAAAACCAAAAAAGCAGGAGTATCCATCCTCATCTCAGATCAAGCAAAAACAAAAATTGATCTAATTAAAAGAGATAAGGAAGGGCATTATATCCTGTTAGAGGGCAGCATCAATAATGAAGCAGTATCAATATTAAACATATATGCACCAAGTGGTGCAGCATCTAAATTCTTAAAAGAGAAATTAAGAGAGCTGCAAGAGGAAATAGATAGCAAAACTATAATAGTGGGAGATCTCAACCTTGCACTCTCAGAATTAGATAAATCAAACCACAAATTAAATAAGAAAGAAGTCAAAGAGGTAAATAGAATACTAGAAAAGTTTGATATGATAGATCTTTGGCGAAAGCTAAATGGAGACAGAAAGGAATATACTTTCTTCTCAGCAGTTCATGGAACCTATACAAAAATTGATCATATACTAGGGCATAAAAACCTCAAAATCAAATGCAGTAAGGCAGAAATAGTAAATGCATCCTTTTCAGACCACAATGCAATCAAAATTACATTTAATAAAAAGCTAGGGGAAAATAGACCAAAAAAATAATTGGAAATTAAATAATCTTATACTAAAGAATGACTGGGTAAAACAGCAAATCATAGACATAAATAATAACTTCACCCAAGAAAATGACAATAATGAGTCATTATACCAAAATGTGTGGGATACAGCCAAAGCAGTAATAAGGGGAAGTTTTATATCTCTAGAGGCCTACTTGGATAAAATAGAGAAAGAGAGGGTCAGGGGCGGAGCCAAGATGGCGGAGAAGATACACATGAATTTGTAAGCTCCCTTCTTCCCTCATTACCAATTAATTAAATCAGCCTCAAAATTAACGCTGGAGTGATAAAAACCACAAGGATTAGAAGCACAACTTACCAGCTGAAGAGAATCTGGAATTTCAACAGAAAAGGTCGGTTTCAAGGGGAGGGGAAAAAAAAAAAAAGAAAAAAGAGGCCAGCACAGAAAGGGTGGAACTGGGTGCTGATCAGGCTGGGGAGAACCCTGGGATCAGAGAAGCCACTGAGATAGAGGAATCTGACACAGGCTGTAAGCTCTTCTCTGCTTATAAAATAGCAATTCAGAAGAGAAGTCAAGCTACTTTACAATATAGAGCGAGATCCTAAATCCACCCCAATCCAGAAGTGACCTAATAGAGCTCCTCATGGCTGTGCAGACTGTTCAGACGCCTTCTGCTGCCTGGGGCTACTCCTTGGGGTAGTTGAGAGCCTTAGCATCTAGACAAAGCCCTAGGCAGCCTCTAGTCCACATAGTGGGGGGATCAGCCTAAGGCAATGGAATTCTAGCAGCAGCAGAACTCCCAGAAAAGCTGAACTCCCAGAGAAGCGGAACCTTTGTAGTATGGACTGCAGTTTCTGGGCAGACATTTCCAGTTTGAGCCCAGGGGCTTTTCATGTCAGCTGCTGATATCTGTGGCCCCAAGGGAGGCATTGGCTGGGGTTTGTGACGGTCTCACTATTCAGCCTTAATCCTCAGGGCAGTCGCTAGGCCACACAACAGGGTCCTTCCCTGGGCACTCCTCACAGTGCAGCCGTGCTAAACACTTCTGAGGCATTTCTGGGGAGGGGGAAACTCTCTCCCAGAGCTCTCTCTCTCTCACCTCAGGCACAGGGTTGTTGCATTCTACCCACCCCACCCCCCAAGGGCAGACCCCATTAGATTTTTAACAATGAGTAAGAAGTGGAAGAGAATGATGGATACTTTCTACACAGAGAAAGAGCGGGTATCCAACCCCAAAGAAGCTAACAATAGAGTGTCTGCAGATAATACTCTAAAGGGGAATTATACCTGACCCCCATCACATTAGTCTCTCCTAGAAGAGACTATTAAAAAGTAAAGAGAGTTTGAAGAAAAATGGGGAAAGGAAAGAGAAAATATGATAGAGAATAACAAAGTCCTGAAATTTGAGTTGGAAAAAAAAAAAAAGAATTCACAGGAGGTATAGGGAAACAAAATTTATAAATTAGAAAATGTTAAAAAATCACAGGAAAGTAGGATTTCTGAATTGGAAAAGATAAAAATGTTTCAAGAAAGTAGGATTTCTGAATTGGAAAGAGAAAATAACTCACAAAAAAACATTTAGCAAAATGGAAAAAAATTCAACAGAGCAAAATAATTCATTTAAAAACTCAATTGGAATATACAAAAAGAACTAAAAATGTGAATGAAGAAAATAACTCATTAAAAATCAGGATTGAACAAATAGAAATGAATGATTCATTGAGAAACCAAGAATCAGTCAAACAAAACAAAAAAAAGTGAAAAGCTGGAGAGTAACATCAAATACTTACTGGGAAAATCTATAGACCTGGAAAATAGATCTAGGAGAGATAATCTGAAGATCATTGGACTTCCCGAAAACTATGATCAAAAAAGAGGCTTGATTATATTTTACAGGAAATTATCAAAGAAAACTGTCCAGAAATAATAGAAACAGAATGGACAATAGGCATTGCAAGAATTCATCAAACACTTTTTGAAAAAGACCTACAAAAAGAACTCCATGGAATATTGTGGCTAAGCTGCAGACCTACCATACTAAGGAAAAAATATTGCAAGTAGCGAGGAAAAAACAATTCAAATATCAAGGGGCCACAATAAGGTTCATGCAAGATCTGGCTGCCTCCACAATAAAGGATTGAAGGGCCTGGAACCTGATATTCCGAAAGGCAAAAGAACAAGGATTGCAACCAAGAATAAACTACCCCCAAGTTCAGCATTTCCTTCCATGGAAGAAGATGGACATCAAGTTCAGCATTTCCTTCCATGGAAGAAGATGGACATTTAATGAAACAGAGAAATTCCATTTGTTTCTAAGAAAAAAATCAGACTTAAAAAAAATTTGATCTGCATGCACAAGATTGAAGAGAAGCAGAAAAAGGTAAAAAGAAATTTTGAGAACTGTGTCTCTGTTGTGGATATATGGAAAGTCTGCATGGATATTTTGATTTTACTGATATAATATTAAAAAAAAAGGGAAGTAGTAAAGGGAAGGGAATAGTATAAGAAAAAGGGGAAGGAAAGATAAAAAGAGGGAAACTACATCCCAGGAAGAGGCATAGAAAAATATACCACATTTGAGGGAATTTAGAGAGGGGGAGAAACATTGTGTGAATCTTACTTTCATCAGAGTAGGCTCAAAAAGTAAATAATTGACATATTTGTTTTTCAGAGAATCCTCTCTCACCTCATTAAAAGGGGGGAGAGGAAAATGGAATAGGAAAAGGGTAATAAGGGAAGGGTACAAGAAAGGGAAGGGACTTAAAAGGAGGGGGGAGGGATACTAAAAAGGGAGGGCTGTGAGTCACAAGTGGGGTCTCTAAAGTAAATATTGGGGAAGAGGTTCAGGGGAGTCAAGGGAAAAAAAGCATAATCTGGGGATAATATGATGGCAGGAAATACAGAATTACTAATTTTAACTGAAAATGTGAATGGGATGAACTCTCCCATTAAACGAAGGCGGATAGCAGACTGGATCAAAAGTCAGAACCCTACAATATGTTGTTTACAGGAAACACACTTAAAGCAGAGAGATACATACAGAGTAAAGGTAAAAGGTTGGAGCAGAATATATTATGCTTCAGGTAAAGCCAAAAAAGCAGGCTTTACCCTCCTTGTCTCAGATCAAGCAAAAGCAGAAATTGATCTAATTAAAAGAGATAAGAAAGGAAACTATATCCTGCTAAAAGGTAGCATAGACAATGAAGCCATATCAATACTAAACATATATGCACCAAGTGGTATAGCATCTAACTTCCTAAAGGAAATGTTAAGAGAGTTGCAAGAAGAAATAGACAGCAAAACTATAATAGTGGGAGATCTCAACCGTGCACTCTCAGAATTAGACAAATCAAACCACAAAACAAATAAAGAAATTAAAAAGGTAAATAGAACATTAGAAAAACTAGAGATGATAGACCTTTGGAGAAAACTGAATGGTGATAGAAAGGAGTATACTTTCTTCTCAGCAGTTCATGGAGCCTATACAAAAATTGACCATATATTAGAACATAAAGATCTCAAAATTAAATTCAGGAAGGCAAAAATAGTAAATGCCTACTTCTCAGATCACAATGCAATAAAAACTACATTCAATAAGAAGTTAGGGGTAAATAGAACAAAAAGTAATTGGGAACTGAACAATATCATCTTAAAGAATGACTGGGTGAAACAGCAAATTATAGAAACAATTTTACCCAAGATAATGACAACGATGAGACATCATACCAAAATTTGTGGGTTGCAGCTAAAGTGGTAATTAAAGGAAATTGTATATTTCTAGAGGCTTATTTGAACAAAATAGAGAAAGAGAAGTTTAATGAATTGGGCCTACAACTTAAAAAGCTAGAAAAAAACCAATTAAAAACCCCAACCAAAAACTAAACTTGAAATATTAAAATTAAAAGGAGAAATCAATAATATTGAACGTAAAAAAAAAAAAAAAAAACTATTGAATCAGTAAATAAAACCAAGAGTTGATTTTATGAAAAAGCCAATAAAATAGATCAACCTTTGGTAAATCTGATCAGAAAAACAAAAGAGGAAAATCAAATTGTTAATCTTACAAATGAAAGGGGATCTTTCTACAGATGAAGAGGAAATTAGAGAAATAATAAGGAGTTATTCTGCCCAACTTTTTGCCAATAAATTAGATAACTTAAGTGAAATGGATGACTACCTCCAAAAATATAGGCTTCCTAGATTAACAGAGGAAGAGATAAATTGCATAAATAGTCCCATTTCAGAAAAAGAAATAGAACAAGCTATTAATCAACTTCCCAGGAAAAAATCCCCAGGACCAGATGGATTTACATGTGAATTATACCAAACATTTAAAGAACAATTAGCCCCAATGTTACATAAACTATTTGAAAAAATAGGGAATGAAGGAATCCTACCAAACTCCTTTTATGACACAGACATAGTACTGATTGAAAACTGAGAAAGAAAACTATAGACCAATTTCCTTAATGAATATTGATGCTAAAATCTTAAATAAAATATTAGCAAAAAGACTTCAGAAAATCACCCCCAGGATAATATACTATGATCAAGTAGGAGTTATACCAGGAATGCAGGGCTGGTTTAATATTAGGAAAACTATGAGTATAATTGACCAAATTAATAATCAAATTAATAGAAAACATATGATCATCTCCATAGATGCAGAAAAATAATTTGATAAAATACAACATCCATTCCTACTAAAAACACTTGAGAGTATAGGAATAAATGGACTTTTCCTTAGAATAGTCAGGAGCATATATTTAAGACCATCAATAAGCATAATAGGTAATGGAAATAAACTGGAATCTTTCTCATTAAGATCAGGAGTGAAACAAGTTTGTGCACTATCACCATTACTATTCAATATTGTATTAGAAATGCTAGCCTTGGCAATAAGAGTTGAGAAAGAGATTAAAGGAATAAGAGTAGGTAATAAGGAAATCAAACTGTCACTCTTTGCAGATGATATGATGGCATACTTAGAAAACCCCAGATATTCTAATAAAAAGTTATTACAAATAATTCACAACTTTACCAAAGTTTGTGGGTACAAAATAAATCCACATAAACCCTCAGCATTTTTATACATCACCAATAAATTGCAACAGCAAGAGATAACAAAGAGAAATTCCATTCCAAACAAATGTCATGAGCATACAATATTTGGGAATCCATCTACCAAAGAAAAGTCAGGAATTTTATGAACAAAATTACAAGGCACTTGCCACAAAAATAAAGTCAGATTTAAATAATTGGAAAGACATCCAGTGCTCGTGGATAGGCCGAGCTAATAGAATAAAGATGACAATACTCCCCAAACTAATCTATGTATTTAGTGCTATACCAATCAAACTCCCAAGAAACTATTTTAGTGACCTAGGAAAAATAACAACAAAGTTCATATAGAAGGATAAAAGGTCGAGAATTTCAAGGGAATTAATGAAAAAAAAATAAATGAAGGTGGTATACCCGATCTATAACTATATTATAAAGCAACAGTCACCCAAACCATTTGGTATTGACTAAGAAACAGACTACTTGATCAGTGGAATAGGTTAGGTTCACTGGGCAAGATAGTGATTAAAAATCGCAATCTAGTGTTTGACAAACTCTAAGATCCCAACTTTTGGGATAAGAATTTATTTTTTGACAAAAAGTGCTGGGAAAACTGGAAATTAGTATGGCAGAAACTAGGCATGGACCCGTTTTTAACACCAACTACTAAGATAAGATCAAAATGGGTCCAAGATTTAGGCATTAAAAAATGAGATTATAAATAAATTAGAGGAACAAAGGATAGTTTACCTCTCAGACTTGTGGAGGTGGAAGGAATTTGTGTCCAAAGGAAAACTAGAGATCATTATTGATCACAAAATAGAAAATGCTGATTACATCAAATTAAAAAGGTTTTGCACAAACAAAATTAATGCAAACAAGATTAGAAGGGAAGTAACAAATTGGGAAAACATTTTTACAGTTAAAGGTTCTGATAAAGCCCTCATCTCCAAAATATACAGAGAATTGACTTTAATTTATAAGAAATCAAGCCATTCTCCAAGTGATAAATGGTCAAGGGATATGAACAGACAATTTCAAATGATGAAATTAAAACTATTTTTACTCATATGAAAGGGTATTCCAAATCACTATTCTTCAAAGAAATGCAAATTAAAACAACTCTGAGATACCACTACAAACCTGTCAGATTGGCTAAGATGACAGGAACAAATAATGATGAATGTTGGAGGGGCTGTGGGAAAACTGGGACACTGATGCATTGTTGGTGGAGTTGTCAAAGAACCCAAACATTCTGGAGAGCAATCTGCAATTATGCCGAAAAAGTTATCAAAATGTGCATACCCTTTGACCCAGCAGTGCTACTACTGGGCTTATATCCCAAGGAAATACTAAAGAAGGGAAAGGGACATGTATGTGCCAAAATATTTCTGGCAGCCCTTTTTGTAGTGGCTAAAATCTGGAAAATGAATGGATGTCCATCAATTGGAGAATGGTTGGGTAAATTATGAATGTTATGGAATATTATTATTCTGTAAGAAATGACCAATGAGGAATACAGAGAAGCTTGGAGAGACTTACATCAGCTGATGCTGAGTGAAACGAGCAGAACTACGAGATCATTATACACTTCAACAATGATACTGTATGAGGCTGTATTCTGATGGGAGTGGATATCTTCAACATAGAGAAGAGCTAATCCAATTCCAATTGATCAATGATGGACAGAATCAGCTACATCCAGAAAAGGTACACTGGGAAATTAGTGTAAACTGTGAGCATTTTTTTTTTGTTTTTCTTCCCAGATTATTTTTACCTTGCCAATCGAATTATTCCTTTGCAACAACAACAAAATTCGGTTCTGCACATATATATTGTACCTAGGATATACTATAAGCTATTTAATATGTATGGGAATGCCTGCCATCTAGGGGAGAGGGTGGAGAGAAGGAGGGGAAAAACCTGGAACAGAAGTGAGGACAAGGGATAATGTTGTAAAAAAAAATTACACATGCATATGTATTGTCAAAAAATGTTATAATTATAAAATTAACTAAAAAAAAGAAATGCATCTTTTGTCTTATTTGTGAAGATGAAATTTTCTCTGCAGAAAGCAATTCCTCTTGGGTATTAACATAGTATAGAGGAGTCCCTTGAGAGTGTTCATGCTGGCATTTTTACACCTTTGTAATAGGATAAAAAAGCTAACATAAGTTACTTGATTATATAATTATTTTCCCCTTAGTAGGCAAAATTATTGTAATAACAGAATTATTAGGGATCTAGATTCATGTGAAGGAGTGTCTTTGTCCTGTCTTCTTTCTTAAAGGCAGTATAAATTTTATTAACAAATAGTAAAATAATAATCTAAAATTTCAATGTCCAGAAATAGTTGTTATTTTAGAAAAATATCACTGCATATAAATGTTACTATATGGTATCAAAGCATGCCTAATAATAAAATCTTAGTATTGATGATCAATGTTAATCTAAATTATTTTTATCCCACTTCACAAATCTTATCTGTAGTCTCTCCCAAATTTATTTGAAAACTTTTTGTGACTCAAAAGTAAAGTGGCCAAGTTTTTATTTGAATGGTTCTAATAGTTGGAGATATTTTCTTATTTAGTAATTTACCTTTCTACAATTTATAGTCTGAGGTAATGATTCTGACTTAAAGAGTGAAGTAGAACAAATCAAGCTCTTGCCCCACATTTTAAGCCCCTAATTAGTTGATAACTATTATCTTTCTTTCTTATATGATCTTTCTTATAAACCAGATACTCCCATTTGCTTAGCAGTTCAATCTGTGATATGAATCATAAATTACCTCTATGGTCTCTTATTTCCTCTGAATTGCACGTTTCCATTATCCTATTTAAACATAATGATATACCAATATAGGCTAGAGACCTGTTATGTCTCAGTAAGGGTGCTGTCATTCTTTTACCCTTTTGGAAGGCACATCATATTAAAATTATGGCACAATAACAGATACATGTAGATTGTCTCAGGAGACATTCTATGAAAACATTTTGCCCCAGTATGTACATCAATTTTCTCTATTCAAATTGTATACACCTCGATTGAATCCAATTCAAAGGGAAATTGCAAAATGTATTATTAATCAGCAAAGACTTCATGAAAGAGGAAGGAGGAAAATCTTCCAAGAAAGAAGATAGGCAACTATCACCATTACTATTCAATATAGTACTAGAAACGCTAGCATCGGCAATAAGAGCCGAGTAAGAGATTCAAGGAATTAGAGTAGGAAATGAGGAAATTAAACTATCACTTTTTGCAGATGACATGATGGTATACTTAGAGAACCCCAAAGACTCTGCTAAAAAGCTACTAGAAATAATTCAAAATTTCAGCAAAGTGGCAGGATACAAAATAAATCCACATAAATCCTCAGCATTTTTATATATCACTAACAAAATGCAACAGCAAGAGATACAAAGAGAAATTCCATTCCCAACAAATGTTGAGAGTATAAAGTATTTGGGAATCCATCTACCAAAGAAAAGTCAGGAATTATATGAGAAAAATTACAAAACACTTGCCACAAAAATAAAATCAGATTTAAATAATTGGAAAGACATTCAGTGCTCTTGGATAGGCCGAGCGAATATAATAAAGATGACAATACTCCCCAAACTAATCTATTTATTTAGTGCTATACCAATCAGACTCCCAAGAAACTATTTCAATGACCTAGAAAAAATAACAACAAAATTCATATGGAAGAATAAAAGGTCGAGAATTGCAAGGGAACTAATGAAAAAAAAAACTCAGAGGAAGGTGGTCTAAGTGTACCTTATCTAAAGCTATATTATATAGCAGCAGTCACCAAAACCATTTGGTATTGGCTAAGAAATAGACTGGTAGATCAGTGGAATAGATTAGATACAAAGGACAAAAAAGGATACATATATAGCAACCTAATCTTTGACAAACCCAAAGATACCAACATTAGGGATAAAAATTCATTATTTGGAAAAAACTGTTGGGAAAACTCGAAATTAGTATGGCAGAAATTAGATATGGATCCACACTTAACACCATATACCAAGATAAGATCAAAATGGGTCCATGATTTAGGCATAAAGAGGGAGATCATAAATAGATTAGAGGAACAGAGGATAATCTACCTCTCAGACTTGTGGAGGAGGAAGGAATTTATGACCAGAGGAGAACTAGAGATCATTATTGATCACAAAATAGAAGATTTTGATAACATCAAACTAAAAAGTTTCTGTACAAATAATACTAATGCAAACAAGATTAGAAGGGAAGTAACAAATTGGGAAAATATTTTTAAAAACAAAGGTTCTGACAAAGGTCTCATTTCCAAAATATATAGAGAACTGACCCTAATTTATAAGAAACCGAACCATTCTCCAATTGATAAATGGTCAAAGGATATGAACAGACAATTCTCAGAGGAAGAAATTGAAACTATATCGACTCACATGAAAGAGTGTTCCAAATCACTACTGATCAGAGAAATGCAAATTAAGACCACTCTGAGATACCACTACACACCTGTCAGATTGGCTAAGATGACAGGAACAAATAATGATGAATGTTGGAGGGGATGTGGGGAAACTGGGACACTAATACATTGCTGGTGGAGTTGCGAAAGAATCCAGCCATTCTGGAGAGCAATCTGGAATTATGCCCCAAAAGTTATCAAACTGTGCATACCCTTTGATTCAGCATTGCTGCTATTGGGCTTATATCCCAAAGAAATACTGAGGAGGGGAAAGGGACCTGTATGTGCCAATATGTTTGTGGCAGCTCTTTTTGTTGTAGCTAGAAACTGGAAGATGAATGGATGTCCATCAGTTGGAGAATGGTTGGGTAAATTGTGGTATATGAAGGTTATGGAATATTATTGCTCTGTAAGAAATGACCAGCAGGAGGAATACAGAGAGGCCTGGAGAGACTTAAACCAACTGATGCTGAGTGAAATGAGCAGAACCAGAAGATCGCTGTACACTTCAACAACAATACTGTATGAGGATGTATTCTGATGGAAGTGGAAATCTTCAACATAAAGAAGATCCAACTCACTTCCAGTTGATCAATGATGGACAGAGGTAGCTACACCCAGAGAAGAAACACTGGGAAGTGAATGTAAATTGTTAGCACTAATATTTGTCTGCCCAGGTTGCATGTACGTTCGGATTCTAATGTTTATTGTGCAACAAGAAAATGATATTTACACACATGTATTGTACCTAGACTATATTGTAACACATGTAAAATGTATGGGATTGCCTGTCATCGGGGGGAGGGAATAGAGGGAGGGGGGGATAATTTGGAAAAATGAATACAAGGGATAATATTATAAAAAAAAATATATATATATATATATATATATATATATATATATATAATAAAAAATTTAAAAAAAATTGTTCATGTATATGTTTTGAAAATAAAAAGCTTTAATTTAAAAAAAAAAGAAGATAGGCAGAATAAAGTATGGATGCTTACAAGTAATGTAAACACTGTACTATGACAGAGAACCTATAATAGGAACATAAATTATTTTTTGTAAAAGAGATAGTGTGGGAAGTCACTGTTATTTCTTATTCAGTATAATACTATTTTGAAATATTTTAAGAAAGCATTTTGAAAAGTATTATTTAATATATATTATGTAATATAATCATGATAATTATAAGGATAATACCCTGAGTTATAATTTTATCATTACTTACAAGTTTAGCCATTTCTGTAGAGAAAATTGTATACTCCTGGCTGCAACACTATGTTTACCAGAGTTACCTCTCTGTAAAGAAAAAAAAAAGAGTAAACTTGCAAAATGTAAGCATGAGGTTGTTTTCCTTTTTGAAGAAAATGTTATGAAAATATTTTATTATCTGAAGAACACTTAATTTCTAATTATTTGGAAATAATAATTTATCATCAGAAAACATTCTGGAGTGTTTTCATCAGTGGGCTGTATGCCCCTGGAAGTGTCCTGGAAAGAGCTGCACGACTTCTACATGTATCCAAATTTCAAAACATAAAAGTCAGTATTCCATCAGGACAATGTGAAAGTAAGATTATATTATGTAGATAGTGGGTTTTCTGTTAAAAAAAAAGAAAGAAAGAATAATGGTATCTAGGAGGTGAAGAAATAGGGGATGGGTCTTGGGAGCTGGAATAGAGTCTATGATCAGATGCATAATAGAGAAGAAATTGCATGAAGTCCGAGTACTACTCATAGAACCTATAAGTAATACCTGAACATGAAAAAAATATTATAGAAGGAGTATTGGAAAGAGAGAGAAGCATTCAGTGGACAAAGAGAACAGAAATAGCTATGTATAATGTAGAGTGACCAACTGACTCTGATTCTCACTCTGACAGCTCCTACACTGGAGCAGGCTCTTGACCCTCCCCCATCAACTTCAGGGAGGAGGAGGAGTGGGAAGAGCAGTGATACCACCAGCACCTCCCCCCCAGAAACCCCCTCCCCATGACTCCATTGCAAAAGACATACTTAAAGCCAAAGAGGAAAGGCAGAATACAGCTGATTTAAGAACAGAAACTTATCCTCTGATAACAGCTTAACTCTTCAGGAAGATATACTCCTTTCAATCTAGAAATTATCAAAGATCTGAAAAAGGCTTGCACAAATCTTTATGGGTCTACATCATCTTTTGTTAAGATGTTATCAGATAATTTGGTTCATGAAATTTTAATCCCTAGTGATTGGAAGTCTATAGCAAGGACATGTTTAGAACCTGGACAAAACTTGTCTGTCTTTCTGAGTATAGTGAACTCTGTAGGATACAAGCCTAAGAAATAGGCAAACTGGAGTTAATATACCTGTGTAGATCCTTATGCAAATGCTTCAGCACAGATAAATTACTCCATAGCATCATATGAGTAAATTGCTTCTGCTGCTATCAAACCTGGGGCACCTTCCCAGGAAGGCAAGATAGGGAGGAAGCCTTCATGAAAATAGAGCAAGGTCCAAATAAACCCTTTGCTGAGTTCATTGGACATCTGCAGACAGCTGTCATACAAACTGTTGGTGAAAATGCAGCAACAGAAATTTTGATAAGACAACTTGCTAAAGAAAATGCTAATGAAGTTTGTAGAAGAATTATATTAGGACTAGGGACTGGAAAGGATATGTTTAGAACCTGGTCAAAACTTGTTGTGGCTTTCTGAATTTAGTGAGCTCTATGGGATACAAGCCCAACAAAATAGTCAAAGTGGAGTTAATACTTCAATCACCTGTGACCTACTAACAGGTGTAGGTTCTTATGCAGAAGCTTCAGTACAGATTAATTACTCCAAAGCAGCATTTGAGCAAATTGCTGCTGCTGCTATCAAAGCATGGACTTCTCTCCCCAATAAAAGTAACAAAGGCAAGGCCTTCACAAAAATTGTACAAGGATCAAATGAACCCTTTGCTGATTTTGTGGGACGTTTGCAGACAGCTGTCATATGAACTAATGGTGAAAATACAGTAACAGACACTTTGGTAAGTCAACTTGTTAAAGAAAATGCCAATGAAGTGTGTAGAAGGATTATACTAGGAATACACAAGGATGCTCCTTTAGAGGAGATCATAAGACACAGTGCTACAGTTGGCACAAACACCTTTTATAGCCAGGCTATGATGCAGACTTCCCAAGATCCCAACATGGGAAGACAGGGTCCCTTTTGGCAAGGGACTTCCAAAGAGATCGTCAATGCTTTCAATGTGGTAAAGTAGGACATCTGAAAACTCAATGTTGACATAAAGACAGAGAAGACAGGGTGAGAGAACAAGACCCCAAACCCCATGTCCAAAATGCAACAAAAGCTTCCACTGGGCATCAGAATGTAGATTGATTCAGGGAAATGAGATGAAGGGCCAGCTCCCAGTCCCAAGGCAAAAAACACTTGGGGCATGCTGGCAGCCGATGCTACACCAAGAGTGTCTTTAAAATTTCAGTACTTAGACATGACCAAGACCAAGAAGCTATCTGATGGGAGAAAGGGATTACAAATGGAGAGAATAGAGTTGTACACAGCTGGCACTACTGAGATATCCCCTGGAGAGGTGAAATCTGTTCCTCCCCAGCCTATGGATCTCTTGCCTCCAGGCACAGTAAGCTTGACTCCCGAGAGTACTTAGTATCCATCCATACATTGATGTGGGAAACTGGGGAATGTGTAGATAATATCCCAGTCACTAATACAGGTAGACAATGTATGATTTATCAACCAGGAGAAGTAGTAGCATCAGGTTTACTGATACAGACTCCTAATAGGCAATCTGGAGATAGATGCCCAGATTTTAACTCTAAACAGCTCATTATTTATAAATGGCATACCATTAGAAGGGTTGGTAGACACAGGCGCAGATTGCATAGTCATTAGAGGTCCCAATTAGCCAAAAATTAATATGTCTGGTGTTGGAGGAACAATAGCAGCTGAAGTTAGTGCTACCCTTTGAGATGGATATTTGAAGATGAAACAGGAATTTTTCTTCTTTTAAATTTGAAAAATCCCCCATCAATTTGTGAAGAAGAGACATCTTACAACAGTTAGAATTAAAATGAGTACTTTGGGGTTTTTAGGCAGGGTTGCTGTTGAAGGCCTGCCAACACTTTCACCTGTTCTTATTCAATGGAAAACTACTACACCAGTGTGCTTAGAACAGTGCTCCTTAGCTAGCAATAAAATGCAGGCCTTATTAGATACAGTACAGGAACAACTTGAACAAGAACACTTATAACCTTCTCTAAGTCCTTGGAACTCCCCTGTATTTGTTGCAAGAAATAAATCTGAAAAATGGAAGATGTTGACTGATTTAAGAAAAGTAAATGTACATTAGAAACTATGAGAATTCTTCAGCCGGGCCTTCCATCTCCTACTCAATTGCCTAGAGAATGTCCTCTTTGGGTTAGAGACATTAAGGATTGTTTCTATTCTATGCCTCTAGATAAGGAGGATATGAAAAGATTTGTCTTTTCAGTGCCCAGTGTAAACTAAGCTGAGCCTTATAAAAGATGGGAATGGACAGTTTTGCCACAGGGAATGAAAAAGCTTTACTATGTGTCAAATGTATGAGGCTGCTGCTCTTATTATTATATTACATGGATGTTATATTGTGATGTGCACCTGAGGAGCAAATGTTAGAAGCATGTCTGCAAAAGACTATAAAAGACCAAGGAACTACAAATTGCATATAGCTCCAGAAAAAAATTCAAAGACATGCTACTTTTCAATATTTAGAATATGAAGTATACCCTAAGGTATTTACTTTCCTTAAGAACAGAGAAGCTAAACACCTTAAATGACTTTCAGAAATTGATAGAGACATCCAATGGATGTGTCCAGTGTTAGGCTTGACTACCTATCATTTGCAACAATTGTATGACATTTTAAGGGGAGACAGTGCTTTAAGCCCATCACACCAGCTTACAAAAGAAGCTCAAGAGGCTTTGAGAGAAGTTGAACTGGCTTTATTCAATGCACAATTATACCAATGCATACATTAATATATGCTGTGAAACCATCTCAGACTGGAAAATTTTACTGGCCACAGCTCCAAATTTTACACATATGTCTCCATTAACAATAACCTAGTTATTACATAATTGCCAGTGGATTTTTGAAGAAAAAATTTCTAAGGTTTGCCTTTTCAGTGCCCACTGTTAACTTAGCTAAGCTTTATAAAAGATATGAATGGACAGTTTTGCAACAGGGAATGAAAAATTGCCCTACTATGTGTCAAATGTATGTTGCTGCTGCTCTTACTGTCAAGCATTTCCAAAAGTAATGTTATTACATTACACGGATTGAGATAAGCACCTGAGGAGCAAATGTTAGAAGCATACCTACAAAAGACCATAAAAACACTAAGGAAGTACAAATTATATATATATATATATATATATATATATATATATATATATATATATATATATATATATATATATATATATATATATATCTCCAGAAAAAGTTTGAAGATACATACACACTCCTTTTCAATATTTAGGATATGAAGTATATCCTAAAGTGCTTACAGTACAAAAATTTTCCTTAAGAACAGAGAAGCTAAACACCTTAAATTACTTTCAGAAACTGATAGGTGATATCCAATGGATACATCCAGTGTTAGGCTTAATTACCTATCAATTACTATCAACACTTATATGACATTTTAAGAGAAGGTAGTGCTTTAAACCCACCATGCCACCATAAAAAAGAAGCTCAAGAGGCTTTGAGAGAACTTGAACTGGCCATCTAAATGTGGCTGAGCCACTCAAAAAACCTTGGAAATATCAGTTTTTGCTACAAAAGAAGCACCCACAGCAGTCCATCAAGGAGATAGTGATAGAGTAGGTGAACTTCCCGGCACAACCAGAACAAAGCCTTACTCCTGACCCAGTACTTGTAGCCAGAATTTTATTAAAGGCCATTAAGTGAGCAGTATAATTATCTGGGATAAGACCTGACAAGATATACACCTTTTATACTTACTGCAACAATTAATGTATGCTGTGAAACCATCCCAGAGTGCCAAATTTTATTGGCCACAGCTCCACATTTTACACACGGGTCTCCATTAAAGATAACCAGACTATTACATAACTGGAGATGGATTCTTGAAGAAAAGGTTTCTAAAATTCCTCTTAAAGGATCAACTATCTTTACAGATGCATCCAAACATAATATTTGTGCTGTATATTCTCGTGACAAGTATAAAGAGAATAGTCAGAACTCCTTTTCAGTCCACTCAGCAGAATGAATTTTATGTATGCAATCATTCTAGCTCTTTCTTATTATGCAGGAGATATTAATATAATATCTGATTCAGTCTATTCAGTAGGTATAAAATGTGTAGCCTCTAATATATATCAGATCTAATATATATCAGGAACTTCAAGAGCAAGTGAGAAAGCATCCAGATAAGATTTATATCTTTCATGTCCACTCTCATAGTGGAATTCCAGGTCCTATTTTTGATGGTAATTGAAAGGCAGATTATGATGGTCAATACTCCTTTATTTCAAGAAACCCCAAAATTTAATTCTACACATAATCAGGCTGCTCAAGCATTACATTTGCAATTTGAGATAACGAAAGAAGCTAAGAGCATAGTAAAAGCCTGTACAGCTTGCCTTCCTTTCCAGGCTCCTACACTCCCTCCAGGGAAGAACCCTTGTGATTTGAGGCCAAATGAAATTTGGCAAATGGATGTGACCCATTATAAATCTTTTGGTCATCTGTCATTTATCCATGTTGTGGTAGATACCTTTTCATTTTCCATTTTATGGGAGAGTTCAACCCCACTCACATTCACAGTTATGATTACCAGCTCTGTATTTTCTTCCATTCTATTTTCTCCATTGCATATACTTTCATTTTCTCTTTCCACAATCTTTAGTAGTGTTTTTGACACACCTTACCCATTACCTTATCTTCTATCACCATTCTTCCTCTTCTTAGTAGTATTTTTTTAACCCACCCTGACCAGACCTTATTTTTTATTACTTCCCTTCTCTTTTTTCCCTCAGTTTTTCAGCCCTACCTTTTTCTGTCCTCTTTCTCCTCCTACTTCTTTGTAGGGTTAGGTAGATTTCTATTCCCAATTGAATGATTAAGTTATTATCTCTTAGAGCCAAAATTTCTGAGATCAAGCTTCAGACACTTTTCACATCCCTTCTTTTTTCGCTCTAATGTAATAGGTATTTTGTACTCTTCATGCGATCTCATTTATCCCATTTTACCTCCCCTTTCCTCTTCTTTCAGTACAGAACATTGTTCACCCCTTAATGTCTTTATCTTTGATATCATCATATCAAGAGTCCATCCACAATCATACCCTCCATCCATGTGATTCCCCCTTTTTCTTCCCCAGTAACAAATAGTTGCCAAGAGTTACAGACATCATTTTTCCATCTAGAGATTTAAACAGTTTAACCTTGAAATAACATATATTTCCCCTGTTTACCTTTTTGATTTTCTTGAGTTCTGTGTTTAAGGTTAAATTTTCTGTTTAGTTCTATTTAGTTCAATAGAAATGACTGAAAATCTCTTAATCCATTGAAAATCCATCCTCTCCCTTGAAAGATGATGCTCAGTCTCTCTGGATAGTTAATTCTTCATTGTAACCCCAGATACTTTGCCTTCTCTGGTATGGTTTTCCAGGCTTTTTGATCCTTTAGTGTAGAAACTGCTGGATCCTGATTAATCCTGATTGTTGCTCTATGATATCTGGATTATTTTTTGCCTGGCAGTTTGAAGTACTTTTCTTGAAATTATAGTATTGGAGTTTTGTAAGTTAAGTGGGGTATTCCTTGTGGGGTCTCTTTTTGAAGCTGTTGATTGAATGATTCTTTCAATGAGCATTTTCCCCTCTGTTTCTTCAATATTAAGGGTGCTTTCCTTGAGGATTTCTTGAAGAATAATATCCAATGTCTTTTTTTTTTTTTTTTTTTATTGTCATGGCCTTCAAGTAGACTAATAAATTTTAAAGGTCTCTTTTAGGTCTATTTTCCAGGCTGGCTTTTTTTTAAATGATGCATTTCACATTTTCTTTAATTTGTCTTTAATTTTTTTGACTGATTCTTCAATAGCTTCCATTTGCCACATACTAGTTTTTAATGTATGATTTTCTTCAGTTAGCTTTTGTATCTCTTTTTCCATTTTGTTAGTTATACTTTATAAGGTGGTGTTTTCTCCAGTAGGTATTTGCATTTAATTATATTTTTAAGGAATTTCCTTCCTTTTCTAAGCTGTTGACTCTCTCATGCCTTCCTCTCATTTCTTTTCTCATTTTGTGGTCTATCTCTCTTATTTCCTTTGTACAGTCTTTCATGAGTACTTCCGAGAAGCCTCTTTGGGTTTAAGACCAATTCATATCAGTCTTTGAGATTTCTTCATCCTCACCCAAGTTGTTGCTTTGGTCTTGTCTATCACCATAGTAGCTTTCAATGGTCAAGGTTCTTTTCTGTTTCTTGCTCACTTTTTCCTTTTTTTTTTTTTTTTTACTTTTATAATCAAGTTCTGCTCCTATGGTAAGGGATGCTGTCCCAAGCTTTCTGGACAGTGCTGAGGCTTGGCTTTGAGCACTGGTGAGTGTGTAAGGTGTAGCTCTTTTCAGAAAACACCCTGAATTTGCCTTCTGGTCTGGGACTGGAGGTTGCCTCACTGATATGCTCCTCTACTGAGCCAAGACCAAAGCTCTTATTTGCAAATTGGCTGTGATTAAGATCATCTCATCTGTTTTCTCAGAGTCTGTCTGAGCTGAGCTGAACCCTTTTTCATCCCATTAAGGTTGGCTTTTTATAAGTTTTTCCAATTTATCTCTAACTGGAACGTGGTTTCATTCCATCAGACTCTGGTCAGAAGCTTGGTTTCATGGGGTTTTTAAGGGAAATTGGGAAAGCTGGAACTGTTACTTGCTTCACTATGCCACCTCTGTGTAAGTACAAATTGAATATGAAAGGATAGTATCTTTTTAAAAAAATTATGAAGTTAAGGATTTTGAGAGGAATGTCCTGGGAGGAAGGAAAAGGGAGAAGTGGAATGGTGAAAATTATCTGTCATAAAAAAAGAGACAAGAGAAATCTTTTATATTGGAGGGGGAGAGGGAGAAAAAGAGGAGTGAGTAAGTGAACCTTACTGTCATCATAATTGGCTAAAAGGGTTAAAAACATACATACTCATGGGGTATAGAAATCTATCTTACCTTGCAGGAAAATAGGAGAAGAATGGGAAATGCGGGGAAGGTTGTACAAAAGAGGGCATATCAGGGGAAGCAGTGGTCAATATGAAAATACTTTTGAGGAGGGACAGGGTGAAAGGAAAGAATAAATTGGAGAAGAAGAGTTAGCAATAATAATTGTAAAAAGAATTTCCAAGCAAGTTTCTCTGATTAGCCCTCATTTCTCAAATATAGAGGGAACTGAGTCAAATTTATAAAAAGTAGGATCCATGCCCCTATAGGTAAATGATCAAAATATATGATCTGCACACAAATGCCATACATTTATGCATATCCTTTGACCTAACAATACCACTTATAGGAATGAATATCAAAAGAGATTTTAAAAAATGGGAAATGGGATATAAGTACACAATATATTCATAGCATCTCTCTTCTCAGGGAAAAAAAAAAGAAAACTGGGGGGATGCCTATCAATTAGGGAATGGCTTAAGAAACTGTGGTATATGTTATTGATGTGATATTGTTTTTTCTATGGGAAAAGATGAACAGTATGCTCTCAGAGGAAAAAAAATCAGGAAAGTCCTTCATGAACTGAAGCAAAATGAAATGTACTGCATACAAAGTAACAGCAATGTTCTGTAATGACCAATTGTCCATTACTTTGCTCTTCTAGTAGTAAAATCATCCCCAGCTACACTGAAGGACTTATGATGAAAAATCCTATCCAGTCCCAGAGAAGAAACTGATTGTTTCTTAATACAAATTGAATCATTCTCTGTTTCTCTCTCTCTATCTCTCTTTTCTTTACTTTTTCTTGAGGACTTTTATCTATGATTTCTTAATTATGGGTGGGGATAAGGGAAAAAATCTAGAACTCAAAAATTTTAAAAACAAATGTAAAAAAAAGTATACTCAATATTATTGGGGAACTATTAAGTAAATAAAATAAAAATTATAAATATATATTATATTTAACAAATTTGTTCATTTCTAATTTTTAAATCTGAAAAAAACAAACTCTCTCTCTATACACACACACACACACACACACACACACACACACACACACACACACACACGAGTCTCCTGTAAATGTAATGTGTGCACACTCACAACCACAGATCAACTGATCAAAACTGATAGATAGGTAGATAGATGGATAGATAGATAGATAGATAGATAGATAGATAGATAGATAGATAGAAAGAACAATAAAACAGCAGGAGAACAGAGTTCTCATTCTTTTTTTTTTCTTTCTTTTTTTTTGTCCGCCTTTTATAGACTCTGGGTAAATCATTTATTCAAGCTTGGGAAATGAGTTTTAAATGTTTTCAAAATTTTGTAGTAGTCATACAGCTTTCTCTTCACACATACTAATGACAGAGAAAAAGTCATAGGAGTTAATGGGACCATAGTACAAAGAAGCAGGTAAAGAATATGTTTCTAGATTTTCAGTAGATATTTTTATACATGCTGAACTCCAATATGAACCTTAGAAAACTGCAATTTCCTTATTCAGGCACTTAAACATTAGAAGAGAGAACATTTTTTCCTAACATTAACTCCTAACATTTTATTCTGCTACTTGGATCATTTGAAATCTAAATGACCTGGGCTGTAACAATAAATTCATCTCACATTAATAAGATTTTTTTTCAAAACAACTAATCCATTACCATGGGAGGAATATGATGACATGATGATGAAAGTAAGAAGCAGAAAGTTTAGATGATTACAGGAAATAGTTCATGTACTTTTAACTACCAGGCATTACAATATATGTCAGAAACAGCTGAGTTATGCAAACCTTTCCTTATAGAAGAAATGAAAACACAATGCACAAGAAAGTATTGCATTTTTAATATATCTTACTACTGCCTAAAAATGTCCTTTTCCAATAAATAAATTAGCACTATTAGTCAGTTCACAACTGATCCTCCCTTTTCCTTATTTTATTACTTTATAAAGTAGTATATTCCTAGCTATATACATAAATTTGTTGTGACAAGCATTTAAAGAGGAAAAAATGAAATTCTATTCATCAATAACTACTATTATATTTTAACCATACAGACAGCAACAACTACACCCAGAGAAGGAACACTGGGAAGTGAATGTAAATTGTTAGCACTACTGTCTATCTATCCAGGTTACTTACGCCTTCGGAAACTAATACTTAATGTGCAACAAGAAAATTGGATTTACACACATATATGGTATCTAGGTTATATTGTAACACATGTAAAATGTATGGGATTGCCTGTCATCTAGGGGAGGGAGTAGAGGGAGAGAGGGGATAATTTGGAAAAATGTTTACAAAGGATAATGTTATAAAAAAAATTACTCATGCATATAAACTGTCAAAAATATTTATAAATAATAATTTAAAAATAAAATAAATATTTTAACCATACATAAAAATTATAAACAGTATTTTAAAATCCCTAATCCAACTTAGATAATAATTATCTCAATAATTGCCTTACAGATTTTGGAGGGAATGTGGGAAAACTGGAACACTAATACATTATTGGTGGAATCGTGAACAGATCCAATCATTCTGTAGAGCAATTTGGAACTACGTTGAAAGGGTTATCAAGATGGCATGACGGTATACTTAGAGAACCCCAAAGACTCTGCTAAAAAGCTATTAGAAATAATTCAGAATTTTAGCAAAGTTGCAGGATACAAAATAAATCCACATAACTCCTCAGCATTTTTATACATTACCAACACAATCCAACAGCAAGAGATACAAAGAGAAATTCCATTCAAAATAACTGTCAATAGTATAAAATATTTGGGAATATATCTACCAAAGGAAAGTCAGGAATTATATGAGCAAAATTACAAAACACTTGCCACAAAAATAAAGTCAGATTTAAATAATTGGAAAGACATTCAGTGCTTTTGGATAGGCCTAGCGAATATAATTAAGATGACAATACTCCCTAAACTAATCTATTTATTTAGTGCTATACCAATCAAACTCCCAAGAAACTATTTTAATGACCTAGAAAAAATAACAACAGAATCCATATGGAACAACAAAAGGTTGAGAATTTCAAGGGAAGTAATGAAAAAAAAATTAAGTGAAGGTGGTCTAGCTGTACCTGATCTAGAACTGTATTATAAAGCAACAGTCACCAAAACCATTTGATATTGGCTAAGAAATAGACTAGTTGATCAGTGGCATAGGTTAGGTTCACAGGGCAAGATAGCGAATAAAAATAGCTATCTAGTGTTTGATAAACGCAAAGATCTCAAATTTTGGGATAAGAATTCATTATTTGACAAAAACTGCTGGGAAAACTGGAAATTAGTATGGCAGAAACTAGGCATGGACCCGTTTTTAACACCAACTACTAAGATAAGATCAAAATGGGTCCAAGATTTAGGCATAAAGAACGAAATCATAAATAAATTGGAGGAACATGGGATGGTTTACCTCTCAGACTTGTGGAGGAGGAAGGAGTTTGTGTCCAAGGGAGAACTAGAGACTATTATTGATCACAAAATAGAAAAATTTGATTACACCAAATTAAAAAGTTTCTGCACAAACAAAACTAATGCAAACAAGATTAGAAGGGCAGTAACAAATTGGGAAAACATTTTTACAGTTAAAGGTTCTGATAAAGGCCTCATCTCCAAAATATACAGAGAATTGACTTTAATTTATAAGAAATCAAGCCATTCTCCAAGTGATAAATGGTCAAAGGATATGAACAATTTTCAGATGATGAAATTAAAACTATTTCCACTCATATGAAAGTGTTCCAAATCACTATTGATCAGAGAAATGCAAATTAAGATAACTCTGAGATATCATTACACACCTGTCAGATTGGCTAAGATGACAGAAACAAATAACAATGAATGTTGGAGGGGCTGTGGGAAAACTGGGACGCTGATGCATTGTTGGTGGAGTTGTGAAAGAATCCAACCATTCTGGAGAGCAATCTGGAATTATGCCCCAAAAGTTATCAAAATGTGCATACCCTTTCACCCAGCAGTGCCACTACTGGGCTTATATCCCAAGGAAATACTAAAGAAGGGAAAGAGACCTGTATGTGCCAAAATGTTTGTGGCAGCCCTTTTTATAGTGGCTAGAAACTGGAAAATGAATGGATGTCCATCAATTGGAGAATGGTTGGGTAAATTATGGTATATGAATGTTATAGAATATTATTGTTCTGTAAGAAATGACCATCTGGAGTTATACAGAGAGGCTTGGAGAGACGTATATCAACTGATGCTGAGTGAAACGAGTAGAACTAGGGGATCATTATACATTTCAACAATGATACTGTATGAGGATGTATTCCGATGGAAGTGGATATCTTCAACATAGAGAAGAGCTAATCCAGTTCCAATTGATCAATGATAGACAGAATCAGCTACACCCAGAAAAGGAACACTGGGAAATGAGTGTAAATTCTGAGCATTGTTTTGTTTTTGTTCTGTTTTGTTTTTTGTTTGTTTGTTTTGTTTTGTTTTGTTTTGTTTTGTTTTGTTTTGTTTTTCTTCCCAGATTATTTTTACCTTGCCAAACCAATTATTCCTTTGCAACAACAACAACAACAAAATTTGGTTCTTCACGTATATATTATACCTAGGATATACTATAAGATATTTAACATGTATGGGAATGCCTGCCATCTAGGGGAGGGGGTGGAGGGAAGGAGGGGAAAAACTTGGAACAGAAGGGAGTACAAGGGATAATGTTGTAAAAAAATTTACTATGCATATGTACTGTCAAAGAAAATGTTATAGTTATAGAAATTAATAAAAAAGTTATATATATATATATATAAAAGAAAGGGTTATGAAGCTGTGCATAATGTTGATACAGAAATATTTCTACTGCGCTTATATTACAAAGAGATCTTGAAGGAGGGAAAGAGACCCACATGTGCAAAAAAGTTTGTGGCAGCCTCTTTTGTAGTGGCAAGAAACTGCAAACTGAATGGATTCCCATCAGTTGGAGAATGGCTGAATAAGTTACGGTACATGAATGTTATGAAATATTGTTCTATAAGAAACAATCAGAAGGATAATTTCAGAGAGTCCTGGAGAGATTTATATGAACTGATGCTAAATAAGCAGAGCAAAGAGATCATTGTACACAGGAACAACAAAATTATACAATGATCAGTTCTGACGGATGTGGCTCCTCTCAATAATGAGATGATTCAGGTCAGCTCTTGTAATGAAGAGAGCCATCTATACTTAGAGAGAAGACTGTGAACTTAATGTGGATCACACAATAGTATTTTCACTCTTTTTGTTGTTGTTTGCTTGTATTTCATTTTCTTTTTACTTTTTTTCCCTTTTTGATCTGATTTTTCTGTGCAGCAAGATAATTGTATAAATATGTATCCCTATATTAGATTTACATACATATTTTAACAGATTTAATATATATTAGATTACTTGCCATTTAGGAGAGGAAATGGGGGAAGGGGGAGAAATTGGAACACAAGGTTTTGCAAGAATCAATGATGAAAAATTATCATTGTTTATGTTTTGAAAATAAATAGCTTCAATATATATATATATATACATATATATACATTAAAAGTTATCATTTAACTATTAATGACTATAATGTAGGTCTGTTCTTTCAACCAATTCTCAAACCTCTGTAGTACACTGACAAATTTGAGCTAAACAATTATTTTTATGAAGATAGAATTATCAAAGACTTTGTCAAAACTTAGGCAAATTTTGTCAATAATATTCCCTTTATCTACTAGTTTTTTTTTTTTTAACACTGCTAATAAAAAGAAAATGACATTAAAAATAATAATAATCTCATTGGTCATGAGATTTCTGTGAAATTTATCAAGGAAGAATAAGTTATTCTATAAGACAGAAAGGTAGTACAATTGAAGAATGTGGCTAATTAGTGACT
The DNA here is from genome assembly GCF_048593235.1 of Sminthopsis crassicaudata. Lineage (NCBI taxonomy): Eukaryota > Metazoa > Chordata > Mammalia > Dasyuromorphia > Dasyuridae > Sminthopsis > Sminthopsis crassicaudata. The sequence continues at coordinate 270,706,433 of NC_133621.1, read as the reverse complement.
GACATTGTTAATACACAGTCATTAATAACATTTCCTGTGCAAGTAATATTACTAGATGACAGGAAAAGACAAGAATGAATGTTGGAGGGAATGTGGGAACACTGGTACATTAATATAATGTTGGTGGAGTTGTGAACAGATCCAGCCATTCTGGAGAGCAATTTGAAACTATGTTCAATAAGTTATCAAACTTTGCATACCTTTTGACCCAGCAGTGTTTCTATTGGGCCTATATCCCAAAGAGATTTTATAGGAAAGGGAACTACATGTGCAAAAATTTTTGTGGCAGCCCTTTTTGTAGTGACAATAAACTGGGAATTGGGTGGATGCCCATCAGTTGGAGAATGGTTGACTATGTTATGGTATATGAATGCTATGGAATATTATTGTTCTAAAAGAAATGATCAAGAGAGAGAATGATTTTAGAAAGGCCTGGAGAGATTTACATGAACTGATGCTAAATGAAATGAGCAGAACTAGGAGATCATTGTACATGACAACATCAATGTTATACGATAATCAATTATGATGACTCTTTCCAAAAACTAGATGACTGATGCCAGTTCCAATGATCTTCTAATGAAGAGAGCCATCTACACCCAGAGAGAGGACTGTAGGAACTGAATGTGGATTACAACATACCATTTTCACTCTTTTTGTTGTGGTTCACTTGCATTTTGTTTTCCTGCACATTTACTTTATTTTTTTTATCTGATTTCTCTTGTGCACCAAGACAATTGTATAAATGTATTTATACATATTGGATTTAACATGTTTAAAATATACTGAATTGCTTGTCATCTAGGGGAAGGGATGGGGGGGGAAAGAGGAGAAAATCTGAAACAGAAGGCTATGCAAGGGTCAACACTGTCAAATGATCTGTACATATATTTTGAAAATAAAAATATTTTTTAAAAAAGGAACATTATACACAGCAACAAAAGATTATGTGATAACCAATTAGAGAAATAATAAGGAGTTACTTTGCCCAACTTTATGCCAATAAATTTGATAACTTAAGTGAAATGGATGACTTTCTCCAAAAATATAGGCTCCCTAGATTAACAGAGGAGGAGATAAATTGCTTAAATAGTCCCATTTCAGAAAAAGAAATAGAACAAGCTATTAATCAACTCCCCAGGAAAAAATCCCCAGGGCCAGATGGATTCACATGTGAATTCTACCAAACATTTAAAGAACAATTAGCCCCAATGTTATATAAATTATTTGAAAAAATAGGGGATGAAGGAGTCCTACCAAACTCCTTTTATGACACAGACATGGTACTGATACCTAAACCTGGTAGATCGAAAACTGAGAAAGAAAATTATAGACCAATCTCCTTAATGAATATTGATGCTAAAATCTTAAATAAGATATTAGCAAAAAGACTTCAGAAAATCATCTCCAAGATAATACACTATGATCAAGTAGGATTTATTCCAGGAATGCAGGGCTGGTTTAATATTAGGAAAACTATTAATATAATTGACCATATTAATAATCAAATTAATAAGAACCATATGATCATCTCAATAGATGCAGAAAAAGCATTTGACAAAATCCAACATCCATTCCTACTAAAAACTCTTGAGAGTATAGGAATAAATGGATTATTCCTTAGAATAATCAGGAGTATATATTTAAGACCGTCAGTAAGCATAATATGCAATAGAAATAAACTGCAACCTTTCCCAGTAAGATCAGGAGTGAAACAAGGTTGCCCACTATCACCATTACTATTCAATATAGTACTAGAAACGCTAGCCTCGGCAATAAGAGCCGAGAAAGAGATTCAAGGAATTAGAGTAGGAAATGAGGAAATCAAACTATCACTTTTTGCAGATGACATGATGGTATACTTAGAGAACCCCAAAGACTCTGCTAAAAAGCTACTAGAAATAATTCAAAATTTCAGCAAAGTGGCAGGATACAAAATAAATCCACATAAATCCTCGGCATTTTTATATATCACTAACAAAATGCAACAGCAAGAGATACAAAGAGAAATTCCATTCCAAACAAATGTTGAGAGTATAAAATATTTGGGAATCCATCTACCAAAGAAAAGTCAGGAATTATATGAGAAAAATTACAAAACACTTGCCACAAAAATAAAATCAGATTTAAATAATTGGAAAGACATTCAGTGCTCTTGGATAGGCCGAGCGAATATAATAAAGATGACAATACTCCCCAAACTAATCTATTTATTTAGTGCTATACCAATCAGACTCCCAAGAAACTATTTTAATGACCTAGAAAAAATAACAACAAAATGCATATGGAAGAATAAAAGGTCAAGAATTGCAAGGGAACTAATGAAAAAAAACTCAGAGGAAGGTGGTCTAAGTGTACCTGATCTAAAGCTATATTATATAGCAGCAGTCACCAAAACCATTTGGTATTGGCTACGAAATAGACCGGTAGATCAGTGGAACAGATTAGATACAAAGGACAAAAAAGGATACATCTATAGCAATCTAATCTTTGACAAACCCAAAGATTCCAACATTAGGGATAAAAATTCATTATTCGGAAAAAACTGTTGGGAAAACTGGAAATTAGTATGGCAGAAATTAGATATGGATCCACACTTAACACCATATACCAAGATAAGATCAAAATGGGTCCATGATTTAGGCATAAAGAGGGAGATAATAAATAGATTAGAGGAACAGAGGATAATCTACCTCTCAGACTTGTGGAGGAGGAAGGAATTTATGACCAGAGGAGAACTAGAGATCATTATTGATCACAAAATAGAAGATTTTGATTACATCAAACTAAAAAGTTTCTGTACAAATAATACTAATGCAAACAAGATTAGAAGGGAAGTAACAAATTGGGAAAATATTTTTAAAAACAAAGGTTCTGACAAAGGTCTCATTTCCAAAATATATAGAGAACTGACCCAAATTTATAAGAAACCGAACCATTCTCCAATTGATAAATGGTCAAAGGATATGAACAGACAATTCTCAGAGGAAGAAATTGAAACTATATCCACTCACATGAAAGAGTGTTCCAAATCACTACTGATCAGAGAAATGCAAATTAAGACCACTCTGAGATACCACTACACACCTGTCAGATTGGCTAAGATGACAGGAACAAATAATGACAAATGTTGGAGGGGATGTGGGAAAACTGGGACACTAATACATTGCTGGTGGAGTTGTGAAAGAATCCAGCCATTCTGGAGAGCAATCTGGAATTATGCCCAAAAAGTTATCAAACTGTGCATACCCTTTGACCCAGCAGCGCTACTACTGGGATTATATCCCAAAGAAATACTAAAGAGCGGAAAGAGACATATATGTGCCAAAATGTTTGTGGCAGCCCTTTTTGTTGTAGCTAGAAACTGGAGGATGAATGGATGTCCATCAGTTGGAGAATGGTTGGGTAAATTGTGGTATATGAAGGTTATGGAATATTATTGCTCGGTAAGAAATGACCAGCAGGAGGAATATAGAGAGGCCTGGAGAGACTTAAATCAACTGATGCTGAGTGAAATGAGCAGAACCAGAAGATCACTGTACACTTCAACAACAATGCTGTATGAGGATGTATTCTGATGGAAGTGGAAATCTTCAACATAAAGAAGATCCAACTCACTTCCAGTTGATCAATGATGGACAGAGGTAGCTGCACCCAGAGAAGAAACACTGGGAGGGGAATGAAAATTGTTAGCACTAATATCTGTCTGCCCAGGTTGCATGTACCTTCGGATTCTAATGTTTATTGTGCAACAAGAAAGTGATATTCGCACACATGTATTGTACCTAGACTATATTGTAACACATGTAAAATGTATGGTATTGCCTGTCGTCGGGGGGAGGGAATAGAGGGAGGGGGGGTAAATTGGAAAAATGAATACAAGGGATAATATTATAATATATATATATATATATATATATATATAATAAAAAAAAAATTAAAAGAAAAAAAAATAAAAAAAAAAAATAAAAAAAATAAAAAAAAAAAAAAAAAAAAAAAAAGAATTAGGGTTGAGGAGAAGGGATAGAACAACTTAGACTAAAAAAGAATCAAGGTGATTGTATGTAAGAAAAAAAATTGTTCCTAGCTTAATCAGGTAGCAAGAAAGTATCAAACAGACATAAAATAAAGAAAGGCAGTAAATTCGCTCTATGTAAGTACCTAAACCACAATTATCTAATCAAGAGTGAGACTTATATTATAAATATCTCAGTGCCCTATCAATTTCCATCACAAAATTGCTTAAATAGAAATGTTCTCAAATAAAAGCAAGCATTAAGATTGTTAAAAAAAAAAAAAAAAAAAAAAAAAAAAAAGATTATGTGATAACCAACTGTGATGAATGTGACTCTTTTCCACAATGAGGTGATTCAGGCCATTTCCAATAGACTTGTGAGGAAGAGAGGCATTTACATCCAGAAAGACTCTGTGGACTGAATGTGGATCACAGCATAGTACTTTCATTATGTTTTTTTTTTTTCATTTTCTTTTATTCTTTCAGGGTTTTCCCTTTTTGATTTGATTTTTCTTGTGGAGCATGATAAATATGGACATATATATATGAAGTGTATATGTTCAACATATATTGAATTGCTTGTTGTCTAGGGAAGGAAGGTTGAAAAATCTGAAACACAAGGTTTTGCAAGGGTGAATGTTGACAAATATCTTTGCAAACATTTTGAAAATAAAGTTATTAATGTAAAGGATTCAAAAATAATGTCAAAGTCCCCACATTAAGTGCAATGGCTAGCTTCTTTCCCCTTGGCTGAAACTACAAAGATATTCAAGCTCCACAATTTTTTTTTTCCTTTACCTACCACCCTTTCCCATGGTTCAGTTCTGAGTAAAGCCTAACTTTCAAATATCAGGATCAAGCAATAAAATTTGTTAGCTATTAAAACACCTATCAATTCCCACTCACTTTTGCTTTACTACAATTTTTCACAAAAAAGAGAAAATAAAAATGTTACCCCATACATTGGATTATAGGACAAATTGCTTCTTCCCATGTAGAAAGCAATGATTAGCATAAGTGAATTATAGTGTATGTTTAAAAAAATAACTTTTAAGAATAACTAATAGGACTTTTAGGAATAACAAATACGATTTGTCAGAAGTTAATCTGCAAGGAGATCAAGAGGAAGTCTTGACAAATAATTCAGTTAGACAATTCATCTAATTAGCAGTTTCATATTTTTCATTAGCAAGCTGCAGTCAACCATTGTTTTGTTTATGAGTGTGACACAGAGAGAGAGAGAGAGAGAGAGAGAGAGAGAGAGAGAGAGAGAGAGAGAGAGAGAGAGAGAGAGAGAGAGGAGGGGAGGGGGGAAGAGGGAGGCAAGAAGGAAGGGAAAGGGGTGAATTCTTCCTTTTGATCCAGCCAGTTGCTTTTGGCATTATTGACTACTTCACTAAACCCTACAACCTACAGCTTTAGTGGCCTTCTAGGACCTCATGAACTTTTAAGACTTACAAGGTCACCTTTGGCTAATCCAAATATCTGTAACTAAGCCATGAGGTTTTAAATAATGATTTGCTTCAATAGATGAAATATTATCAAATTTAATTTACTTATTCTTTATATACACTGATCCTCTTCCTAATAAGTATATTTCAAATTCAAGTATTTCTAAAAGTATACAATTCATCAACTCTCCACAAATTATGCAAATATAATATGTATATAATAATGGATATATGTATATATAATGCTGTGTATAATATTATTTGCTCCATAAGACACATAAAAGCTAAATATATTCAAGCTATTAGATCAAGAAGCCCAAGTATTAGGCCTTTAGAACTTGTATTTGAATCTTAGGTGGTAGATAATGAAATGTATTACATAACATCTCATGCCATTTAGAGAGAGTATTGAAGTTTTACAGGATATCATTAGGCATGGCAGATATAATATAGAACATCTATCCCTTGCGGAGGTATTGACAAGTCATGTCACAAAAATACCCAACAACATACAGACTGAGACCAAAAACCGTACAGAATCAGCTTACATTTTGGTTATTTGGACAAAAGGAGGAAAAGAGGGAAAAAGAAGGTGAGGGGAAAGGAAAGAAGGGATAGGAGAAGGAAATGCAGGAGCAATCAAAAGAGGGAGGAGAAGTTAGAAGAAAAGAAAAAAGAAGAGGGGGGTAAACGGGAGGAATGGAGAAGAAACAGAAGGGAGGAGGAAAAGAGGAAAAAAGGGGGACAGAAAAGATAAGGAGGAAGGTAAAGATGAGGAGGGTAAACTAGCAGCAGTTGTAGCAGTGGGTCATCAGGATGCATATACATTTCTGTATTCTAAAGTTCAATGGTCCTGGAACTGAAATAAGAAATCATATGAGCTTGTGATGAATGAATGAGAAGCAGGAGAGGAGAAAAAACAAACCAAACCAAACAAACCAAACCAAACCAAACCAAACCAAACCAAACCAAACCAAACAAAGAAACAAACCAAACCAAACAAACCAACCAAAACAAACCAAACCAAACTACACCAAACCAAACCAAACTAGACCAAACCAACCAAACCAACCAAAACAAACCAAACCAAACCAAACCAAACAAACCAAACCAAACCAAACCAAACAAACCAAACCAAACCAAACCAAACAAACCAACCAAAACAAACCAAACCAAACTACACCAAACCAAACCAAACCAAACCAAACCAAACCAACCAAACCAACCAAAACAAACCAAACCAAACCAAACCAACCAAAACAAACCAAACCAAACCAAACCAAACCAAACAAACCAAACCAAACCAAACCAAACCAAACCAAACCAAACCAAAACAAACAAACCAAAACAAAACAAACCAAACCAAACAAACAAACTAAACCAAACCAAACTAAACCAAAACCAAACAAACAAACCAAACCAAACCAAACAAACAAACCAAAACAAACAAACCAAACCAAAACAAACAAACCAAACTAAAACAAACAAACCAAAACAAAACAAAACAAACCAAACAAACTAAACCAAACCAAACTAAACCAAAACCAAACAAACAAACCAAACCAAACCAAACAAACCAACCAAACCAACAAACCAAACCAAAACAAACAAACCAAACCAAACCAAAACTAAACCAAATCAAATAAACCAAACCAAACCAAACCAAACAAACAAATCAAACCAAAACAAAACAAAAAACAAAAACTTGGTGGGAGGCTGGTGAAGAACAAAGGCAGATGGGTAATAGCCTGTACTGTTTCAGTTGGCAGAATTTTCTTTACGGATTGGGGATTAAATCCAAAATAAATCAAAATGTTTCTAGTTTCTACTTTACATTAGAATATCTTCAGTTTACAAAAGAAGAAATGGAGTCTCGGAGAGGAAATACTTTTCCCACATCACAAAGGTAAGCAACAGAGCGGGTCCCGAGATGTGAACAAAAGTCCTGGAGCTCACCCAATCTCGTGATCTGGAGCTTTGGACCGCTGGCACTGAAAGTCAAACGGAGCCAGCACTTGCGCACTCATCAGTGTATGACTTGCCTCCAGCATTCGCGGGAGCCAGGGACCCGACAAAAGCACGTGCAGTTCAGTTCCCCTCATGCTGTTGCCAGGGTTACAATCGGGCGGAATCGGTTATAACTGCTGGGGCCTCACAGATCTCTAAACCTCCGTCTGCGGGTTATAGACATTTTCCGCTTCAATTCCCCTTCCGAGTAGGCTGAAGGCCCAGGAGAGGACTGCCCCCGGGACGTCTCATGTCTGGTCTTGAAGCCGGCCTCCAGGATGAAGATTTTCAACTTGGACAAGAAAGGGCAGTTTACTTCTCCGGCCCTGCGGAGTTACTTAGAAGCCTCAGAGACCGACTCCAGGGCAGGATACCTGATCCAGGAAAAGAATCTCGGGAAGTAAAAGCTGACGCGATGGGGACATGGCGAAAGAGCAGCAGCTGCTGCTGCTCGGAAAGCACAACGTGAATGATCTATAAAAAATGATGACGTAAGAAGAAAGTTTGGGGGAGGGGGCGGAGAAGGGAAGGTCCTCACAGGAGGAAGCTAAGGCACCCCCGTCTTTAAATCCTTGACCCCCAGGCCTGAGCTAACCCTTGGAAAATCATTCCCCTCAGCATCAGGATCAGGGTCAGACTTTGCCTCCTGGACATTAGATAGCAAGTCCTGAAAGCTGGCATCACTTCTCCCTCCTGCCTATTCATTTTTAATGAACGGGAAACTCCTTTCTACTTTTAGCTGGGGCCCAACTGACTGCTCAAATCAGTGGCAACATGGGAGCAAACACTATTCTGTTTTGCTGAAAAACAGAACAGTCTAAAACGACTGTTTGAAGAGAATTTAATTGGCAAAGTCAGTGGAATGCTTTGTGTTTCCTTAAGTTCATTTTCACAAAAGAGGAAATTGAGGTAAACTGGCTTAAGTGACCTGCCCAGCCTCACACAACTGTAAGTATCTGTTTTTGTTTGGCTTTGTTTTGTTTTGGCTTTTTTGGCTGGCATTTGGAGTTAAGTGACTTGCCTAGGGTAACACAACAAGGAAGTGTTAAGGGTCTGAAGCCAAATTTGAACTTAAATCCTCCTAATTCCAGGGCAGGTGCTTTATCTTCTTCGCCTTCCAATTGCCCCTGAGACCAAGATTTTTAGTTGAGAAAGTTCAAAATGAATCATGGAAGGTTTGAGGAGGGATGAAATGGTTTTGAAGAGCTTCTGTGGTAAGTGGCAAAGTAAATGAGGGAGATATAAAAGAATAGTCTTGTATCAATGAGAGTCCAAATTTGTAGTGGTCCTAGTAAGCACAGTTGCATGATTTTCTCTACCTTTATTTAGCAGCATGTGTATGTGGGCAAAGGCAACAAAGGGCATTGAATCACTATTCAAGGCTGTATAAAATGAGGAAGTTGAGGAAATGTAAAGTGAGGGGTTTTCAGGGAGCAAAAAGTAATGTTGAAAAACAAGTATAAACCAGATGCTTATAAGCTGAAGTGGTGTAATGTTGGAGAAACTGAGATAGAGATGAGAGAGTATTTAATAATTTATTTAGAAGGGAGAGATTTACTGGGGCCAAAGGAATCCATGATTTGGTCCCAGGGCTGAGTGCGACTATTGTCTCCAAGAATACAGCAAGTAATGTGAGTTCTCACTGACATATAGTGAGGTGGCTCAGACTCAGGGGGTAGACTGAGGCAGGACAGAGTTAGGCAGCTGGGAGCTGGAATGAGACTCTGACAGAGTGGGATGAGCCACCGGAGATGGGGATGACATAATGGGGGGAGGCACCCTGGAGATGGGGAGAGGCATCTTGATAAGATTGTATCTGATATTCGGATAGCTTGGGATGGGGAGAGGCATTCTGATATTCTAAAATATAAAATCTTTTATCCTTATCAAATATTCTGATTAAGAGGGAGGGGTGGTTTTAGGGGATTGAGCAGAACAACTATAAACTGAGGCAAAACAATTAGGAAAACTGAGTCAGGACAACAAAAGAGAACTGTGGCATAACATTCCACACTCTCTCTCTTCTGACTAGTCAAATCTTTGAATTACCTTCCCTTAGAAGGTCTTAGCACCATAACTTTGACCAAGCCTATGTAAAGCAAACAAACCAAAATAAAACTAGAAAAATGCAAGGACTTAATTACCTGAACAAGTCTCTCCCTGATAACCCCAGATCTATTAGCATAAAAATAGCATTCCTCATAACAGCCTCCCTGTTGCAGAAATAGCAGATCACCTGCAGTTGAGGAGCATGCCAGCCAGAGAATACACTTTGAGATAGACAGTTCACTGTGAGTTAAGTCTGTGATCATTTGTGCACTTAACTCAGCCTCTGCTTATATTTGGAATAGCAGTGCTCAAGACAGTCCTGCTGCCCATCCTAAGAGGGGCACCCCAAGTCTGTGAGCGACCCCAAAAGGGGGAAAAGTGGGACTTGGAGTAGCTCTACTAGTCCCCTCTTGATAGAACAGGAGCTGCTACTAGGATCCAGATGTCTGAGCAAATTATGCAGTTAGACCAAGGAAGGCAACCCCAAACTATTAGCTTAGGCCTGAGGCCAAAATGTTAATTAAGGAACTGGGGTAACAGGAGTGGAGAAACAGATCAGAGAGATGGCCAGTCCCAAGACAGGTGTCTGATTTCTGGTTGTTTCTGAAAAATAATCCCCAAAACTGGGTCTACCAGGACAATTCCAGCAGAATAAGGGATTTCAAAGTTAAAATAAAACCAGCAAATCATAGTCCAGTAATTTTTAGCAAGGAGTAAAAATGAAAAGGACTGTTTAAATAATTTCTCAATCTGAACTAATGAGATAGGGGGCAGGGCAGAAGTACCTAAGAAAAATACATGTTTCCCCAATTTGCTAACCAGTTTCTGCCTCCCTTTTTTTCTCAAGGAAAGGAATTATCAAATAACCATTCCATATATAAATCCCAAGAGTGAATCAAAATTCCTATACATAACAAACTAGTACAGTAAGTTTTCTAAAAATCCCTTAAACATATAGCAATAGTTATACAGTTTTAACAAATCCATCCCCAACTTTAAACACACAGTAACAGATGACCCAATTAGGGTGCCTAAATTCCCCCATATCAGTCCATCAGGATGAAGCTTCTTTCAAAACTGCTTCAGGAAAATGATGTTATTCAGTGTTACTGATCAATCCAGCTGTGCTCATGTTTATGCTATATATGACAGAAGCTTAATTACTCTCGTGGAGAAAACAGGATGTGATTCTTCAGCCATGTCTTGTGTTCTTAAAACTGCCTCTTGAACTGTGTTTCAAGAGGAAATAAAAATACCCTATTGTTAGTTGATAAGGTTAAAATAACATTAAAGTTAAATACACTTAGTAATGTTTAAAAAAATGCTCCCATCAAGTGCATTTCTTTTTTTTTTTTTTTTTTTATTTTTTTTTATTTTTATTTATTTATTTTTAATTAAAGCTTTTTTTTTTTTTATTATATATATATATATATTTTATAATATTATCCCTTGTATTCATTTTTCCAAATTACCCCCCCTCCCTTATTCCCTCCCCCCGACGACAGGCAATACCATACATTTTACATGTGTTACAATATAGTCTAAGTAAAATACATGTGTGTGAATATCATTTTCTTGTTGCACAATAAACATTAGAATCCGAAGGTATATGCAACCTGGGCAGACAGATATTAGTGCTAACAATTTACATTCCCCTCTCAGTGTTTCTTCTCTGGGTGTATCTACCTCTGTCCATCATTGATCAACTGGAAGTGAGTTGGATCTTCTTTATGTTGAAGATTTCCACTTCCATCAGAATACATCCTCATACAGTATCGTTGTTGAAGTATACAGTGATCTTCTGGTTCTGCTCATTTCACTCAGCATCAGTTGATTTAAGTCTCTCCAACCCTCTCTGTATTCCTCCTGCTGGTCATTTCTTACTGAGCAATAATATTCCATAACTTTCATATACCACAATTTACCCAACCATTCTCCAACTGATGGACATCCATTCATCTTCCAGTTTCTAGCTACAACAAAAAGAGCTGCCACAAACATTTTGGCACATATATGTCTCTTTCCGCTCTTTAGTATTTCTTTGGGATATAATCCCAGTAGTAGCGCTGCTGGGTCAAAGGGTATGCACAGTTTGATAACTTTTTGGGCATAATTCCAGATTGCTCTCCAGAATGGCTGGATTCTTTCACAACTCCACCAGCAATGCATTAGTGTCCCAATTTCCCCACATCCCCTCCAACATTTGTCATTATTTGTTCCTGTCATCTTAGCCAATCTGACAGGTGTGTAGTGGTATCTCAGAGTGGTCTTAATTTGCATTTCTCTGATCAGTAGTGATTTGGAACACTCTTTCATGTGAGTGGATATAGTTTCAATTTCTTCCTCTGAGAATTGTCTGTTCATATCCTTTGACCATTTATCAATTGGAGAATGGTTTGGTTTCTTATAAATTATGGTCAGTTCTCTATATATTTTGGAAATGAGACCTTTGTCAGAACCTTTGTTTTTAAAAATATTTTCCCAATTTGTTACTTCCCTTCTAATCTTGTTTGCATTAGTATTATTTGTACAGAAACTTTTTAGTTTGATGTAATCAAAATCTTCTATTTTGTGATCAATAATGATCTCTAGTTCTCCTCTGGTCATAAATTCCTTCCTCCTCCACAAGTCTGAGAGGTAGATTATCCTCTGTTCCTCTAATCTATTTATTATCTCCCTCTTTATGCCTAAATCATGGACCCATTTTGATCTTATCTTGGTATATGGTGTTAAGTGTGGATCCATATCTAATTTCTGCCATACTAATTTCCAGTTTTCCCAACAGTTTTTTCCGAATAATGAATTTTTATCCCTAATGTTGGAATCTTTGGGTTTGTCAAAGATTAGATTGCTATAGATGTACCCTTTTTTGTCCTTTGTATCTAATCTGTTCCACTGATCTACCGGTCTATTTCGTAGCCAATACCAAATGGTTTTGGTGACTGCTGCTATATAATATAGCTTTAGATCAGGTACACTTAGACCACCTTCCTCTGAGTTTTTTTTCATTAGTTCCCTTGCAATTCTTGACCTTTTATTCTTCCATATGCATTTTGTTGTTATTTTTTCTAGGTCATTAAAATAGTTTCTTGGGAGTCTGATTGGTATAGCACTAAATAAATAGATTAGTTTGGGGAGTATTGTCATCTTTATTATATTCGCTCGGCCTATCCAAGAGCACTGAATGTCTTTCCAATTATTTAAATCTGATTTTATTTTTGTGGCAAGTGTTTTGTAATTTTTCTCATATAATTCCTGACTTTTCTTTGGTAGATGGATTCCCAAATATTTTATACTATCAACATTTGTTTGGAATGGAATTTCTCTTTGTATCTCTTGCTGTTGCATTTTGTTAGTGATATATAAAAATGCCGAGGATTTATGTGGATTTATTTTGTATCCTGCCACTTTGCTGAAATTTTGAATTATTTCTAGTAGCTTTTTAGCAGAGTCTTTGGGGTTCTCTAAGTATACCATCATGTCATCTGCAAAAAGTGATAGTTTAATTTCCTCATTTCCTACTCTAATTCCTTGAATCTCTTTCTCGGCTCTTATTGCCGAGGCTAGCGTTTCTAGTACTATATTGAATAGTAATGGTGATAGTGGGCAACCTTGTTTCACTCCTGATCTTACTGGGAAAGGTTGCAGTTTATTTCTATTGCATATTATGTTTACTGACCGTCTTAAATATATACTCCTGATTATTCTAAGGAATAATCCATTTATTCCTATACTCTCAAGAGTTTTTAGTAGGAATGGATGTTGGATTTTGTCAAATGCTTTTTCTGCATCTATTGAGATGATCATATGGTTCTTATTAATTTGATTATTAATATGGTCAATTATATTAATAGTTTTCCTAATATTAAACCAGCCCTGCATTCCTGGAATAAATCCTACTTGATCATAGTGTATTATCTTGGAGATGATTTTCTGAAGTCTTTTTGCTAATATCTTATTTAAGATTTTAGCATCAATATTCATTAAGGAGATTGGTCTATAATTTTCTTTCTCAGTTTTCGATCTACCAGGTTTAGGTATCAGTACCATGTCTGTGTCATAAAAGGAATTTGGTAGGACTCCTTCATCCCCTATTTTTTCAAATAATTTATATAACATTGGGGCTAATTGTTCTTTAAATGTTTGGTAGAATTCACATGTGAATCCATCTGGCCCTGGGGATTTTTTCCTGGGGAGTTGATTAATAGCTTGTTCTATTTCTTTTTCTGAAATGGGACTATTTAAGCAATTTATCTCCTCCTCTGTTAATCTAGGGAGCCTATATTTTTGGAGGAAGTCATCCATTTCACTTAAGTTATCAAATTTATTGGCATAAAGTTGGGCAAAGTAACTCCTTATTATTTCTCTAATTTCCTCTTCATTGGTGGAAAGATCCCCCTTTTCATTTGTAAGACTATCAATTTGATTTTCCTCTTTCTTTTTTTTGATCAAATTTACCAAAGGTTTATCTATTTTATTGGCTTTTTCATAAAACCAACTCTTGGTTTTATTTATTAATTCAATAGTTTTTTTACTTTCAATTTTATTGATTTCTCCTTTTAATTTTTGTATTTCGAGTTTAATTTTTGGTTGGGGGTTTATAATTTGGTCTTTTTCTAGCCTTTTAAGTTGTAAGCCCAATTCGTTAATCTTCTCTTTCTCAATTTTCTTCAAATAAGCCTCTAAAGATATAAAATTTCCCCTTATTACCGCTTTAGCTGCATCCCAAAGATTTTGATATGATGTCTCATCATTATCATTATCTTGGGTGAAATTGTTAATTGTTTCTATAATTTGCTCTTTCACCCAGTCATTCTTTAAGATGAGATTATTCAGTTTCCAATTACTTTTTGGTCTATTTACCCCTAACTTTTTACTGAATGTAGCTTTTATTGCATTGTGATCTGAGAAGAAGGCATTTATTATTTCTGCCTTCCTACATTTAATTTTGAGATCTTTATGTCCTAGTATATGGTCAATTTTTGTATAGGATCCATGAACTGCTGAGAAGAAAGTATATTCCTTCCTATTGCCATTCAGTTTTCTCCAAAGGTCTATCATACCTAGTTTTTCTAATGTTCTATTTACTTTTTTAATTTCTTTCTTGTTTGTTTTGTGGTTTGATTTGTCTAAATCTGAGAGTGCAAGGTTGAGATCTCCCACTATTATAGTTTTACTGTCTATTTCTTCTTGCAGTTCTCTTAACTTTTCCTTTAGAAAGTTAGATGCTATACCACTTGGTGCATATATGTTTAGTATTGATATGGCTTCATTATTTATGCTACCTTTCAGCAGGATATAGTTTCCTTCCTTATCTTTTTTAAGGAGATCTACTTCTGCTTTTGCTTGATCTGAGATAAGGATAGCTACCCCTGCTTTTTTGGCTTTACCTGAAGCATAATAGGCTCTGTTCCAACCTTTTACCTTTACTCTGTATGTATCTCCCTGCTTTAAGTGTGTTTCCTGTAGGCAATATATTGTAGGGTTCTGCTTTTTGATCCAATCTACTATCCGTCTCCGTTTGATGGGATCGTTCATCCCATTTACATTTACAGTTAAAATTACTAATTCTGTATTTCCTGCCATCGTATTATCCCCAGATTATGCTTTTTTCCCTTGACCCCCCTGATCCCCCTCCCCGATATTTAATTTACAGACCCCCCTTGTGACGCGCAACCCTCCCTCTTTTTTTTTTTTTTAGGATCCCTCCCCCTTCCCTCCAAGTCCCTTCACTTATTCCCCTTTTCCTTTTCCCTTTTCCTCTCCCCCCTTTTAATGAGGTGAGAGAAAATTCTCTGAAAAACAAATATGTTAATTATTTACTCTTTGAGCCTCTTCTGATGAGAGTAAGATTCACACAATGATTCTCCCCCTCACTAAGTTCCCTCAGATATGGTGTATTTTCTATGTCTCTTCCTGGGATGTAGTTTCCCTCTTTTTATCACTCCTTCCCCTTTTTCTGAACCGACCTCCTTCCCTTTACTACACCCCCCTTTTTTTCTTTTATATCAGTAAAATCAAATTATCCTTGAGTATTTTTTATATACCCACAACAGAGTTACAGTTCTCAAGGGTTCTGTGTACCTTTTTCTGTTTCTCTTCAGTCTTGTGGATGTAGATCAATTTTTTTGTTTAAGTCTGGTTTTTTTCTTAGAAACATATAGAATTCCTCTGTTTCATTGAATGACCATCTTCTTCTGTGGAAAAAGATGCTAAACTTAGCTGGGTAGTTCATTCTTGGTTGCAGTCCTTGATCTTTTGCCTTACGGAATATCAGGTTCCAGGTCCTTCTATCTTTTAATGTGGAGGCAGCCAGATCTTGGGTGACCCTTATTGTGGCACCTTGGTATTTAAATTGTTTTTTTCTAGCTGCTTGCAGGATTTTCTCCTTTGTGTGGTAATTCTGCAGCTTAGCCACAATATTCCGTGGTGTTCTTTTTTTAGGGTCTATTTCAGAAGGAGTTCGATGAATTCTTTCCACATCTACTTTCCCTTCTGTTTCTATTATCTCTGGACAGTTCTCTTTGATAATTTCCTGTAAAATAGAATCTAGGCTCTTTTTTTGGTCATAGTTTTCTGGAAGTCCAATAATCCGCAGATTATCTCTCCTAGATCTATTTTCCAGGTCTATAGATTTTCCCAGTAAGTATTTGACGTTGTTCTCCAGCTTCTCATTTTTTTTGTTTTGTTTGACTGATTCTTGGGTTCTCTGTGAATCATTCATTTCTATTTGTTCCATCCTGACTTTTAAGGAGTTATTTTCTTCTTTCACAGTTTTTAGTTCTTTTTGTAAATGCCCAATTTCGTTTTTAAATGAATTATTTTGCTCTATTGAATTTTTTTCCATTTCCCTAATTTTTTTTTTTTGAGAATTATTTTCTTTTTCCAATTCAGAAATTCTATTTTCTTGAGACTTTTTTATCTTTTCCAATTCAGAAATCCTACTTTCCTGTGTTTTTTTAACCTTTTCTAATTCACTAATTTTGTTTCCCTGCATCTCCTGTGAATTCTTTATTTTTTCCAACTCCAATTTCAGGACGTTGTTATTTTCTATCATAACTTCCCTTTCCTTGCCCCATTTTTCTTCAATCTCCCTCAATTTCTTAAGAGCTTCTTCTAGGAGAGAGTTATGTGATGGGGGGCAGGAATCATTCCCCTTTGGGTTGTTATCTGCTGTCTCTCTGCTGTTAACTTCCTCGGGGTTGGATACCCGCTCTTTCTCTGTATAGAAGGAATCTATAGTTTTTCTAGCTTTTTTGCTCATACTTAAAAAATGTTTTGGGGTCTGTCCCTGGGGTAGGAAATTATTTACTTCTTTACCAGCTTCCTCCCAGACCGGATGGATGCAGCGGCCCCTGCGCCCGCGCTAAGAGAGAGCTCTGGGAGAGAGTTCCCCACCCCCTCCCTGGAAGTGCCTCAGAGGTGATTAGCACTGCTGTGCTTTGAGGGCGTAGAATAGTGAAGACAGCAAGAAGCTCGGCCTATGTGTCCGGGTGGGGAGTGGACGTCTGCAGCAGGTGACGTGAGAAGCCCCTGCGCTCAAACTGGAAGTGTCTGCCAGAAACCGCGGTCCCTAGTTCAAAGGTTCCGCTTCTCTGGGACTTCCTGGAGCTGAGTTCCACTCCCTCCAGCTAAGCTAGGCCGTGTGTGTTGCCTTGGGCCGTATCCACCCACTTGTTAGTCTCTTAACTATTCTCAGGAGGTAGCTGAGGCCACACCCCCTGGTGCCGAGTCTGCCCCAGGGTGGGGGGGGGGGGAAATCTAATCTGAGTTTTAAAATATTTTGGCTTTCTCTTCTGAACTGCTAAATAATTAGCAGAGAAGAGCTAACAGCCTGTGCCAGATTCCTTTACCTCAGTGGCTTCTCTGATCCCAGAGCCCCTCCCAGCGCAGTGGGCGCAGTGTGCCCCTACCCCACCGTCTGTGCTGGTCTTTCTTATTCCTCCCCTGAGAACTGACCTTTCCTGTTGAAACTCCAGATTCTCTTCAGCTGGTAAGTCGTGCTTCCAGTCCTTGTGGTATCTATCAGTCCTGAGCTAATTTTGAGACTTAATTTATCTAATTGGTTGTGAGGGAGTGAGGACGTTCACTGAGTCGTGTGTTTCTTCTCCGCCATCTTCCATCAAGTGCATTTCTAAAGAATTGTCATTTGTGCAAGGGTCATCCTTACTGCCAGACTGGAAAATCATCCTTCCCAACAGATGCATTTTCCCTTTTTCTGCTCTTGGTTACTCCTCACATTCATTCTTTTCTCATTCCCACTCCCACCCTAAGAAATATGGTAATTTACTTGACTCTATGCTCCTCCCAAAGTCCCAGCCGGTTCCCTCCCTTTTGGCTCCAGGAGAATTCACAGAGGGGAGTGTTTTCACTCTGAACACGATTCTCTGGGCTCAGGGCCTGCTGCTGGAGTGGGGAGGGGGCTGGAGCTCAGGATTGTGCTTGGCTCCCTCTGTTTCCTACCTTTACAGCTGCTGAACGTTAGCCCTTGACCCCCTTTCCCTTTCTTCCCCAGTACCTGGGATGTTCCAGGCTGGGGAAATACGTCTGAGGTCTCTCAATGTCCCCTGACATTATGCTTCTCCAAGAATTCACTTTACAGAGGAAAACTGGTGCCTCCATAACCTGGGAGACAATCTCTAAGTTGCCTACTTTGGAGTTATGTGGGGGTCTCTTTGCTGGGAGGGACTCTGCTTCCTGTTGCCGTCTCACTGTCCTACCTCCCCCAGCCAGAGTCTAGTGAAGAAAGGTCTCTGTCATCCACTCTTTGTTCGGAACCATAGTTTCAAAATTGACTTGTGAGTCCACAAGTGGAAAAAGAGCAGGGACGATTCTTTTATAAAGCAGAGACTCCACTCCCAGCTTTCTTGTCAATGTCTGTAATGAATGCGGTATCTGGATCTGGTGCAGAAGGGAAAGTTCATACTCAGTGGAATCGGTACTGAGTCCTGCAGTTTATTCCCAGATCTTTTGTGCAACCTTGTTGTCATTATACCTTCTTTGGTATACAACATCTCCAAGAAATACTGTGGATCTTATAGATTCATGAAACTTTTCTTCCCTCTGGAGAATGTGACAGCTGATTTTTATCATGTTGTAGGATGCAAAAGTGGCTATTACTATAGTTGGTACAGATTAGGTCCAAATTAAAAAGGTCTCCAAGAGAGGTGGCCTAAGGTGTATGTTGAGCGGTATGGTTGGCCAGTGCTTCGTGAAGCTTGCCATGTTGTTTCACTGACAGTACCCATTTGCTGTACAGGTGAAGTTTCCTTGAATAAGAATTAGCGATTCAAATGATAGACCTATAGAGCTGGCGTGGGTATGTGTGGACACTTTGAGTGCTAAAAAAAATGTCTTGCATAGATATCATGGAAAGAAACCATCTGGTTTTTAAAAAAGAGATGCCCTGGAGCCTCACTTTAACCAGAACTCATTTGGCAGAAAAATGGGTATAGACCCAAGGGTTTCTTGCATTCCTTATCCAAGGCAGGTTTGTGAGTGGAGTTATCAGAAGCACTGTGTTATATACCATGGTCTCACCTCAACTATGGTCCCACAATAGGGACCCAAAGATAGTAATACAGGGAGGCTGTAGTATTATGAATGGTTTTCAGTTATCTAATCAGATATTCATTAGCTAATCAAAATAAGATTCATATGCAAGCAAAAAAATTATTCATGCATACACATTTGTTCATGAGGTTGGGGCTCTTTTTTGGTGGAATAATTTGAGGAAAATGTGACACCATGTACAATGAATGATTATCTCATACAGCATATTAATTAAAAAAGGTTTAAGTGTATATAGGAATTCCTAATTTTGTGCAATAAACTATTTTTGGTAAAGGAAAAAAAAAACCTGCTTCAGGATGGGCCCTGGCAGGAGATTGTCAGTCCATGCAGAGGATACATGTAGTATGGCTTGGAATGCTGGCAATCAAAGCTGATCTCGGTTCCAGAAACAAATCAATACCTGTAATTTGACCGAAATCTGGAACAAAAAACACAAATCTAACAAATAAAGGCTAGAAAAGACTGATACAAAATGTGAAGAGACCAGTATGATTTGGTCAGCAGCTTAATAGGTTTTCTTCACAGGACAGGCAAATGGCTGTCAACTATACACCTCATAAATAAATAGCAGTTAGGTCTCACTGTGCTCACTGTCCTCTCATTATTTAGAAACCTTTAAAAAAACCTGAATATCCACAGATATAAATATTCAATAATGGATAAGATGACCAGGTTAAATGTAAATACTCATTTGCCAAGTATTTAGGATATAATGAATTCATATAACCAGGTGGAAAACAGCAAGGTATGACATATAGCCAGGTTGGAAATAGCAAGGTATGACATAATTGAATTGAATTAACAGTTTCTTATTGACCATTACTCTGATTTTAGAAATTAGTTACAGGAAGAGAATGCAGGGATATAACTATAACCAAAAGCAGTTAAAACTTAACTCTCAGCAAAACAGGATAAAATAGCTTTAATTTATTAAAGTTAATTGTCCCACTAACTGTTACAGGGTGGAGCTTTAAAACTCCCAAATAACATTAACTATAAGCCCAAGGAATTTTACTTCCAATAACAAATCCCATTAACTAAAGTTTCAGAGAAATCCTAAACAGGGATTTACCATAACCTTATATTTATAACAGTAAGAATTTGTCTCAATAAGTTCACTTTTTTCATTTCTAAGGTGTTTCCACAAGTGAACATTATACATACAGATCAGTTTGCTTTTAAAAATACCCAATACATAGATAAATATCCCAAATTGCATATTGTCCATAACCGAAACTTTTTCAAAAGGACAAAAAAAATATTTTCAGAGGCTCTTTAAATGACCTCAGGATGACCCCATACAATCAATTAAAACTTAGAATATGCTATACAGTTCTAATACCACATAAAAGAATCCAAGAGATTCTTAAAACTATTAAACTTTTACAAGTACCATAACCTCATATTGATAACAGTAATAAATTTGTTTCAGTAAGTTCACAAGTTATCTTTCATATTTAACAGAAACATTTTCAACAGGACAGGGAAAATCTATTATTTTCAAAAGCCCTTTAAAGGATGGGAATAACATCAGGATACAATTAATTAAACTTATTCAGAATACCCAATTCCACATAAAAGAATCTGAAAGATTCTTTAAAATATCTTTTACATTTTTAGAAATAGGCCTACCAAATTATAGATAAAAGTGGGCCTATCTCTTGAAATCATTTGCCAAAGCCAAGCCTCTGCAGAAAGCTGATAGAACACATTTAATGGAGAAGAAAGGGGGGATCCCACATGGTTGCCCTTTCCCCCACTCCACCTTTAAAAAGGCAGGGGAGAGGGAAGGCAAAGTAAACTTCACCTCAGACTAACTAGAGTACCCATAACTGAAGTAGCAGAGATAAGTGGGGGTAAGTTTAATCTTTTCTTTTTCTTTTAATCTTTTTTATCTTATTTTATCATTATCAGTTTTTTTTGACAGTACATATGCATGTCATTTTTTTCACAATATTATCCCTTGCACTCACTTCTGTTCCGATTTTTTCCTTCCTTCCCTCCACCCCTTCCCCTAGATGGCAGGCAGTTTTATATATGTTAGATATGTTATAGTATATCCTAGACACAATACATATGTGCAGAACCGAATTTCTTGTTGCACAGGAAAAATTGGATTCAGAAGGTAAAAATAACCTGGGAAGAAAAACAAAAATGTAAACAATTTACACTCATTTCCCAGTGTCTCTTCTCTGGGTGTAGTTGATTCTGTTCCTCATTGATCAATTGGAACTGAATTAGATCTCTTTGTCAAGAATCTCTACTTCCATCAGAATACATCCTCATACAGTATTGTTGTTGAAGTGTATAATGATCTCCTGGTTCTGCTCATTTCACTCAGCATCAGTTCATGTAAGTCTCTCCCATGCTCTCTGTATACATTATGTTGGTCATTTCTTACAGAACAGTAATATTCCATAACATTCATATACCACAATTTATTCAGCCATTCTCCAATTGATAGACATCTACTTAGTTTCCAGTTTCTGGCCAATACAAAGAGGGCTGCCACAAACATTCTTACACATGCATGTCCTTTTCCCTTCTTTAAAATCTCTTTGGGATATAAGCCCAGTAGTAATATTACTGTATCAAACAGTATGCACCGTTTAATAACTTTTTCAGCATAATTCCAAATTGCTCTCCAGAATGGCTGGATGTATTCACAATTCCACCAATAATGTATCAATGTTCCAGTTTTCCCACATCCCCTCCAACATTCTAGCCAATCTGACAGGTGTGTATTGGTATCTTAGAGTTGTCTTAATTTGCATTTCTCGGATTAACAATGACTTGGACCATCTTTTCATGTAGCTAGAAATAGTTTCAATTTCTTCACCTGAGAATTGTCTGTTCATATCTTTTGATTTCTTATAAATTAGAGTCAATTCTTTCTATATTTTGGAAATGAGGTCTTTATCAGAACCTTTGATGATAAAAATGTTTTCCCAGTTTATTCCTTCCCTTCTAATCTTGACTGCATTAGTTTTGTTCCTCCAAAAACTTTTCAATTTGATATAATCAACCTTTTCTATTTTGTGATCAATAATGATCTCTAGTTCTTCTTTGATCATAAATTCCTTCCTTTTCCACATGTCTGAGAAGTAAACCATCCCATGATCCTCTAATGTATTTATAGTCTCATTCTTTATGCCTAGGTCATGAACCCATTTCAACCTTATCTTGGTGTATGGTGGTAATTGTGTGCTATTTTCTGCCATACTAATTTCCAATTTTCCCAGCAATTTTTGTCAAATAGTGATTTCTTATCCCAAAAGCTGGGGTCTTTGTGTTTGGCAAATGCTACATTATTAAAGTTGTTGGCTGTTTTATCCTTTGAACCTAACCTATTCAACTGATCAACTATTCTTTGCCAATACCAAATATTTTTGGTAACCATTGCTTTATAATATAATTTTAGATTTGGTACAAGTAGATAGGCCAACTTCATTTATTTTTTTTTTTCATTAATTCCTTTGAAATTTTTGACCTTTTGTTTTTCCATATAAACTTTCTTGTTATATTTTCTATTTCATGAAACAGTTTTTTTTTTCAGTCTGATTGGTAATAGTGCTAAATAAATAGATTAGGTAATATTATCATCTTTCTTGTATTTGCTCGCCCTATCCAAGGGCATTTAATATTTTTTTCCAATTCTTAGATCTGACTTTATTTGTCTGGGAAGTGTTTTGTAGTTTTGCTCATATAGTTTCTGATTTTCCCTTAGCAGATAGATTCCTAAATATTTTATACTATCAGTAGTTTCTTTAAATGGAATTTCTCTTTGTAACCCTAACTGTTGAATTTTGTTAGTGATATATAAGAATGCTAATGATTTATGTGGGTTTATTTTGTATCCTGCAACTTTGCGAAAGGTGTGGATTATTTCTAATAGCCTTTTAGTAGAATCTCTGGGGTTCTCTAAGTGTACCATCATTCGTCAGCAAAGACTGATAATTTTGGTTTCCTCATTACCTACTCTTATTCCTTTAATCTCTTTCCCAGCTGTTATTGCCAAAGCTGGCATTTCTAATACAATATTGAATAGTAATGGTGATAGTGGACAACCTTGTTTCACTCCTGATCTTATTGGGATGGTTCCAGTTTATCCCCATTACATATGATGCTTACTGATCATTTTCAATAGATGCTATTGATTAATTTAAGGAAAAAAAAACATTTATTCCTATACTCTTAAGTGTTTTTATTGGGAATGGATGTTGGATTTTATCAAATGCTTTTTCTGCATCTATTGAGATGATCATATGGTTTTTGTTAATTTGGTCATTGATGTAGCCAATTATACTAATAGTTTTTCTAATATTGAACTATATTCCTGGTATAATTCCTACTTGATCATGATGTATTATATTGGGGATGATTTTCTGTAGTCTTTTTGCTAATATTTTATTTAAGACTTTACCATCAATATTCATTAGGGGGATTGGTCTATAATTTTCTTTCTGTTTTCAAACTACCTGGTTTAAGTATCAGAACCATGTCTGTGTCATAAAAGGAATTTAGTAGGACTCCTTCAATCCCTATTTTTTCAAATAGTTTATATAACATTGGAGTTAATTTTTCTTTAAATAGTTAGTAGAATTCTTATATAACTCCATCTGGTCTTGGGGATTTTTTCTTAGGGAGTTGATTAATAGCTTGTTCTATTTCTTTTTATGAAGTAGGACTATTTAAGCAATTTACTTCCTCCCCAATGTGCTCAAAAAGTTATGAATCCAGTAATCTTTGATCCAGTAATGTTACTACTGGGCTTATATCCCAAAGAGCTTTTAAAGAAAGGAAAGAGACTTGTATGTGCAAGAATGTTTGTAACAGTCTGTCAAGTCCAGGCTACCTCCTCTGAAAGGCTCAGAATCAGTCCTAGTAAGGATAAGCAAAAGTCTTTGTCCCATGTTGTGGGCAACAAAATGTAAAGTTCTGATGTCTGTAGATTATAATCCTTCTCTGGGAGGAGGTTTCTTTTTTTTATAATCTTTTCCTCTGTGAGCAGGTTTCTTGCGAGGCTTCTGGAGCCTTCCCCTCCAAAAGTGTGGGATTGCTGGACTTGTGAATGCACGGGACATCTTTTCTTTGACTCAATCCAGACTGTTGTTCAGACTCAATGTTGCCTCTTTTTAATCCTCCCAGAGAATGGGCTTGTGGGAACTGCAGGGGCTTGTGGCAACTACTTCAACCAATGAACTTGCTTCTTTAAAGCATTCCTTTCAAAAGTGAAAACTCCCTTAAAGGTTTGAACTAAAGGTGTGAATTCTGAGCTAGAGAATTGTTAAGAACCAACTTAGCACTTAGTAAGAACCTAACATCTCCCCCTTTCTTTTGATTTGGAACATAGGGTGGTCATGAACTTGAAACATAAATTCATCAATATGGGAGGTTTTACACATAATTACATAAATTACATAAACACATAGTAACATAACACATGCTAGAAGTGATGTAACAAATAGCGTGATCAAATAATCATAAATTGAGAATTTATACATTTCCATAAGTCCATTGTCCATTAGTTCATGTGCCAGAAATCCAAAAATTCCTGCAAGTTTTTAAAGTTCTTTAACAGTCTTCTTATCAGCCATGCTCTTTCAGTGTCAGATGTTTCTTAGCTTTTCTCCTTTGTTTTGAGGTCTTTCTCTTTTTCTATCTCTCTCTGATAGACAAGACGAATAAGACTCATGGGCACCCATCTGATTCCTTCTCCATCGGAAGAAATACAGGCAAACCCTCTCCCCCAAGCAGTGCTCAAAAGTGAATTGTGTGTCAACTCCTGTTTCCAAATTGTGTCTGACTTGGATCTTACATAATTCATGAAACTCTGCAAGCCACAATAAGTTTTGTGCAGGTTCTAGACATGTTCTTGCTATGGATTCCCAATCATTCTGGGTTAGGACTTCATAAGACAAACCATCTAATAACATTTGAATATAAGCTGATGTAGACCCATAACGGGTACAACCTTTTTTCAAATCTTTAATTTTATTCAAATCTAAAGGCCAGAAACTGGAAACTGAGTGAATGTCCATCTATTGGAGAATGGCTGAATAAATTGTGGTATATAAATATTATAGAATAGTATTGTTTTATAAGAAATAACTAACAGGATGATTTCAGAACAGCCTGGAGAGACTTACATGAACTGAGGCTTAGTGAAATGAGCAGGAACAAGAGACCATTATATACTTCAAGAACAATACTATATGATAATCAATTCTGATGGATGCAGTCATCTTAAACAATGAGATGAACCAAATCAGTTCCAATAACACAGTAATGGAATTGAACCAGCTACACCCGGTGAAAGAGCTCCTGGAGATGACTATGAACAACTAAATAGAATTCCCAATCCTTTATTTTTGTTTGCCTTTACAAGCTAATTATACACTATTTCAAAGTCCGATTCTTTTTATACAGCAAAATAACTGTTTGGATATGTATACATATATTGTATTTAATTTATACTTTAACATATTGGTCAACCTGCCATCTTGGGTAGGGAGTGGGGAAAAGGAGGGGAAACATTGGAACAAAAAGTTTGGCAATTGTCAATGCTGTAAAATTACTCATGCATATATCTGGCAAATAAAAAGGTAATTTAGAGAGGAGGAGGAACATTTTTTTTATGTTTTTATGTTTGTTTTTTATGTTCCTCCTCCCTCTAAAATTCCCTCAGATATGATAGGTTTCTTTGCCTCTTTGTGGGATGTAGTACACTATCCACTTTACATTTCTACTTCCCTTTTTTATGTTATATCAGTAAAATCTAATTATACATGTGGTCTTTTTGTATATCCACCACAGAAGAACAGTTTTCATGAGTTCCTTTTATGTTTTTATGCTTCTCTTGTGTCCGATGTTTGGAGATCAAATTTTTTTGCTTAGGTCTGTTTTTTTTTTTTTTTTCTTAGAAACAAATGGAATTCATCTGTTTCATTAAATTCCATGTTCTTTTCCATGGGAGAAAAATCTCAGCTTAGCTGGGTAGTTTATTATTCTTGGCTACATTCCAAGTTCTTTTGCCTTTTGGAATATCAGGCAGCCAGATCTTGAGTGACACTTATTGTAGCACCTCGGTATTTGAATTGTTTTTTTTTTCCTGGCTGCTTATAATATTTTTCCTTAGTTTGATAGTTCTGAAATGTGGCCACAATATTCCTTGGAGTTTTTATTTTAGGGTCTTTTTCAGAAGTGTTCAATGAAGAACCCCACTGTTCGGATTAGCGACTGCCCTGGGTCTAGAGGCTGAGCAGTGAAAGTGTCACTGCCCCAAACCAAAGCCTGCTTTGGGGCTGTGGGTATTAGCAGTTGCCTAGCAAATAGTCCTGCACCAGCAATGGAAGTAGCTTTGCCCAAGGAAGCACAGTCATGATGCAGAAGTTCTATTGCCTCAGGCTGAGCCCCCCCACGGTGCAGATTAGAGAGTGCCCCGGACTACGCCCCTCTTCCGTGCAGATTTGTGACTGCCCCATGCTGCAGAATGAAGCTGCAAAGCTGTGCTGTGGTGTGTGCTAAGTCACTTCCAGATTTTGGTGGGTATAGGCAGGTCTTGTTAGGTTCTGGTGTTTTTAGAGTATCTTCTATCTTGGGCTTTAATTTCTCTTTTGGTTTACTGCTTTGCAATCAAGGTAGAGCAGGCAGCCTGTAGCAGAGTTGTCTCTATAACTTTTCTAGCCACAGAAGCTACCTCCGTCCCTGGTCCACTTTGGACAGTAGCCTCTCCTATCTCCCTGTTTGTGATGATCTGTTCTAGCCACTCAGGACAAATCTGTTCTGGCGATCTTCCAGATTACCTTTGGATGGTAAATTGTTGTACTTCTAATCTTCATGAATTTTACCAGTCAAGCACTATTTTTGAGGCTGAATTTAATAATTGATCATGAAGGCATGAGAGGAAGAGCTTAGAAAGTTGCATGTGCCTTCTCTGCCATCTTGGCTCCGCCCTCCCCTACCCCCCAATGAAGTCTTGGAAACAGAAAATATACTAGTTTGCAGCTCATCAACTTTTTTCTTCTTGTGATTTTATGTATATATACAAGATACATTATTGTGTGACCACATGCCTAAGGAAATGAGATAGGAATATGTCATACTAAACAAATCAGTCTCTGGATCTTCTGATTTACCAAATGGTCCTTCTTAATGCATGTACTATATTTCCAAACATTACATCTGTGAGGACTATGTTGAAAAAGGTGAAACAAATGTGTTCTTTCTCAATCTACCTACATGAAATTCCAAGATTAATTATGCTATGTCAGTTCCTTCTGTTTATGATATCTGCTGGAGAGATCATGCTTTGTCATTGTGAAGCACTCTGCTAATAAAATGGTTATTATAAACAAATCACTGGCAGATATGTAATATTTTAAGAAGGTTTCTTCTGGAACTTCCGGTCAAGGTGTTGGAGAGGACACACATGTATTTAATCTCTGTCTTTGCTCTCAGAATTTATTTCATGACAACCCTTGGAATTAGTGCTTGATTGGAAAAAAAAAGCCACAAATAATTACCAAGAGAAAACATCCTTGAAATTCACCAAAAAAGATCTGTTTTTGCTTGGGGGTGGGGAAGGCTAGATAGGCACAGACTGAGGGCAGGCAGCAAAAGTGTGGCAGGCAGCTCACACTGAACAGACTGGAGGGGGGAGGGATGTGATCGCTGCCTTTTCTGTGGCAAGACCTTTACCACACTGTGGATATTTGGTCTTGGCAGCAAGCCAGGATCAGCAGAGAAGCTATAAACACAGGAGGTAAAGAGTATAATCCAGAAAAGCTAGGGTCTCTGGGGACCTGGCCACCCTCCCCACTCCCCACCCCCAGATTGTTTCAGCAGATTCTTAGAGCCTCAGAGTCTCAGAGACCAGATGCAGCACAGCCATTGCCCTGTTGGTTTAAAAAACCTGTATTCTCCTCAATTGCAATCCATTTCTGCTATCTGATTGCATTGTGGCTGACTGATCAGGTAATCCCTTTCTTCCATGTGATTACTTTTCTGTTGGTTGATCACATCAGAGTCCTGATCTTCTAAAGACTGAGGTATCACCTCAGCTGCCATCATGCCCCACCTGTCTTTTGATTGAGGTCCTTCTCTCATTTATTTCCCTGGGTCAATCCACATTCTGAGGCCCAGTGGGAGTTCTTGTGGCATTTTTGACATGGGAGTTTTAGGTCTTCTCTCAGCCAGTTTTCTCACTCTGTCTCTATAGCTACATTGAGCTCTTAGATGTCCAACTTTTCCCCATTGAAAACATCGATGGGTTTGTCTAGAAGTCCTTTGTCAAGAGGGACCCTGTCTTTCCATGTTCATCATTGTCTGAGTATAATAAGCATTGGTGCTCACTGTAGTACAGCATCTTCTGATCTCCTCTAAAGGAGGATCTTTGTGTAGTCCACATGTAATTCTCTTGTAAACCTCATTGGCATTTTCCATAGCCAAATGTCTAGTCATTATTTTCATAGTTGCATCCTCTCCAATAGTTCTTGTGACAGCAGTTTGCAGATGTCCCACAAAATCCGCAAAAGTTTCATTGGGACTTTGCTCTATTTTTTTGAAGGCTTCCCTTCTATCTTTTTTGTCTGGGGAGGGAACCCTAAGCTTTTGTTTCAGCCATGGCGATCTGCTCATAAACTGGTAATTAATATGTTTTGAATTTCTCCATACTGGCCTTCACCAGCTAGATGGTCAAAAGTGAATTGTGTATTAACTCCTGTTTCCCTATTATGTCTGACTTGAATCCTGCATAATTCATGATACTCCAAAAGCCACAACAAGTTTTGTCCAGGTTCTAAACATGTCCTTGCTATGGGTTTCCAATCATTTGGGGTTAGGATTTCATAAGCCAAACTATCTAGTAACATCTTAACATAAGATGATGTAGCCCCATAAAGAGTGCAACCTTTTTTCAAATCCTTAATTTTATCCAAATCAAAGGAGTATATCTTCTCCTTTTTTGACCTGAAGAGTCAAGCTCTTTAATCACAGGGTATGCATCTATAAAATCACTTACATTTTGTACTTTTCTCTTAGCCTTAACCAATGCTTTTTCTAATCTTGCCATAGGCTGCTTCACAGGCCATTCTGTTTGTATCACTGCCTCTTCCCCTCCTCCTCCTTCCTCCACCCATGAAGGGTTAATTGAGGTAGGAGGAGATGGGAAATGCTCCTGTTGCTCAGAATTGTACTTAACTCCATTGTTACCTGATTCATCCTTTTCACCTAGTTTAGTTGGGCCCTCCCCCTCCTGTTTTTTTTTTCTTCCTTTTCTTTAGTTTAACACTTTTAAAAGCCACTTGGATTAAACTGCACATACAAAAAGTGTATCTTTGGAAATTAAATTTAGTTTGGAATTGTAGTGTTCACCTAGTTCCTCTCGTACTAATTCCCACTCGTCAAGATCCCATTCTTTTCCCATAGAAAAACAAGGACATATGACCTGCACAGTTTTTAAAAGTTCAGTGATCTCCAACATTATAATCCAAAATTATAAAATTATAATAATTATAATATATATAAATAATTAAAATTGGCTTTTCATAACCTTGACAATGCTCTCTAAACATTTTCCTTAAACAGAAACAGAAGTCTGTTTTATAAAAATTTGCCCCATTTCACTGAAATTCTACTTTAGCTCCTTTACACAGTTTCCTTGTTACTCACTCTTATTTCTGGGCCAGAGAGATTTTTCCACCGAAATCTGACTTGAAGGCTTTTCCACTGGAATCAGGATCATGTCTGTCCCACATTCGGGCACCAAAGTGTAATGTTCCCTTTTCTCTAAATTGTAGATCGTTTTCTTGGGGCAGATTTCTTGGGGAGCTTCTGGAGGCAGCCTTGGCTTCAGTTCAGTTCAATAATCCCAAAATGCAGGCAGGAGTTAAAGTCCTTTACTGTCTCTTTCCAAATCTTATCTCCAGATCCTTCATTTTCTCCTTCAAGCCTTGTCTCCTTCACTTGGGGCTTAGCTAGCTTTCTATAGGCCTTCCTCTCTCTTTGGTTCCCGATGAGCTCTTGTCAGAATGTCATCAGCCAGCACGAATGTCTAAGTGGGAATGAAATCTTGACTCCTTTTCCCTGAATCCTGGCTCATTATATCCTCCCAGAGAATGGGATTGTAGGTACTCCCTGGGCTTGTGAGAGCTCCTTAAAAGTATGCTCTCTTTAAAGTGTGAAAGGTGTGAACTCTGAACTAGAGAATTGTTAAATGCCATGCTAAAAGAGATAATTATATCCATTCCAGTGACTTAGCACCTTGTAAGAATCCTAACACACAAGGAGTTAGTGTGTGAGAAGGCAGGTGAGAAGAATCACATGATACAAAGAAGATTAATATTGGGAACATTTCTTCCTATTTTTGTCCAAAACATGATGGAGAATCAAATAAATGAAGGAGCCAAATACCAGATGAGAGTGATTTCTAATGTGACAAATTCACATGAGACATTTACCCCATCCCCAAAGGATGTCATTAAAGTGAAAGAGCACATGGGTTAAATTAAATATGATTAAACAGGGTGCTTTCAGGGACATGGATTTTTAAAGTCTGAGAGAATAGGGAAGGAAAGGCTCCTATAGGAAATTGACATCTTTTTGTATAAGATTATGCTTGTTAATAGGAACTGGATGGACTTGTTTCAGCATTTACATTATTCCTGATAATGGAGACAGGATGAGCTCTTTTATGATAGTATAAGAAAAGAAGAGCAGGAGAAGGATCTGAATTAAAGGAGAAGAAAATGACTTGTGAAGATAAATTGGAAACCTAAATTCTGATGAATTTTGAAAAAAAGGTCAAAAGTTTGAACGTTAATAGGAAAGAAATTCAGGAACCCTTAAAAAACTGATGTTACATGATTGAGCTGAAGGAGAAAGACTATCCATCAAAAAGAGGAAAATAACATGAGTCCAAGGAGAAAGATTTGAAGAGAAGCAGTAGGACATGGTTCAAGTTTCCCCATTGTCACATAATTGATTTGTGACCTCCAAGAAGTCAACAAATTCTTGAATGTCTGTCAAGCAACTCTGTGACATGTACTACTTGCCTATCTTGCATTATTTCCTCTCTGGAAGTTCTCTGTAACAGACAATCACAATTTATATACTTCATCCTACTTTAATTATGGCTCCCACCTTCCCTTTTCACCCCATGTGAATGTCTAAATCTGGAGCTGAAACTCCTGAAAGTAGATGATCACAGCAACTGTACAAAATGCTGATAAGAAAAATTAAAAAAAAGATTAAAGTTTAATTAAAAAAAAACTTTTCAAGATGCAAAAATAAGTGCTTATTACCAATGATAGATAAGATTTATTACTTTTATATTCTGTATTTTATGTGATTTACTAAAACCATGGAAAAGGATATGGTGCCATGAGATAATATATAGAAAGTGTTGTAAAAAGTTTAAAGTGCTAAATGTTAAGCATTGTTGTTATTTTTAACTTTGTCATTTTACAGTAATTTTACATTTTACATTAAGTTTATTATTCTACAATATTTTTGTATCTTATAGAAAAAAGTACAGATGAGTGCAGATGCTCTGGAGGAACTCAATCATCTGACACAGGTACTTAGGATTATGATGTGGCTTCCTCAAACTATAAGAATATTATATTATGTTGATTTAATGTAAGAATATTTTTTAAAAAATTTTTTCTAACACAATGCCAGCATTAAACAGAACCCAAAGATGTGTTTATATCAAAGAATTTATCACTTAAGTTCTATTCCATTGACCCATAGTAGAAGAGAAGTGATTTTGGGTTCTTGGAGGCCTTGATAATTGAGTCTAATCTCCGGCAAATTTCACCAAGCTTATGTTTGATTCAGGCTGATGATTTTCAGTCATAGAATTTCTCAAGGATGATATACTATTTGTTTCAATGCATTAAAAAGTACCTATTATAGACCCTAAAAAAAGAACACCAAGGAATATTGTGGCTAAGCTGCAGAATTACCACACAAAGGAGAAAATCCTGCAAGACAAAAACAATTTAAATACCAAGGTGCCACAATAAGGGTCACCCAAGATCTGGCTGCCTCCACATTAAAAGATAGAAGGGCCTGGAACCTGATATTCCGTAAGGCAAAAGATCAAGGACTGCAACCAAGAATGAACTACCCAGCTAAGTTTAGCATCTTTTTCCATGGAAGAAGATGGTCATTCAGTGAAATAGAGGAATTCTATATGTTTCTAAGAAAAAAACCAGACTCAAACAAAAAATTTGATCTACATCCACAAGACTGAAGAGAAACAGAAAAAGGTACACAGAACCCTTGAGAACTGTAACTCTGTTGTAGGTATATAAAAAGTACTCAAGGATAATTTGATTTTACTGATATAAAAGAAAAAAAAGGGGGGGTGTAGTAAAGGGAAGGAGGTTGTTTCAGAAAAAGGGGAAGGGATGATAAAAAGAGGGAAACTACATCCCAGGAAGAGGCATAGAAAATACACCTTATCTGAGGGAACTTAGTGAGGGGGAGAATCATTGTGTGAATCTTACTCTCATCAGGAGAGGTTCAAAGAGTAAATAATTAACATATTTGTTTTTCAGAGAATTTTCTCTCACCTCATTAAAAGGGGGGATAGGAAAAGGGAAAAGGAAAAGGAGAATAAGTGAAGGGACTTGGAGGGAGGGGGGAGGGATACTAAAAAAAATGGGAGGGTTGCACGTCACAAGGGGGGCCTGTAAATTAAATATCGGGGAGGGGGATCAGGGGGGTCAAGGGAAAAAGCATAATCTGGGGATAATATGATGGCAGGAAATACAGAATTAGTAATTTTAACTGTAAATGTAAATGGGATGAACGATCCCATCAAATGGAGACGGATAGCAGATTGGATCAAAAATCAGAACCCTACACTATGTTGTCTAAAAGGAAACACACTTAAAGCAGGGAGATACATACAGAGTAAAGGTAAAAGGTTGGAACAGAGCCTATTATGCTTCAGGTAAAGCGAAAAAAGCAGGGGTAGCTATCCTTATCTCAGATCAAGCAAAAGCAGAAGTAGATCTCCTTAAAAAAGATAAGGAAGGAAACTATATCCTGCTGAAAGGTAGCATAAATAATGAAGCCATATCAATACTAAACATATATGCACCAAGTGGTATAGCATCTAACTTTCTAAAGGAAAAGTTAAGAGAGTTGCAAGAAGAAATAGACAGTAAAACTATAATAGTGGGAGATCTCAACCTTGCACTCTCAGATTTAGACAAATCAAACCACAAAACAAACAAGAAAGAAATTGAAAAAGTAAATAGAACATTAGAAAAACTAGGTATGATAGACCTTTGGAGAAAACTGAATGGCAATAGAAAGGAATATACTTTCTTCTCAGCAGTTCATGGATCCTATACAAAAATAGACCATATATTAGGACACAAAGATCTCAAAATTAAATGTAGGAAGGCAGAAATAGTAAATGCCTTCTTCTCAGACCACAATGCAATAAAAGCTACATTCAGTAAAAAGTTAGGGGTAAATAGACCAAAAAGTAATTGGAAACTGAATAATCTCATCTTAAAGAATGACTGGGTGAAAGAGCAAATTATAGAAACAATTAACAATTTCACCCAAGATAATCACAATGATGAGACATCATACCAAAATCTTTGGGATGCAGCTAAAGCAGTAATAAGGGGAAATTTTATATCTTTAGAGGCTTATTTGAACAAAATAGAGAAAGAGAAGATTAACGAATTGGGCTTACAACTTAAAAGGCTAGAAAAGACCAAATTATTAACCCCCAACCAAAAATTAAACTTGAAATACAAAAATTAAAAGGAGAAATCAATAATATTGAAAGTAAAAAAAAAAAACTATTGAATTAATAAATAAAACCAAGAGTTGGTTTTATGAAAAAGCCAATAAAATAGATAAACCTTTGGTAAATTTGATAAAAAAAAAAGAAAGAGGAAAATCGAATTGATAGTCTTACAAATGAAAAGGGGGATCTTTCCACCAATGAAGAGGAAATTAGAGAAATAATGAGTTACTTTGTCCAACTTCATTCCAATAAATTTGATAACTTAAGTGAAATGGATGACTTCCTCCAAAAATATAGGCTCCCTAGGTTAATAGAGGAGGAGATAAATTGCTTAAATAGTCCCATTTCAGAAAAAGAAATAGAACAAGCTATTAATCAACTCCCCAGGAAAAAATCCCCAGGGCCAGATGGATTCACATGTGAATTCTACCAAACATTTAAAGAACAACTAACTCCAATGCTATATAAACTATTTGAAAAAATAGGGGATGAAGGAGTCCTACCAAACTCCTTTTATGACACAGACATGGTACTGATACCTAAACCAGGTAGATTGAAAACTGAGAAAGAAAATTATAGACCAATCTCCTTAATGAATATTGATGCTAAAATCTTAAATAAGATATTAGCAAAAAGACTTCAGAAAATCATCTCCAGGATAATACACTATGATCAAGTAGGATTTATTCCAGGAATGCAGGGCAGGTTTAATATTAGGAAAACTATTAATATAATTGACCATATTAATAATCAAATTAATAAGAACCATATGATCATCTCAATAGATGCAGAAAAAGCATTTGACAAAATCCAACATCCATTCCTACTAAAAACTCTTGAGAGTATAGGAATAAATGGACTATTCCTTAGAATAATCAGGAGCATATATTTAGGACCTTCAGTAAGCATAATATGCAATAGAAATAAACTGCAACCTTTCCCAGTAAGATCAGGAGTGAAACAAAGTTGCCCACTATCACCATTACTATTCAATATAGTACTAGAAACGCTATCCTCAGCAATAAGAGCCGAGAAAGAGATTCAAGGAATTAGAGTAGGAAATGAGGAAATCAAACTATCACTTTTTGCAGATGACATGATGGTATACTTAGAGAACCCCAAAGACTCTCTAAAAAGCTACTAGAAATAATTCAAAATTTCAGCAATGTGGCAGGATACAAAATAAATCCACATAAATCCTCGGCATTTTTATATATCACTAACAAAATGCAACAGCAAGAGATACAAAGAGAAATTCCATTCAAAATAACGGTCGATAGTATAAAATATTTGGGAATATATCTACCAAAGGAAAGTCAGGAATTATATGAGCAAAGTTACAAAACACTTGCCACAAAAATAAAATCAGATTTAAATAATTGGAAAGACATTCAGTGCTCTTGGATAGGCCGAGCGAATATAATAAAGATGACAATACTCCCCAAACTAATCTATTTATTTAGTGCTATACCAATCAGACTCCCAAGAAACTATTTCAGTGGCCTAGAAAAAATAACAACAAAATTCATATGGAAGAATAAAAGGTCGAGAATTGCAAGGGAACTAATGAAAAAAAAAAAAAAAACTCAGAGGAAGGTGGTCTAAGTGTACCTGATCTAAAGCTATATTATATAGCAGCAGTCACCAAAACCATTTGGTATTGGCTAAGAAATAGACTGGTAGATCAGTGGAACAGATTAGATAACAAAGGACAAAAAAGGGTACATCTATAGCAATCCAATCTTTGACAAACCCAAAGATACCAACATTAGGGATAAAAATTCATTATTCGGAAAAAACTGTTGGGAAAACTGGAAATTAATATGGCAGAAATTAGATATGGATCCACACTTAACACCATATACCGAGATAAGATCAAAATGGGTCCATGATTTAGGCATAAAGAATGAGATCATAAATAGATTAGAGGAACAGGGAATAGTCTACCTCTCAGACCTGTGGAGGAGGAAGGAATTTATGACCAGAGGAGAATTAGAGATCATTATTGATCACAAAATAGAAGATTTTGATTACATCAAACTAAAAAGTTTCTGTACAAACAATACTAATGCAAACAAGATTAGAAGGGAAGTAACAAATTGGGAAAATATTTTTAAAAACAAAGGTTCTGACAAAGGTCTCATTTCCAAAATATATAGAGAACTGACCCTAATTTATAAGAAACCGAACCATTCTCCAATTGATAAATGGTCAAAGGATATGAACAGACAATTCTCAGAGGAAGAAATTGAAACTATATCCACTCACATGAAAGAGTGTTCCAAATCACTACTAATCAGAGAAATGCAAATTGAGACAACTCTGAGATACCACTACACACCTGTCAGATTGGCTAAGATGACAGGAACAAATAACGATGAATGTTGGAGGGGATGTGGGGAAACTGGGACACTAATACATTGCTGGTGGAATTGCGAAAGAATCCAGCCATTCTGGAGAGCAATCTGGAATTATGCCCAAAAAGTTATCAAACTGTGCATACCCTTTGACCCAGCAGCGCTACTACTGGGCTTATATCCCAAAGAAATACTAAAGAGCGGAAAGAGACATATATGTGCCAAAATGTTTGGGGCAGCTCTTTTTGTTGTAGCTAGAAACTGGAAGATGAATGGATGTCCATCTTTTGGAGAATGGTTGGGTAAATTATGGTATATGAAGGTTATGGAATATTATTGCTCTGTAAGAAATGACCAGCAGGAGGAAGACAGAGAGGCCTGGAGAGACTTACATCAACTGATGCTGAGTGAAATGAGCAGAACCAGAAGATCACTATACACTTCAACAACAATACTGTATGAGGATGTATTCTGATGGAAGTGGAAATCTTCAACATAAAGAAAAGCCAACTCACTTCCAGTTGATCAATGATGGACAGAGGTAGCTACACCCAGAGAAGAAACACTGGGAAGTGAATGTAAATTGATAGCACTAATATCTGTCTGCCCAGGTTGCATGTACCTTCGGAATCTAATGTTTATTGTGCAACAAGAAAATGATATTCACACACATGTATTGTATCTAGACTATATTGTAACACATGTAAAATGTATGGGATTGCATGTCATCGGGGGGAGGGAATAGAGGGAGGGGGGATAATTTGGAAAAATTGAATACAAGGGATAATATTATAAATATATATATATATATATATATATATATATAAAATAAAAAAATATTAATTTAAAAAAAGTACCTATTATAAACCAAATAAACAAATTTTAGATGAAACATAATCCTGAGCCACAATGGCAGAGTGAAGCTGGGAATCTGGTCCAGAAGCCACATGAAACCAAGTCTCTGAACAGAGTCTAATCAAATGAAACTACTCTCCAGTCAGGATAGATTAGAAAAACTAAAGAAAGGTCAGTTTCACTGGAGTGAAAAGGATGTTCAGTCCAGCTTAGACAGAGTCTGGAAAACACAGTGAGGGAGTATTAATTTCAACAGATCAGCAACTGAGACACTCAGTCCTGGTTAAGGATACCAGTGGAGTAACCCTCAGTCCCAGCTAAGAAGAGAAATTATGGGAAATCATGCTTTTCTTAAAGAGAGAAAGAAAAGCTACCTCCTGCAAAGACAGAGTGTTCTTGTGCTCAAACCCAAGGTTTGGAGATGCACAGGAAGCTTGAAACAGTGCCTCCTTTAGGAGAAGAGCTCAACCATATAAGTTTAAAAAAAAACGAGAGAAAGAGAGAGAGAGAGAGAGAGAGAGAGAGAGAGAGAGAGAGAGAGAGAGAGAGAGAGAGAGAAAGAGAAAGAGAGTGTGGAAATGCAAAAAAAGGAAAGAAAATAAACAAGAAACATAAAAGAATCTTGACCATAGAAAGCTACTATGATGATAGGGAAGAGCAAAGCAACAACTGAAACAAGGGACAAAATAGCCATAGAGGAAATGAAAAGAATGGTATGAATTGGGCTCAAGGCCAAAGAGACTTCTTCTTCTTGCTCATCAAAAAGATAGAGAGGCAAAATAAAGAATGATAACGAATGAGAGATACAAAGGGAGTTCAACAGTTTGTAAAAGGGAATTCCTTTAAAAATATAATTGTCCAAAGGAAAAAAAAAGAAAAGAAAAAATAAAAAAGAAAAAAAAAATACTGGAAAGTAGAACTAACCAAACGGGAAAAAAAGGGACGCAAAAGGTGAAGAAAATCACAAAGTAAAAATTAGAATTGGGCAAATGGAAGGTAACGATTTCAGGAATCAATCAAACTAAAAGGAATGAAAAAATGAAAGAAAATGTAAAATATCTGCAAAGAGACTAGAAGGCCATGATTGAACAGAGCATTCATGGACAGCATTATCAAAGAAAACTGTCCTGATATTCTAGAAATGGGGAGAATAGTTATTAAAGAATCCATCAATATGGAAAGAGATCCCACAAGGAAAACCCCAAGGATGCCAGAAGTATAATCCCAAGGAAAAATACTGCAAGATGCCAGACAAATGTAATTCAAGTAGGAAAGAGCTACAATCAGGATCATCCAGGATTTAGCAGTATATACAGTAAAAGATCTGAGGCCTGAAATACCATATTCCAGAAGACAAAGAACCTGGGGCTACAAGGAAGAATTAATTACTCAGTGAGTCTGAGTATTATCTTTGAGGGTAGGTGAAAGTTCTTCAAAGAATAGACTTTCTAGTGAAATAATTTTTATTGAAAAAAGCAGAATTAACAGTATTTAAAATTCAAACATAGGACTCAAAAGAAACCTAGAAAGGTAAACAGGAAAAAATACATTTAAATTTTATCCCTACATAGGAAAGTGATATTTGTAATTCTTGAGTGCTACATATATTATTGAAGCAGTTAGAGGTGAGGGAACAGAAGGTGTACTTTTGAATGGACTCTGATGTGATGATATTAAAAGAAAGAATACATTAAGGGGTAGGAAAAGGATTACTGGGAGAAGAGGACTAGGTAAAATGTGACAGATTACATGAAGATGCACAAAAGACCTATAAACATTCAAAGGAAACAGGGGGGGGTTAGCATATTCTAAGAGTGTATTTAATCAGTTTTGGTTCAAAGAGGGAATAACTTAGTCATTGAGTTGAATATAGAAATCGATATTACCCCTAAAGAAATAGGAGGAGAAAGGCGAAAGGGAAAAGAGGGATTTGATAGAAGGGAGGGCAGGTAGGGGGTGGGGTGGATTCATAAAACACTAGTACAGATGGAAAAAGAGAACAAAAGTATATACAAGGAAAAATAGGATGGAGGAAATACCGAGCTGATAATCATAACTCTAACTGTGAATGGGATGAACTCTGCCATAAAATGTAAGTGAATAGCTGAGTAGATTAAAAAACAGAATCCTACAATGTGTTGTTTACAAGAAACACATTTGACACAGAGCTACAGAGTAAAATGGAGCAAAATTTATTATGCTTCAACTGGAGTAATAAAACTGCAGTAATCATCCTGATTTCAGATAAAGCAAAAATAAATAGGAATTTATTTAAAAGAGATGAAGAAGGAAAGTACATCTTGTTAAACAATACCATAAACAATGAAGTAGGAATAATTTTAAATCTATATGCATAAAATTCTAGAACATTCAATTTCTTAGAGAAGATATTAAGCCAGTTACAAAAATAAACTAAAAAACGATTCTACTGGGGTACTTTAACCTTCCCCTCACTGAATCAGACAAAGCTAATCACAAAATAAAACAAATCAGGGAAGTTAATGAGGGAAGAATCTTAGAAAACCTAGATATGATAGACCTCTGGAGAAAACTGAATAGGGACATAAAGGAATAGATCTTTTTCTTGGCAATATATAGCACCTACACAAAAATTGACCATGGGGGGAAAAAAAGCTCACAATCAAATGCAGAAAGGCAGAAATGATAAATGCTTCCTTTTCAGACCATGAGGCAATAAAAATTATATTCAATAAAAGGTCAGGAAAAGATAGACTAAAATCCAATTGGAAAGTAAATAATCTAATTCTAAATAGTGTGTCAAACAACAATTCACAGACAGAATCCATAATTTATTCCAAGAGAATGACAATGAGAAAATGTACCAAAACCTATGGGATGCAGCCAAAGCAGTTCTTAGGGGAAATGTTATATATATACCTACATTATAACACACACATATATGCATATATATGTATATATATGTATATGTGTGTATGTATATATGTATGTATATATACTATATATAGTGTTGTATATAGATAGGTACACAGTATATGATATATATATATATATATATGTATATATATATACTACATCTATGTGTGTGTGTGTATATACACACAGTTAACATGAATAAAATAGAGAAAGGGATCAATGGATTGGGCATGTAACTAAAAAAAAAGCATAGCAAAAGAACAAATTAAAAACGTCCCTTTAAATACCAAATAAGAAATTCTGAAATTCAAAAGAAGGAATAATAAAATTTAAAGAAAACTATTGAATTAATGAAACTAAGTTGGTTTTAAGAAAACAAATGAACAAAATGGGTGAACTTTGGTGAATTTGATTAGAAAAAAGGAAAGAAGAAAATCAAATTATCAGCATCAAAAATGAAAAGAATAAACTTACCACCAATGAAAAATATATTAAAGGAATAATTAGGAACTATTTTACCCAAATGTATGCCAGCAACTCTGGATATCTTAACAGAAATAGATGAATATTACAACAACAGTATACATTGCTCAATTTAACAGTAGAGAAATTAAGTAACTTAAATAGTCCTATTTTAGATAAAGAAATTGAACAAGGCATCAATGATCTCCCTAAAAAAAAATTAAAAAAACCTCCACAGTTAGATGGATTCCCAAGTAAATTCTACCAAATATTTAAAGAACAATTAATTCCAATACTGTGTAAACTTTTTGGGAAAAAAGGCTAAGAAGTTCTGTCAAATTCCTTCAGTGACACAAATATGGAAATAATAACTAAACTAGGATGAGTCAAAACAGAAAATTACACATTGATCTCCCTAGTGAATATAATATCTTAAATAAAATATTAGCAAAGAGATTATAGCAAAACTTCAGCAGTGTGGGGAGCAAGTATGAAGTAAGGAAATGGTGAAGAACTTACAGCAATGTTAAATTCCTTTTCTGTATTCTATCTTCTCTAGGTCTCTGTGACCTGCATAGGTATGTTCAATGTTTAGGCTACTAATTGCTTAGATTTTTTAATGACATTTATTGTCTGTCCAGGCTATCGATGTTTATTTAGGCTACTAATTGTTTAGTTTTTGAGATATATGATGACATTCAATTAACTGGTGGGGAAGGAGGGGGGCACCTATCTCTTGATGTTCCCCAAACCCATGATGTAATCCTTTTGCAATTAATCCTATAAAAACTGTATATGTTCCCTTAGTCCTTTAGCCCTTCTACCTTGAGCTTGCTTTCTTTCCCTCCTCACAGTGGAATTGCTCATTCTCATGAGAATTTGTTAAATAAACAACTTTTCTGCTTTTTACTTTGAGAGGTCTCTGAGAAGTCATTTTTGGATAGGATTTTCTATCCGTCACAGTTTGGGGGCTCAGTCCGGGATGAGTCTTTGGGGGAGATGGCTGCACATCCCAAACGGAGATAGGCGTGCCCATGGATAGTTTTTTTCCCGTGTTCTCTGGCTCTGAGTGTGTAGCCTCCCTCCCTCTCTGACAAAAGACCGGAGGCGGAGATACTCAGTGAAAAGCAGAATTGAAGATAAAAAGGAGAAATAGAGTCCTGAGGAGCCGGCGGTGGTCTAAGCAAACACG
The DNA here is from genome assembly GCF_048593235.1 of Sminthopsis crassicaudata. Classification (NCBI taxonomy): domain Eukaryota; kingdom Metazoa; phylum Chordata; class Mammalia; order Dasyuromorphia; family Dasyuridae; genus Sminthopsis; species Sminthopsis crassicaudata. The sequence goes on along the minus strand of NC_133621.1, from coordinate 270,664,798 downwards.
TGTTTCTCCAGGTGAGCTTAGAAATCTGGGGGTCTATTGGCTGGGTCAAGGGAGACCCGAGGGATTAGCCCTCCTCAAAATTGCTTTGTTCGGACTGTTTCTCTGACCCCAAGGGAAGGATTTCCTAAGATGATTCTCTCTGGAGTGACCACTGAAGCAAGACAATTGGTCTTTGCTGACAATGTGGTTTGAGACCAAGTTGGGAAAATGGGATAGAAGCAGTCAAAAGAATTTGTCAGGACGGTAGCTAGGTATTAAAAGAAATGTAAAAGATGAAAATAAGAGCTCTACTTGTGTCTGTGTATGTATGTTTGTGCTTTATATTGTTTTTATCCCGTGTTAAAAGTTAGCAAGTTCATAAAAGATAAAGTGTTCAGCCTCTGTGTTGCAGGCTTAGAGAAATAAAATAGCAGGCTGAATTGCCGGGAGTTGGGATTCAGTCAGAGTAGTAATTCTTTCAGAGTGGCTCAGAATGCATTGGTCTTAAATCATGCAATATCTAGGCATTCTCTGGGAAGGCAGAGAGATGCACTAAATGGGCTTGGAAGTTTAGAGAAACTCCGTTTGGATTCTGGGAGGGAAGAATGTTCAAGGTGAAACATTCTCTCCAGGGGCAGGGGTCCTGGGAAAAGCCCCTAGTCTGTTTGGCTGATTTAAAAGCCCTGTTAAGTTGTAAGAATAATGTTAAGAAGTTTGGAAATTGATTATTTGAAAATTTGTTCATGATTTTAAATCTTTTTAATCTGATGTACTAATTTGTAAGTAAATGGAACTTGGCTATTTTAAACTGGTGGGAGAGTTTTCTCTGAAAAGCAGATTTTCAAAGTCCGCTAAAGAGGAGTAATGGCAATACAATCTTATCTGCTTAATACTACCTGGGAAGCTTCTTACTAGTGGCCTTGAAGCAGAAGAAGGCAGAAGAAAAAAAAAGAAAGAAAAGAAAAACTATTTGGTTTGCTTCTGAAACATTGGGTAATTTGTTATCATTATGGGTTATGAATCTTGAAGTTTAAATTTAAAAAAAAAGGTGATTAAAGAAAAGGGACAAAAGAGATTGATTTACAAAAGTAATTAATAGTTTAAATGAAGCATCTAGTCAGAAGAGTTATTAGTTTGGAAGTGTTTAAAGTATGTCGAAGAAGGTTTAAGTAAGTAAGCATTGGGAGGAGAGAGACAGAGATGGGACAGGAGAAGGAAGGTGATTTAAGAAGATTGATTAGTTGGAGCAAATGATTTCAAGAAGAAATCAGTGGGGAAAAGAAGGAACTTGTTGGAAAGGGAGTCATGGAGAGATGACTGTGAGACGGGATGTATTTTTGCAGGAGGAGAACAGCAGTGGAAAGCTGCAGCCATTTTTGGCTGAAGAAAGCAAACTGATCTGGTTACTCATACAACATGTTAATTGAATATTTGTTTGTAAAATACATAATGGCTTTGTGTTTAATGAATACGATCAAAAATGTGATATATAATCTGAAAGGGATATTTAAAAAAAGAGTTTAATTGATGTTTTTAAAAACTTTTCAGATTCTTTTCTGTGAAAATAGAGTTTTAATTCACTATATTGATGTCAATTATTTAGAGGGACTCCAAGGATAGTAGTTTTTGCCTTTGTCCTTTTGAAAATGTTTTTGTTATGGACAATATGTAGTTTATGATTTTTCTGTGTATTTGGTATTTAAAAAAAGCAAAATGATTGATATAATATTCAATTTATGGAACATCCACTTGAGTATGTAAGAATTGTGTGATCATTCTGGAATTAATTTCTTATTGTTAAAAGTCTTACAATATGTAGATGATCTTCTTGTGGCAGGGAAGAAAAAGAGTGGCCTTGTCCAAGTTACTATCAGTTTGTTAAGTTATTTAAGAGCACAGGATCTGAGAATTTCTTAAGAAACATTGTAATTTGTGAAATGTGAGGTAAAATATTTAGGTCATTGTATGAATGAAGGGAAAAAAGAAATTAGATCCTGAAATTACTTGAGGGAAAGAATGGAAACAGTAAAGGAAAGGGATTGGCACACAGGGCATTGGTCACTGAAATTTTGACTAATCTTATATTGCCTAAGAACATTGCAGTGATTCATGTGCAGGGGCACCAAGGAGGACATTCATTTGAGATAAGGAGAAACTGCTTTGCAGATGAGGAGGCAAAACGGCCTGGAGAAGAGGAATCTGTAAGTACAGAGGAGATGATGGTGCTAATTCTGGCATTTCTGCCTCCAATGCTTCCACCTTCCTTTATCGCAGAAGGGAAGCAGGAAACCCAAAGCCTTGGCGCTCAGGAGGATAAAGAGGGCACTGGCTCCTCCCTGACGGCAGAGCGGTACCGATCACAGCAGGTATGAGACATGTACTCCGAACATTTACATCAGGGCAGTCATTGGGGTTTCCAAGGCCTGTGTGATATAGTGCTAAGTTTGTGGCACTGGTTTGTACATAATAGCAGGCAATTGGTCAGTGGGTGTCCTGTTTGTCAGAGTATGAATAGGGCGGCCCAATGACAAGTCCAAAAAGGAGGAAGGCCCCCTAGTATCAGGCCTTTCCAAAAGCATACAGGTGGACTTTACCAAGCTGCCATCAGTGGGGTGTCTCAGATATCTGCTGGTCGTAGTGGACCATCTGACCTCATGGGTGGAGGCCTTTCCCCTTACATGGGCAACTGCCTCAGCAGTTTGTAAAAGTACTCCTTGAGCATATCATTCCGGGGTATAGGATGGTGGAGCAGGTAGATTCAGACCAAGGCACACATTTCATGGCTAAGATCCTCCAATCTGTGGCCCAATCATGGGACTTATATACCCCATGGCATCTGCCCTCATCAGGTAAAGTGGAAAGGATGGATAAGGAAATTAAACAGCAACTGACTAAATTGGAGTTAGAGACACAATTGCCCTGGACCAGGTACCTTCCCCTTGCCTTATTAAGAATTAGAACAAAACCCCGAAGGGATGTGGGATTATCACCTTATGAGTTATTGTATGGTCACCCTTATCTAAAAGGGATTCAAAATTCCTCCTTGGATGCAATGTTTGAGACCAAGGATTTGTTTTTAGGAAAATATGTCATGTCTTTATTGCAACATCTAAAAACTTTACACCTAAAAGGGCTTATTGTTCAGACTCCTCCCTTAGGATTCACAGTGCATAAGTTCCAGCTTGGAGACCAGCGTCCTGGTTCAGACATGGAAGGAGGACAAGCTGACCCTGAGCTGGAAAGGACCGTTCCAGATCCTGTTGACTTCAGATACAGCAACACGCACCAAAAAGATAGGTTGGGCACATCACATTCGAGTCAAAGGTCCCATGGATTTGCTAAAGAAGTGAGCAGTAGAGACTGATCCAGGAACATTAAAAGTGCAGCTGAGCAAAGACTGATTAATTGTGCATGTAAAATCTTTTTGACTTGTCTCATTTGGGGAACTGTCTTGGAACTTTTCTTGTTTGTACTAGATATTACAATTTATTGAACTGTATTGTTAGGAATTAGGGGTATTATATACTAGTAAGGAGAATTGGGTATGAACCAAACCCAAAGGGTTGGAGACTGTGCCTTGTATATGCATATATGCTTTTATGTGGGTACACCCTTTGTATTGGTACCTCGAAAGCTGTGTAGTAAAAGCATCACTGGACCCTGACTAGTACAGTTTAGGGAGATATTGCCTACATCAGACTGGTACAGGGCCATGGATGGGAGAAAGTAAGTGTACATGGACATTTACTTGCAGGTCAGAGAAGGGAGCTATCATAGACTACAGTAGGTATGTGAATAGATGGAATCAAACTAGTATAACTTGTTATGATGGATCAGTAATTCGCTGTATCCAAAGTTCTAATAGCTGGTGGTCTTGATTTGATGGTAGCTGGTGAAAACAACTTTTATGGTATGGACTAATTGCTATCAGTGATATTATTTTGTTACCATTATGTTTACCCTGTATGATTACACTAATAACCAAAATAGTCCACCGATCTCTTTCAAAATTATTGCATCCAGAGGGTGCTGTTAAAATGATGATTCTCCAGAAAAGAGGCTGGAGAGTGTTGGAAGGGGATAAATCTGATAGTGAACTTGATAAACAATGTATGAGCTTGTTAACTGACTTTGAGCAATGTGTAAGTTCTTAATAGAGCATGTGATAAAAATCACTTACATATTAGGAGTGGGGAGCTGTGGGGAGCAAGTATGAAGTAAGGATATTGTGAAGAACTTACAGCAATGTTAAATTCAATGTTTAGGCTACTAATTGCTTAGATTTTTTTATGACATTTATGTCTGTCCAGGCTATCGATGTTTATTTAGGCTACTAATTGTTTAGTTTTTGAGATATATGATGACATTCAATTAACTGGTGGGGAAGGAGGGGGGCACCTATCTCTTAATGTTCCCCAAACCCATGATGTAATCCTTTTGCAATTAATCCTATAAAAACTGTATATGTTCCCTTAGTCCTTTAGCCCTTCTACCTTGAGCTTGCTTTCTTTCCCTACTCACGGTGGAATTGCTCATTCTCATGAGAATTTGTTAAATAACTTCTGCTTTTTACTTTGAGAGGTCTCTGAGAAGTCATTTTTGGATAGGATTTTCAATCCTCACAGAGAATCGGGATAAAGGGAATTTTTTTGAAAATATAAGCATTATCTATCTAAAACCAACAGACAGCATCATTTGCAATGGAGAGAACCTGGACACATTCCCAATAAGATCAGTGGGGAAACAAGAATGCCTCTTATCACCATTATGATTCAGTATTGCACTAGAAATATTGGCTTTAGCTGTAAGAAAAGAAAAATGAAAGGAATTAGAATAGGCAATAAGGAGACTACAAATCCTTGCAGATGACATGATATACTAGAATACTAGAAAATTATCCAAAAACTTCCTTGAAATAACAGTTTTACAAAGTTGCAGTGTATAAAATAAACCTGCACAAACCATCAGCATTTCTATATATTACTGACAAATTACAGCATCAAGAGATAAATTTCATTTAAAGTAATTGTAGACAAAATAATTGGGAGGGTTATAGGTAATGTCTAAGAGGTCAGTTAATTTGGTAATTTTGAGATTCCTAGTAACTTTGGAGGAGCAGTTACATTGAATAAGAAATAAATTGAATAATTTGAAGTCAGGTTAGAGGGGCTTAACCTGAGATTGAGAAGAGAAGAAGCAGAGCTGATGAGCATAGATGGCTTTTTCCATAACTTGAGAAAGGGCTTTAAAAAGGTGACAGCTTTAGAAGTAATCTGATCAATGAGGGCTTTTAAAAGATGGGGTAACATAGCGATGTTTGCAAAAAGGGAATATAGATTTGGAAATAGTGGAAATGATACATGATAGAGGATGAAATCTTTTGAAGAAGAAAAGTAGATCAAGTAGATCATTGTAAAGTGATAGCTCTTGTTAAGGAGATGGACTTGCCTTTTGACCCAAAATAGAAAAGGAGAGAGTGGAAGATATCTGAGTTATGTGAGATAAAAATAGGAGAAAAGGAAACTTTTAGTGAATAACCTGTTTTTTTTGTTTGTTTGTTTGTTTGTTTTTTTCAGCGAAAAAAAAAAAAAAAACTCTGCTGTTCATCAGCAGAGAGGGTAAGTTCAGGGGATGCAATAGAACACTTGGGGAGAAAAAACAAAGTTCATTATGACTGGATATGAGAATGAATAAACAAGGTAAGATTAGATTGATTGCTTTGCCATTGGCCCTAAGGATTCTTTATCCTTCAGGACAGTCTTTCAAAATCTGTGATCTCATTAGAGATTTAGTAACAATTTCTAAAATCTCTGTGATCCTGGGTCTTAGCATCTTTGTGATCCGTTATTTGCTCCATTATTTTCTGGAGCTAAGATTTTCAGTACCTTAAGAATCACTTGGGATATATCAAATACATAATTACATTCAAAGTAGACACTTTGTTTACCAACTTCTAACCAAATGTGTTGGGGTCCTCAGCTAGTGCAGAACTGCTGACACCAGTGGTCTGAGCACTTACCCACAGTTATTGTCGCCTCTACAAACTTTGGATGTTTCCGGATATTACAGAGTAGACAGACACCATTTATGCATTTAGAGAAGCTTTATTGAGTGGTTACATTATCTTACCTCTCCTTCCTCTCCTCTCTTTCCCTCTGCTGTCCTGTTCTTATACCCCTTTCATCTGCCCTTGCCAACGTGCCCCAGCAACAAGTATGTGTATAGCTTATTGTATCCAGGAGCCCAACTCCTGAGATGGTGGGAGCTATCTCGATTTGGTATGTGATCAATGCCTGTCCTGATGTGTCTACAGGGTATATCCCGGATGTGTAGTCAGCCAAGCAGAACATACACCTGAGGCCTCAACATCCATTCCCAAGAGAGTGCTGACCAAAAGCCACAGATCACAGACCACAGACCACAAGGGCCAGATTTGAACAAGACTTGTTTTTGCACAGAATTTTTGCTTACACAAATGAGGAATTGTGTGCAAGGTACACAATGAAAGGTCACAAAATTAATGCAGACTCTTGTTATTCTGTTCTCTAGCACTCTTGTGGCTATGTTCCCTAGCACGCAGGTGTTACTATTACTCCTCTTTTTCTTAGGATACTTAGTGAATCTACTTCCTGATCTTAAGTAGGCTGATTTTATAGACTTGTAACACTAGTTATCCTGATGTCCACTGCTTGCAAACAAAATGTCTTTCATTTTAGCCCTCCCCTAGAGTTTTCTATTACTCTTAAGAAGATTTGTAAGAAGATCGGAGCCAAGATGGCAGAGAATATACACGTGAATTTCTAAGCTCCCTACTACACTCAATACCAATTAGCTAACTCAGCCTCCAAAATAATGCTGGATAAAAAAATCACAAAGATTAAAAGCACAACTTACCAGCCGAAGAGAATCTGGAGTTTTGTCAGAAAAGGTTGGTCCAGAGGAGAGGAAAAAAAAAAAAAAAAGGACCAGCACAGAGAGTGTTAGACTAAAGGCTAGCACATTGTGCCAAACGGGCTGGGAAAACTTATGGGGTTAGAATAGATACTGAGACAGAAGTCTCTAGCCTAGGCTAATAGCTCTACTGTGCTTGTAAAATAGCAGATCAGAAGAGAAATGAAAGCAACTTAAAAAAACAAACAAACAAACAAAAAAAGGCCCAAACCCCATACCAGAAGTGACCAACACTGATCTGGCAAAGCTGTGCGCCATATGCTTCTCCTTGCGGCAGTTGAGAACTTGCACAGGGGGGCAGCCTCTAATCTACACAGTTCGGGGCTCAGCCTGAGGGAGCAGAACTATCACAGCAGTGAAACTCCTGCAGCAATGACACTGCTTCCCCAGCAGAAACTTCCGGTCTGTGTTGCTGGTCAGCTGCTAATATCCACAGACCCTTCCCAGGCTTTGGCCTGGGGTTGTGACTATTTCACTATTCAGTTTCTAGCCTCAGGGCAGCCGCTAGGCCATACAGCAGGGCTCTTCACTGGGCACTCCTCAAAGCACAGCCATGTTAACCACCTCAGAGTCATTTCCAGAGGGGGAGGGCAGGGGGAAAATCTCCCCCAGAGCTCTCTCTTAGCCTGGGCACAAAATTGCTGTAATCCACGCTATTTCTGTTCTACAAGGAAGCTAGTAAATTTCCTACCCAAAGGGAAGACCCCACAGAGTTTTAACAATGAGTAAGAAATTGAAGAGAATGATTGACACCTTCTATACAGAGTAAGAGCGGGTATCCAACCCCAAGAAAGCTAACAGCAGACAGTCTCCAGATAATACCCTAAAGGGGAACAATACCTGCCCCCCATCACTTAACTCTCTCCTAGAAGAGACTATTAAAACATTAAGAGAATTAGGAGACTGGGGAAAGGAAAGAAAAGCTATGATAGAGAGCAACAATATCCTGAAATTTGAGTTGGAAAAGATAAAGAAATCACAGGAAGTGCATGGGAATAAAATTTGTGAATTGGAAAAGGTTAAAAAATCACGGGAAAGTAGGATTTCTGAATTGGAAAAGATAAAAATTTGTAGGATTTGTGAATTGGAAAAAGAAAATAACTCACTAAAAAAAATAGTTAAAGAGAAAAAAAATTCCACAAAGCAAAATAATTCATTTCAAAACTCAATTCGACATCTAAGAGTTGGTTTTAAGAAAAAGCCAATAAAATAGATAAAACTTTGGTAAATCTGATCAGAAAAAGGAAAGAGGAAAATCAAATTGTTCATCATAAAAATGAAAAGGAGGATCTTTCCACAAATGAAGAGGGAATTTGAAAAATAATGAGTTACTTTGCCCAACTTTATGCCAATAAATTTGATAACTGAAGTGAAATGGATGACTACTCCAAAATACAGGCTTGCTAGATTAACAGAGGAGGAAATAAATTGCTTAAATAGTCCCATTTCAGAAAAAGAAATAGAACAAGCTATTAATCAACTCCCCAGTTAAAAATCCCCAGGACCAGATGGATTTACATGTGAATTCTACTAAACATTTAAAGAACAATTAGCCCCAATGGTATATAAACTATTTGAAAAAATAGGGGATGAAGGAGTCCTACCAAACTCCCTTTATGACACAGAAATAATACTGATACCTAAACAAGGTAGGTTGAAAACAGAGAAAGAAAACTATAGACCAATCTCCCTTTATTCTTTTTTTATAGTTATAAATTTTTTGACAGTATATATGAATGAGTAATATTTTTTTTATAACATTATCCCTTGTACTCATTTTTCCAAATTATCGCCTCCCTCCTTCTACTCCCTCCCCTAGATGACAGGAAATCCCATACATTTTACATGTGTTACAGTATAACCTAGATACAATATATGTGTGTAAATCCAATTTTCTTATTGCGTGTTAAGTATTAGATTCCGAAGGTATAAGTAACCTAGGTAGATAGACAGTAGTGCTAACAATTTACATTCACTTCCCAGTGTTCCTTCTCTGGCTGTAGTTGTTTCTGTCCATCATTGATCAACTGGAAGTGAGTTGGATCTTCTTTATGTTGAAGATATCAAATTACATCAGAATACATCTTCATACAGCATTGAAGTGTACAGCGATCTTCGGGTTCTATTCATTTCACTCAGCATCATTCATGTAAGTCTGTCCAAACCTCTCTGTATTCATCCTGCTGGTCATTTCTTACAGAGCAATAATATTCTATAACATTCATATACCATAATTTACCCAACCATTCTCCAACTGACGGACATCCATTCATTTATCAGTTTCTAGCCACTACGAAAAAGAGCTGCCACAAACATTTTGGCACATAAAGGTGCCTTTCCCCTCTTTAGTATTTCTTTGGGATATAAGCCCAATAGCAGCACTGCTGGGTCAAAGGGTATGCACATTTTGATAAATTTTTGGGCATAATTCCAAATTGCTCTCCAGAATGGTTAGATTCTTTCACAACTCCAAAAACAATGTATCAGTGTCCCAGTTTTCCCACATCCCCTCCAACATTCATCATTATTTGTTCCTGTCATCTTAGCCAATCTGACAGGTGTGTAGTGGTATCTCAGAGTTGTCTTAATTTGCATTTCTCTGATCAGTAGTGATTTGGAACACTCTTCCATATGAGTGGATATAATTTCAATTTCTTCATCTGAGAATTGTCTGTTCATATCCTTTGACCATTAATCAATTGGATAATGGTTTGATTTCTTATAAATTAGGGTCAGTTCTCTATATATTTTGGAAATGAGACCTTTATCAGAACCTTTAACTGTAAAAATAGTTTCCCAATTTGTTACTTCCCTTCTAACCTTGTTTGCATTAGTATTGTTTGTACAGAAACTTTTTAGGTGATGTAATCAAAATCTTCTCTTTTGTGATCAATAATGATCTCTAGTTCTCCTCTGGTCATAAATTCCTTCCTCCTCCACAGGTCTGAGAGGTAGACTATCCTCTATTCCTCTAATCTATTTATTATCTCACTCTTTATGCCTAAATCATGGACCCATTTTGATCTTATCTTGGTATATGGTGTTAAGTGTGGATCCATATCTAATTTCTGCCATACTAATTTCCAGTTTGCCCAACAGTTTTTTTTTTTTTTTCAAATAAGGAATTTTTATCCCTAATGTTGGTATCTTTGGGTTTGTCAAGGACTAGATTGCTATAGATGTACCCTTTTTTGTCCTTTGTATCTAATCTGTTCCACTGATCGACTGGTCTATTTTTTAGCCAATACCAAATGGTTTTGGTGACTGCTGTTATATAATATACCTTTAGATCAGGTACACCTAGACCACCTTCATCTGACTTTTTTCATTAGTTCCCTTGCAATTCTCGACCTTTTATTCTTCCATATGAATTTTGTTGTTATTTTTTCTAGGTCATTAAAATAGTTTCTTGGGAGTCTGGTTGGTATAGCATCAAATAAATAGATTAGTTTGGGGAGTATTGTCATCTTTATTATATTTGATCGGCCTATCCAAGAGCATTGAATGTCTTTCCAATTATTTAAATCTGACTTTATTTTTGTGGCAAGTGTTTCGTAATTTTGCTCATATAATTCCTGACTTTTCTTTGGTAGATATATTCCCAAATATTTTATACTCTTAACATTTGTTTGGAATGGAATTCCTCTTTGTATCTCTTGCTGTTGCATTTTGTTGGTGATATATAATATTGCTGAGGATTTATGTGGATTTATTTTGTATCCTGCCACTTTGGTAAAATTCTGAATTATTTCTAATAGCTTTTTAGCAGAGTCTTTGGGGTTCTCTAAGTATACCATCATGTCATCTGCAAAGAGTGATAGTTTGATTTCCTCATTTCCTACTCTAATTCCTTGAATCTCTTTCTCGGCTCTTATTGCCGAGGCTAGCATTTCTAGTACTATATTGAATAGTAATGGTGATAGTGGGCAACCTTGTTTCAATCCTGATCTTACTGGGAAAGGTTCCAGTTTAACTCCATTGCATATTATGCTTACAGATGGTCGTAAATATATGTTCCCGATTATTCTAAGGAATAGTCCATTTATTCCTATACTCTCAAGCATTTTTAGTAGGAATGGATGTTGGATTTTGTCAAATGCTTTTTCTGCATCCACTGAAATGATCATGTGGTTTTTATTAATTTGATTATTAATATGGTCAATTATACTAATAGTTTTCCTAATATTAAGCCAGCCCTGCATTCCTGGTATAATTCCTACTTGATCATAGTGTATTATCCTGGGGATGATTTTCTGAATTCTTTTTGCTAATATCTTATTTAAGATTTTAGCATCAATATTCATTAAGGAAATTAGTCTATAGTTTTCTTTCTCAGTTTTCAATTTACCTGGTTTAGGTATCAGTACCATGTCTGTGTCATAAAAGGAGTTTGGTAGGACTCCTTCATCCCCTATTTTTTCAAATAGTTTATATAACATTGGGGCTAATTGCTCTTTAAATGTTTGGTAGAAATCACATGTAAATCCATCTGGTCCTGGGGATTTTTAACTGGGGAGTTGATTAATAGCTTGTTCTATTTCTTTTTCTGAAATGGGACTATTTAAGTAATTTATCTCCTCCTCCGTTAATCTAGGAAGCCTATATTTTTAGAGGAAGTCATCCATTTCACTTAAGTTATCAAATTTATTGGCATAAAGTTAGGCAAAGTAATTCCTTATTATTTCTCTAATTTCCTCTTCATTGGTGGAAAGATCCCCCTTTTCATTTGTAAGACTAACAATTTGATTTTCCTCTTTCCTTTTTCTGATTAGATTTACCAAAGGTTTATTTATTTTATTGGCTTTTTCATAAAACCAACTCTTGGTTTTATTTATTAATTCAATAATTTTTTTTACTTTCAATATTATTGATTTCTCCTTTTAATTTTTGTATTTCAATTTTGATTTTTGTTTGAGGGTTTTAATTTGGTCTTTCTCCAGTTTTTTAAGTTGCAGGCCCAATTCATTAATCTTCTCTTTCTCTATTTTGTTCAAATAAGCCTCTAGATATATAAAATTTCCCTGAATTACCACTTTAGCTGCATCCCACAAATTTTGGTATGATGTCTCATCGTTGTCATTATCTTGGGTAAAATTATTAATTGTTTCTATAATTTGCTGTTTCACCCAGTCATTCTTTAAGATGAGATTGTTCATTTTCCAATTACTTTTTGTTCTATTTACCCCTAACTTTTTGCTGAATGTAGTTTTTATTGCATTGTGATCTGAGAAGAAGGCATTTACTCTTTCTGCCTTCCTGTATTTAATTTTGAGATCTTTATGTCCTAACATATGGTCAATTTTTGTATAGGTTCCATGAATTGCTGAGAAGAAAGTATATTCCTTTCTATCACCATTCAGTTTTCTCCAAAGGTCTATCATATCTAGTTTTTCTCATGTTCTATTCACTTTTTTAATTTCTTTCTTATTTGTTTTGTGGTTTGATTTGTCTAAATCTTAGAGTGCCAGTTTGAGATCTCCCACTATTATAGTTTTACTGGCTATTTCTTCTTGCAACTCTCTTAACTTTTCCTTTAGAAAGTTAGATGCTATACTACTTGGTGCATATATGTTTAGTATTGGTATGTCTTCATTGTTTATGCTACCTTTTAGCAGGATATAGTTTCCTTCCTTATCTCTTTTAATTAGATTAGCTTCTGCTTTTGCTTGCTGAGATAAGGAGGGCAAAGCCTGCTTTTTTGGCTTTACCTGAAGCATAATAGATTCTGCTCCAACCTTTTACCTTTACTCTGTATGTATCTCTCTGGGTAAAATATGAATGTTGAATGTTAAATGTTATAGAATATTATTCCTCTGTAAGAAATGGCCAGCAGGATGAATACAGAGAGGTTTGGACAGACTTACATGAATGATGCTGAGTGAAATGAGCAGAATCAGAAGATCACTATACACTTCAACAACAATACTGTATGAAGATGTATTCTGTTGGAAGTGGATATCTTCAAGATAAAGTAGATCCAACTCACTTCCAGTTGATCAATGATGGACAGAAACTGCTACACCCAGAGAAGGAACAGTGGGAATTGAATGTAAAACGTTTGCACTATTTTATTTCTACACAGGTTACTTATACCTTCAGAATCCAATTCTTACTGAGCAACAAGAAATTTGGTTTTGCACACATATATTGTATTAAGGATATATTGTAACACATTTAACAAGTATGGGATAGCCCGTCATCTAGGGAAGGGAGTAGAGGGAGGGAGGGGAAAATTTAGAAAAGTGAATAGAAGGAATAATCGTGTAAAAAATATTAATTACCCATGCCTATGTACTGTAAAAAATAAATTATAGTTATAAAATGAATAAAAGAAGATTTGTAGGGGGTTTCCAGATTCTTTGAAAATTGCTTTGATCCCCACAGATGGTATTCCCTCCATTGTATAGACAAGTTTCCTGTACTTCATTTGATTTGGTTATAATTATTTGGATCAATTTTTACAAAGAAATATTTACTTCAAAATTATAACAAAAAATATACACATTTACTCCAGAACATGTGGGTAGACTCGTCTTTCTTTTATACCCCCTCAGACCATTGCAAAGGGAAGAAGATTAGGTTCATCATTTACATAATTTCTTACAAGGCACAATTCCAAGTCCAAATATAAACTCCACATTTGATTTGAGCACGAGGCATGTGGTTTTTTGGACTTTTCTGACTTTTCTGTTGGGCTAGCTGGCTGGCTTTAATATCCCATATTTCTTATGGTTTAAAATCCTAACTCCTTTGGGGATTCGATCACTTCTGCCATGAAAACAGATAAGGCCAAATAAAACAGAGGAGAAACACTCTAGCCATTTGTCAGAGCCACAGGGTAAAAAGAGAGAAAGAGGGTGTCCCATCTCAGCTTATAGTGCCCACATATGTGTGAACTGTGTGCAGTCTTCACTCTTTGTGAGTATTTTTTTTTCCAAAGGGGCATCCTCTTCCAGTTTTGCAGCCAAACATGGAGATGCAATGCCCCCAAAATTCACCTATCATCTTACACTATTGAATTTCTAATACCATGTTTGGAAGCCTACCATACTCCAATCTCTATTATTATTATCAGTATTTCTAGGCCTTATGAATTGTTTTTATACCTAATGATGGTAACAGTTGAAATTCTAGGAAGATGACTTGCCCTAATTGTTCTATCCCCAATCTATGGGAGGTGCTGTGCAGTCCTAGGCAAGGTTATTGGATTGTGCCACACAGTCTTGACTTGGGACAATACTTTCTAAGCTCTTATCTGCCTCAGGTAGTCTTGTAAGCAGATTGTAGTTGTTTTTTTAGCTCTGGAGTTTTAGTCAATTGCCTGTCATTCCTTTCTTCCTGCTTCCCAGGAAGTCCACTTATGTTTCCTGTGACAAAAATTTTTGATGAATTGTCTTTACAAAGTGTCTGGGACTATGCTATAAGCTGGCAAGCTATGTTGTTCCTGAACAATTTGTTATGAAGCAGATATTTTTTTCAAAATAAATCTCTGAATTTTAAAGGACAAGTTAATAGGTAGGCTTGGTTCATATCCCAAACGTTACAAAGTATGGCATAAACCCTGTGTTTTTTCTTCTTGACTTGTATGCATGTATTATATTTGCTACGTATTTATGCCACTGACATTTTTATGCAGGCCTCTGTATTCAACACATCCAAAAAAAGTAATTTTATTGGACTTAACAATTGTAAGGTATTAAGTCAGATTATGAGAGAGAGAATGATTAAGTTATTGAGAATGCAGACATGGGAAGACCTGATTCAAATCTTCCTTTAGTTTCTAAAAAAACTCAAATCCTTTGGTTATTTCACTATTTGGAAGTGGTTCCAAAGAGGTTTATATATTAATTTTTTAATAACTTTTTGTTTTAGGTATACTTCCTGTGAGCAAAATCTTGATGAGTAGTATTTTTAATCCATTTGATAACTTCTTTATCTTTAAACTAGATTTCAATCATTTATATTCCATATAATAATTGTTACATTCAACAACTTATTTGAATTATTCCTTTTTTGAAAGAATATAGTCTTTATTAAACTAATATTATTCCTCTCTCATCTTTACTGCTCACTTTCACTCTTTTGCACACACACACACACACACACACACACACACACACACACACACACACACAATACTATTAAATACAATTCCTATACCTTAGACTATTCAAATATATTTAACTCTTCTGCCCTTCCAGGCCTTTGAGACAGCACTCTAGGATTTCCTGTGATCCTCACTCTTCACTCTTTGCCTTGTTTTTTCTTACTCATTTTTCATCACTGAGTCTCACAATCATTTTATTTCTCTGCTTCCTTCCCTAGTTCCTTTGTATCATCCAAACTAATATTTTCAGGATTTTATCTCAAACAAACCTGAATTCAATAGGAAATTTAACATATAAGAGCCAAAATGAAAAATTAATATTTTCTTACAATACACATATATGTATATGCATTTCTCTCTGTGTGTATGTGTGTGTGTGTGTGTGTGTGTGTGTGTGTGTGTGTGTGTGTGTGTTTGTGCCCTTGCAGTAATCCTTTTTTGGCAAATACCAACAAGAAGGGGATAGCATTTTAAAAATCCATGAAGAAATAAAGACACAAGGAATATGATAAAGTTAGGTACATACACAAGTGTGTTTAATTAAATGGCACTGGTATTAAATGAAAACAAAATTACATTCAATAAGCTATCATAAGTCAATAAATATGTATAAAGAAAAGAAAATGATTTGAAGATACTAAATTATGGAACCATTGAAAAAAATATCAAATTGGTTTTCCCAAGTCCATTCTTCCTCATTTTTTAATTGTGTAAACTACAGGAGTTTTGTTCCCATCAGCTTTGTATCATTGGAATAAACAATGATTATGCCCCCACCCAAAAAAAAGAAAAAAAGAAAAGAAAAGAAAAGAAAGCATTAATATGGAGGATACTTTAAATACAATCAAATTTTTGACTAACGTGTTACAAGTTACAAAGTCAAAAAGAACATTAAGAAATGTTTACTACATACCTTTTCACTTTTAAATTATCATGAAGTAAAATGACTAATACTTGTGGATTAAAAAAAAAACTTTAAACCATAGCCTTTAAACTTTAACAAAAAACAAAAATTTAAAGCATTATGAATAGAAAAATCATCTTTTTAAAAAATAAATCACAAAAATAAATAAGCATCAAATTTCACTAAATTGAGTATTTCACATTATTTCTTTAATATAAAGAGAAAGAAAAAAATCAAAATGACAAACCCTTGAAAAGCAGGCTTCCCTATAATTTTCTGAAGACTGTTTTTCCAATAAAATATATTGAATTTCTTCTAAGAACCACCATAGA
Organism: Sminthopsis crassicaudata; assembly: GCF_048593235.1. NCBI lineage: Eukaryota > Metazoa > Chordata > Mammalia > Dasyuromorphia > Dasyuridae > Sminthopsis > Sminthopsis crassicaudata. Next base: position 270,648,525 of record NC_133621.1, on the reverse strand, counting down.
AGTATCAAGAAATTTGTTATTCATTGGCTCCAGAAAGGGATTTGTAGGAAATCTAATTGAAATTTTACTGTTTCAGTTTTTCATTCATTAGTCTGCAATAGGTACTCTCTCATTAGTTCTGTGAACATTTCAAAGCACATAAATGGCTAACAATTTTTGTTATTGGTTGGTGATTTTTTTTTTGTTAATACTATCATAACTATGATTTGTCCCTGAATAGTTTCTTCACTCTTAAAACAATAAAAGTATATGATATACATTTTTTTTTACATAATTATTTCCATTAAGGTCTTTTCCTAACAAATAGTATAAAGAAATTAAGTGAAGAAAAATTTGTTTGTTTTTGGTTTTGTTTTTGTTTTCCAGAAAGTCCTGGGGAAACTCAAAAAACAAACCAAAACCAAACCAAGCCTAAACAAAACAAACCAAAAAACACCCCACAAAAGATACTTGCAAATCCTAGATTTCTATAGTAATCTAATTTTAAAGACACCACTAAAAACACTTTTCTATAAATTTGTGTGAAATTACTAGGTTTTGAGGGTATCAGGTAGCATCCAAATCACTCAGGGTTTAAAAAAAAACAAGTCCTCAGGCTCTCAAATGGATACAGTCCATAAAACCACCAATATCACCAAGATGTTCTCTCACTATTGGGACAAGAGTAGTTACAATGTCTCATATATTGCTATGATCCTGTTAATACATTTCCCAAAATACTATAAAATTTTTATTCTTGTCATTTGGTGAAATCATAATGTTTTTCTAATTTACAATTTTCTAACTTCTTCCTGGAAGAGCTGCCTCAAATAGTGAAAAGAAATAATAAGGCATATAAATGAAACACAATTAAAAATTAATAATTTCATTGGATCATTTTCATTGGATTGAGGACTAAAAAGGCATCTTAAAAGCCCCATAATCAAACATCCTGATTTTAAACATATATAAACAAAGGCACCAGGAGATTCAGTGATTTGTCCAAGGTCATACAATTGCAAGCATCAGAGAAAAGATTTGAATCCAGGTCCTCTGACTGTACTTAGTTGACATTTTATACATACATACATATATATATATATATATATATATATATATATATATATATATATATATATATACATGTATATATATACATGTATATATATGCACATATATACATGTATATATATGTATATGTATATGTATATATTACTTCACAATTAAACCACATTTCCCATTAAGGTCATAAATGTGATTATTAAAGCTCTGTTATATTCCAAATGGAAATCTTCAAAAGCAATCTAAATTTATATACTTTTTTCTTCCAGTCTGTGTTTAGGTGTACCTGTATTTTTGAGAAAATTATTTTTTGTATCTCTTTAGTTCTGCCTTAAGCTCTTGATATATAAGATTTTTCTTTCACAGAATTCAGTTCTTGAATCTAAACCAAATGGGAAACCAAGAACAAAGTTAATAAAAATCCTTGACTCTATCCTGAAAATTATAAAACTTTTGTTGCCATATTCGGTTAGCCTTCATTTTAATTTCAGTCATTGATTCAAAGAGCAATTCTAAATTCCTAAAAATAGATTCTCACTTTGAAAGGAGTCATGAACAAGATCAGTTGAATTACATCTGAACTGGAAAAAAAAGCTCCATTTCTATTGGATTCACTAGTTCTTGTCCTTGAACTTGGTCTCCTTAGATAAAAACATAAAATATACTTTTGGAAAAAAATACCTCCAAAAGCTTTCAAAATGTTTTCTTCCAATTAAAATTTTGGTTGAAAAACAAACAAAAGTTAAAACAACTCCCTCTATTTTTAATATTATACCAATTATTAAAAAAAAACTTGATACTATATATGGTTATTTTTGCTTATGATTTCAAAGGTGTAAAATAGGCACCTGGAGTGATAAATAGAATTAGATTTGGGAGAGAAAAGAGTTGTAAAATTTATTATATGAAAATAAAAATTTGTTTCATTACATGGAATAATCATGACTAGATATTTATCATAGTTTCCAAGGTTATGCTATTTATTACATTAATTAACAAAGGGAAAGATTAGTTTCTTATTAGCAATCACAATTAAGCAGGAGGAAGGAACCAATAAAGGAAAGATGGCTATGAGGTAGAGAGTACCTCACTTGTGGTTTAGTTCAGGAAAGGATTCAGGTTCACACCATCTCAGGGGAAAAGGGAAAATAAAGGCAGGAACAAGGTGATACTGATGTATGGAGAATGCCTTGAACATAGTAGCAAAGACAATCTAGGAGAGATTGTGCTCCTATTGCTATCTTAAATTAGAGTAATCTGAGCACATTGTTGTTGCCTTAACTATGGTTATAAAACTAGATGGGAAACAAAGTATCCAGGATGTGTAATTTAACATTTCCTGACAAGGGAAGAGAATAATCTATTTTCAGAATTCACATCAGTAGGCAATATATACTATTCTTCTTTTTTTTAATAATGATATCAAGCTTATGGAGACTAGAAGGTAGAGGGGGAAAATTCTAAGAAAAAAAGATTCTGGATTTACACAAGAGGGAAAAATCATTAAGCTATATTTACATGGAAATATTTTAAAAATATAAAAATGATAAATTAACCTTTAAGAATGGATTGACTTTTTAATTCTTCAGTCTCTTCCTTCCTTCCCTTGATCTTTACTATGTGGTCATATTGTTCTACTTGACTGTATTTAGGTATTTCTAAATGATGCTTAAAATCTGGTCTGACATATTTCTGTTTCAAGTTTTTCATACCTTCTTCTTGAAAACTTCATTCATGGCTATTTCTTGAAGATATTGCATCCAGTTTTTGCTTAAGCCCTTCAGCATATTTCTATAAAGTATCAGTTTAGCAAAGTATAGAAGTAAAAATCTTTCAAGTTAAATACTAACTTAAAATTAAGATTAAATTGTTTTTAATTGTAAGTTTCAAGAAAACACATCATTATCCTTATCTTACAGCTATAAAATTTTTCCTAAAATGATTATTGAAGCACATTAAGACATTTAAAACAAAGGTAAGATTGAAAGAAGAAAGCACAAAAATTACATTACTAGCTTTTATAAAGCTTGAATAATCCACATTTACCACTTTATTCTTTCTTTCTTATACATCTTTTCTGTCCAGTTCTTACTACAGTGAGTAGATACCAAGCAAATTCACTGAATATCAACAAATCCTTCTTAAATTATGTTAGGCCTAAAGCAACAATAGATCTTAAAAGGAATTTGCAAAGAAATGTGATTCCTTTTTATCATTCTAAGAAGATTCTAAGGTAATAGCCTTGACTGAAAAAACAAATAAATTTAGATTAATTACAATGTCACCAAGGTGATATGTGCAATTGCAGAACCAGAGAAAATAATGTGTTTCTCATCTACAAAATTCTGGTAATCGTACCCAGGGAATATACTACATGAAAGTGCCCTTCTCATGCTCCCCATGAGGCTCAACAAACCAATAAGCTTAGCAGGATAGCTACCTGTTTTCCTTCAACCCCAGGGATTGGAGGACTGACTGAAATATGTGACACATAAACATTGACATTATTGAGTTCTAAAGCGCCCAAATTCAATACATGTTAAGATGTCAATTCTATTTGATAAATATTGATGAAAACTGCAGGACAGCAAATTAATGACAGTAAAATAAAACGTTTCTAGTCACTTGTCATTGTTTAAAGAAATGATGAGGTGAGAGTAGCCACTCCTACTTTTAAATACAAAATCTAAGATACATATGAAAATTCATAAAGACATTCTCTTTGCCAAAACATACCTGCAATGAGTGAACTAGCTTTCTGGAGGATCTCTGGATAGGCCGTGTTCTTAGGTGGAGAAGAGAAGTGATGAAGACAGGAGAGATACCATGAAAATGGTCAAGGATGGAGTCTTGAGTCTATTTCAAGTCCTCTCAGGCCTTAAATACCTTAGTACAATTACATCACTGCAACACACTGGGCATGTGCCAAATATAGAACCATTACCTCACCATATCACACTTAAGTATATGCTAACTAGACTAATTATATCAATACATCACATAAATATATTGAACCAGAGATCCATTGTCTCATCAGTCACACTGAGTAAACACCCTCCTGTGAGTATCCTTGCTTCAAGTAAACCTTTCCCAGAGTTTCCCGCTATCTGTGGTCCTCTACACATACCTTTATTAATGAGAAGAATTTACAGACAGAATGAAGATGTAAAATAGGTACCAGAAGGGGTAAAAAGAAATAGATTCAGGAGAGCAGTAGAGTTAGCAAAGAAAGGTATTTGGAAGGAACCATTACAGAAATATGCCAGAAGCTATCAGTAGGACATTGACATTGAATGGCAGGCTAAATCCATAGAGGAGTTTAGCAGTCTAACCAGAGTCAGGAGAAAGACATCATTAAAAGGAAGATGTGATGGGGGAGTGAGAGCATACCTCACAGCTGGCTTAGTCCTAAAAAGGACTTAGCAAAAATTATAATTGTGAGGACCACGGAATGTAAAGGGATCCCTGGAAAAGGTACATGGCCCTTTTGCCCTTGGAGAACTTTGCCAATCACATCTGACTCAGCTTCTCCATCCCTTTTACAAATGGCAGGACTTCTGAGAAGTTGGGGGACATGACTAACCTTGATGATTACTAGTCCCAAGGATCTTTGGAGGAAGGCATGATTGATTACAGACTGCTAATGTGGAGGACATCTGCCAGACATTCTATTATCTCACCTACTATCTGAATACTTTTGTGTATGATGTTTTGAATATTGTTCAAATATAGATGTACTAATAATCTAACCGAATACTTAGGCATTTGTAACTGATTAGGAAAATTTAGGTATATTAACCCTGGTGTAATTCTGAATAGATTAAACTCTGCTGAGTCCCACTTTTTCACTCCTTGTCTTTGAATCAGGACACAGGGCTGGCACCAGTAGTTCTCCTATGAGCGGATCTGGACAATAAGCATACCTTTTAGAGAGTAAATATAAATTTGGTGTTTCTTAGGAGAGGAAGAGAAATGGCACAGAAGAGTTGGGAAGATAAAAAGTTATAGATTGAAATATTGAGCCTATCTTAAAGATATTCTGGGAAAACATAATTCCCATCAGGGTTTTACCAAACTGGGAGACTTCCATCGTAGGTACTAAGTAAGGCAGTCTGGGCCCATCAAAGTTGTCTTAACTGGTAAAAAGAGCATTTTAACATTTCCTGACAAGGAGTTTCAGAATTCACATGTATAGTACTACTACTAGTTAACAACATAGCACAAATTTGCAAGTGTTTTCTCATTTAAGCATTTATATTTTTCAAAAGGTCTTTAAGTCTTTCCCCTAACTTTAGTGATGTAAGCTATCAGAATGTTTCAGTAATGTCAAATTCTAGTATCTTTTAAAAAAACAACAGTATTCACTTATTTGTTATTCTTTCAGCATGAGGAAAATCTTTCCTTCCCATTTGGGGAATACTGTACTGGAATTATTTAACCCATTTACTGGTGGAATGAAATGAAAATCTAAGTATATCAGTCCTTCCCTCTCTTATCCTTTGAAATTATGCCAATGATTTCATTATGGTCAAAGTGCAAGTCTTGAATAAAGTGCCAACATGAACACCAATAGTTTTTGGAACATTTCATCCAATTTATTTTTCATCTCTGGAAGTCTTAGGATCAAAGTATGAGTCACTTTAAAGGAGGTAAGTTCTGCTTGAAGCCCAAAACACTTTTGATATTTACATTCCTAGTGATGAGTACAATGTATTTATTCATCTCAAAATAAGTTATACTTAAGTAAGTTATTATTATTTAGTATTTATTAGTGTTTATTAAATATTTATTATTTATTATTATTTAGTAGATCATTCCTCTTTTCCATTGGAAAAAGTAGATTTGCATCATGTTCTATTAAATACATTTTGATAATTTATCATTTTGATTTGCTCTACAACTAGTCATAACACTAAATTATAAAAATGCTTTAACTCTAACTTTTGTATATAATTTTCCTTCTCCTTAACATATTGCAATTTCTGCTTATTCTTTTCTTGACATTTTGGCAGCTACAAAAATTCTAAACAAAATGTTTCAAATTTTTCATCTTAAAAAATTAAATCACAATATTTTCCTTAACTCTGAATTAGTGAGGCGTGTACATGCATATTAAAATTTCACAAAATATGTACTAATCCATCAAGTAGTAGCCCATTGCATAGATAAAGTTAGGAATAATTATACTCTAAATGTGACTATATTCAATCCACTTTTATTATTTTAGATAGGCATATACACCCAACATTACATAAGTAAAATGCACTAAAATGTAGTACAAGACACTTCATTAGTGTAGATCAAATCATCTAGAATAGAAACCCTAAAGAGTTGTCTGAAGTAAATAGCTTTAAGAAAGTTTCTTGGGGTCTTCTAGCAAGTAAATTATAAAGAATGATTGAACTTAATTTTCTTAATTCCAAAACAACACACTATACCAGAGATATCTTGCGTAAAATGCTTGTTGATTATAAAGCTACATAATAAAACTTCCCTCTAAAGTACAAATACATGTTTCAAAGAAAAGTAATCTTTGGAAAAGTAACTTTGCGATGTAGATTTTTGACGAATTATATTTATGCAATTATCTAAAATATATGTTATTAAATTTATCTAATTGGCAATTGCGTCTTCAACAGAGGTGCTAACTTAGAAATTTTGCAATGGGTATTTTTTTCATGTTGGGAAGAAGAGGACTACATTAAGTACTAGCTGATCTAACCTAATGGGTACAAATGGTAGATGGTAGAGGTCTTGTTCTGTCAGTTTAAATGACAGTCACAATTATCAGAAAACATAGGTGAACAAAAGTATTATTGTGAAAACTTTTCATTAATGAGAAATTAGTGATATTTTTGCATACATACTTTATTTTTAGTTTGAAATTCTTTCTCCTATAGTTTTTGGGTCATTTACAAAACTGTTTGATAAGGTGACAGAACCTCTTGTAAAGTCATGGATTGTTCTTTTTGCGAATCTGCAAGTTCTTGTTGAAGCTTTCCTATTGTATCCTGATAGAAATATGTGTGTAAAAATTTTACTACTAATTTCATATATCAGAATTGGCTTATATGAAATAAATATATTTTCATAGTTAATTGATATAAATGATTTCATATATAGCTTACTAGCATGACATGAACATATTTATGATTATCATGAATTTAGAACCGGAAAAAGTCTTAGGAACTGTTTAATGCAACTACCTCACTTTGCAGTTGAAGAAAGTAAGACTCAAAGAAAATAAGTTAAATCATAAAAGAAGTCATCGAGAAAAGGATTGGAACTTAGTTCTTAGGGCCAAAGTTAATGCAAAGTTCTTTTCCCTATACTACACCTCTTCCATTAAAACATTAATTTCAGTTTGATTTCCTCATCCCATCTTCAGAATTATAATAGCAAGAAAGCCATTTAAGAGATAAAGCTTTTTATGTACAATTCACATAGAAAATGGGGGAATAGTGGAGGATAGAATATATAGTTTCTTATATCTGATAGAAACATGAGGGTTTTTAACCTTCTATTTTTCAGAAAAAAGTTCTTTGCATCATTTGCCCTTATATGAATAAGGATATATAAGAAAACGATGAATTTTATTTCCTCTCATAGTTTCCCCTGGAGCATGATAATATGCACTGGTAGGCTTGTCAGGCCTCGTAAAATTACTTGAAGGGATTGATCTGAATTTTTGAGAGAAAAAAAAAAAAGGGGTGTGTGTGTGTGTGAATAGAGGGGTTGCTGTCCTTGTTAAGTCTTCAGAGTAGATCCTTATTATGAAAGGGGATTAAATTATACTACTGGTTACAGTGTTCCAATTAATGGACAGAAAATAAGGAAAATTATAGAAAATATGGTAGCTCTTCCAGTTATGGATATATAGTATGGGGCAAGGTCACTAAAAAAGGGAAATAATTTCATTTCATTCTCTGAGTAGGAAGACCACCATCTACACAAATATAATCATATATGTGCATATGTATTAATATTCTTATATAAAATTCTGGGTATGTTCACTAAAATGTAAAGAAAGTTATTGCATTTTTGATTAATAGTAAGTTAGTTAAAAAGTAAAAAAAAAGCATTTAAAATTTTATCTAAGATAACATTAACTTGTAAAAATCAACTAAAGTCTAGTAATCTTTCAAAAGGATTAAACAAGTTAAAAGGCAATGTAACATTGTCTAAAGACAATTGGCAAAATTTACCGAATTACTACAAAAACAGTAAATTCCACTAAGAAAGTAATAGATTCACACACCTGATCATAAAGACTAAATATAAAAATCTAATTTTTTCACCTGAAATTGCTACATATTGCAATAGTTGGTCTTCTTCCGCTCACTGTAAAAGTGAAAAGCAACACAGAAAATGAGACCTGCTATTAGACAGTAAAAAAAAAAAATAAACTAACAAATTTCATTAAATAAAAGACACTGATGCCAGAAACTGCAATTCTGTACATTATGTAAGTATTAGTAGTAAGAACCGAAAAAAAAATACTGGCATAAATAGTATGTAGTAAGGAATCAAAAGCACATTTAAAAAAAAAAATGGCCTTACTACCACACAACCAAAACTCATTCTTAATGCATAATCACCATCTCTTTGAAGAGAATTATTGTCCTAAAATTTAAATAAAAGTAGTTAATAACCTTTATGATTTCATTAAAATATGATCAATTGTTTAATATTTCCAAAATCAGTTTACATTTGATTGAATTAAAACTAGTCAGATTGATAAACATGTTTCAGTAGTTATGAAAAGGGTAACTATAATGTCCTACATCATCTCAGTTTGGATGAGTAATTTGAATTGTTATATTATGCCTAGCATATTGTTTCAGGATTTATCTTGTTTCAGCATTTCTAATGATTTATTCCACTAAAGCATTTCATGTAATACTAGGCAAATTATTAGAACTACACATTGAACAATATTTATTTACAAATTCTTAACTCCATCTACATTCATTAACCAAAATACTATGCATTTAAATTTTCATGGGCTACCTACACAATATTTTTAATCAAAATGGGTCATCTTGTCTAAAAAAACGTATAATGGGTTGATTTTCTTCATGAATGCTTCCTCATTCTTTTTTGAATGTCAGAATTTTTACATTGAAAGTAACTAATAACAGAAACCTGCTGAAAATTCAAATTCCTAATTTATTTTGATCAAAATAGCTTTAAATTGCATTTCAATATGTTAAATATTTATCAGACAGTATTGTTTATAGACATCTTTCTTTTTGCCTTCTCATTCTCAAATTTATGTAGTTGCTCTCTTAAATCAATACTTATCTTTTATCAATCGACTTTATATTTACAATCTTTTTTATTTCCCCCAGCATAAAGGATAATGGAACTGTCCTTAAAATGTATCTTGACACCATTCAATATCACTCCTTTGAAGATGGGCTTTGTTTTGGGCATCTTTAAATGGTTTCCCTCTGCATTTGGGTTAATCCTTCTTGCATGGACTCTTTTATGAGAAATGATCCATTTAATTTTTATCTTTTCTATATGATTTTCATTTTTGAGTTCATTTAATTCATTGTTGGGTTGCTTTAAATTCTCTCTGTGTTTTTCCTGTGGTAATGTTAAGGGAATCAAGTAGTTGGTAGATCTCATCTTCAGCTTTAGAAAGCTGAATTCACAGGATGTCAATCTTATCTATTGGTTGGTCCTTTCAAAGAAGCCATTTCATTCGTGCTGAAGGTTTAGTTTTGATGTCTGATGATCCTGATCAAGTGGAGCAGAACTTGCACAAGAAGGGTAATACATTTCTGTCTGTAGTTTTTCTCTGACTTGTTTTTATTTTCCAATCTATAGTTTAGTATTGCACTTGGAAAAAAATAATTGCAAATAATTATTTTATATAGTCTTGAAAAATTATTAAAAAGTAGTCAAGAGGAAATTTTGCAGGGAACTTTGTGAAAGATACTTTCATTTTAATTTTAAGAAATCTTTTTTATTTAATATTTTTCCTATTGTACTGCATTTTTAAATACATTTTTATTTTCACAATACATGCAAAGATAGTGTAACACTTATCCATGCAGAACCTTGTTTTTGACATTTTTTTTCTCCCTTCTCTTCCCCCACCCATTCCCCTAGACAGTAATCCAATCTATTTTAAGTACTTTGATGTTAAATTTGTACAATTGTTCTGTACATATTTCCATAGATATCATGCTTTGTAAGAAAAAAGAGAAAGACATACAAGCAAACAGCAATAACAAAAAAAAAAAAAAAAGTAATAATATGTTGAGATTTACATTCATTCCCCACAGTGCTCTTTTGGGATGCAGATGGCTCTCTCCATCACAAGAAAACTGGAATTAGTCTGAATAACTTCATGTTGTTGAAAAGAGCCAAATCCATCAAGATTCTTTGATATCAGTATTTCAAGTCCAATACTAGTCAAAGCATCTGCTTACAGTCTGCTTTTACCAGTATTTTAAAGTTTGAAGATGCAGACTGCATGCTAAATGCAGGTGTCTGAGGAATCAAGAATCCTGCCTATACTATTCATACTGAAAAAGACAATTCTCTGGAGTGGTAATCAGAATTTGAAATGAAAACTAAGGTGACTAAGTTTCATTAGAGATGTGTTATATTGTTTCTATTTTTCACTTATTATATTCAATATTTCACAACCCTCCATGATTGAGGTATTGAGGCAATGTTTTCATAAATTTCAATGATGAAAGAGAAAATAAAATAATTATAATTAGTAAATACTCCTTTAATACTGTTGCATTAGAACCATATGGAATGATTGATTTCTCCCTATCCTTTATATTTTCAGTAGGACATTCTCAAATACTTCCATAGGAAAGTCAAGAGAGATTATGCATGATGTGTACAAATTATTATTGTATATTATAGAGCTCCCCAATAAGTTAGCCATTATTCGTTAATCTTCTCTTTCTCAATTTTCTTCAAATAAGCCTCTAAAGATATAAAATTTCCCCTTATTACTGCTTTAGCTGCATCCCAAAGATTTTGATATGATGTCTCATCATTATCATTATCTTGGGTGAAATTGTTAATTGTTTCTATAATTTGCTCTTTCACCCAGTCATTCTTTAAGATGAGATTATTCAGTTTCCAATTACTTTTTGGTCTATTTACCCCTAACTTTTTACTGAATGTAGCTTTTATTGCATTGTGATCTGAGAAGAAGGCATTTATTATTTCTGCCTTCCTACATTTAATTTTGAGATCTTTATGTCCTAATATATGGTCAATTTTTGTATAGGATCCATGAACTGCTGAGAAGAAAGTATATTCCTTCCTATTGCCATTCAGTTTTCTCCAAAGGTCTATCATACCTAGTTTTTCTAATGTTCTATTTACTTTTTTAATTTCTTTCTTGTTTGTTTTGTGGTTTGATTTGTCTAAATCTGAGTGCAAGGTTGAGATCTCCCACTATTATAGTTTTACTGTCTATTTCTTCTTGTAGTTTTCTTAACTTTTCCTTTAGAAAGTTAGATGCTATACCACTTGGTGCATATATGTTTAGTATTGATATGGCTTCATTATTTATGCTACCTTTCAGCAGGATATAGTTTCCTTCCTTATCTTTTTTAACGAGATCTACTTCTGCTTTTGCTTGATCTGAGATAAGGATAGCTACCCCTGCTTTTTTGGCTTTACCTGAAGCATAATAGGCTCTGTTCCAACCTTTTACCTTTACTCTGTATGTATCTCCCTGCTTTAAGTGTGTTTCCTGTAGACAACATATTGTAGGGTTCTGCTTTTTGATCCAATCTGCTATCCGTCTCCGTTTGATGGGATCGTTCATCCCATTTATATTTACAGTTAAAATTACTAATTCTGTGTTTCCTGCCATCGTATTATCCCCAGATTATACTTTTTTCCCTTGACCCCCTTGATCCCCCTCCCCGATATTTAATTTACAGACCCCCCTTGTGACGCGCAACCCTCCCTCTTTTTTTTTTTTTTAGGATCCCTCCCCCCTCCCTCCAAGTCCCTTCACTTATTCTCCTTTTCCTTTCCCCTTTTCCTCTCCCCCCTTTTAATGAGGTGAGAGAAAATTCTCTGAAAAACAAATATGTTAATTATTTACTCTTTGAGCCTCTTCTGATGAGAGTAAGATTCACACAATGATTCTCCCCCTCACTAAGTTCCCTCAGATAAGGAAATGAGTAATAAGGGAAGGGTACAAGACAGGGGAAAGGATTCAAAGTGGGGAGGAAGTGATCCTAAAGAGGGAGATCTGTGTGATGCAAGTGGGGCTGATAAGTTTAATACTGGGAAAGGGCATAAGGGTGGGGGGCAAGAAAAATAAAAGTATACGTATACTCTGGGGATAATAAGATAGCAGGAAATACAGAATTAGTCATTTTAGCCATAAATGTGAATGGGATGAACTCTCCATTAAGCAGAGGTGGATTGCAGACTGGATCAAAAATCAAAACCCTAAAATATGTTGTTTACAGGAAACACATTTAAAGCAAGAAGATTTATACAGAGTAAAGATAAAAGGCTGGAGCAGAATCTATTATGCTTCAGGTTAAGTAAAAAAAAAAAGCAGCAGTAGCCATCCTTATATCAAGTAAAAGCAAAAATTGATCTAATTAAAAGAGATAAGGAAGGGAAGTATATCTTGCTAAAGGATAACATAGACAATGAAGCCATATCAATACTAAATATATATGCACCAAGTGGTATAGCATCTAACTCCCTAAAGGAGAAGTTAAGAGAGTTGGAAGAAGAAATAGATAGCAAAACTATAATAGTGGGAGAACTCAACCTTCCACTCTCAGAATCAGATAAGTCAAACCACAAAACAAAGAAAGAGGTAAATAGAATATTAGAAAAATTCGGTATGATAGATGTTTGGAGAAAACTAAACAGTGACAGAAAGGAGTATACTTTCTTCTCAGCAATTCATGGAACCTATAAAAAATTGACTATATATTAGGACATAAAGACCTCAAAATTAAATGCAGGAAGGCAGAAATAATAAATGCTTTCTTTTCAGATCACAAAGCAATAAAAACCACATTCAACAAAAAGTTAGGTGTAAATAGACCAAAATGTAAATGAATACTAAATGATCTCATCTTAAAGAATGATTGGGCGAAACAGCAAACTATAGACACAATTAATAATTTCGCTCAAGATGATGACAACAATGAGATAATCATGCAAAAAAAAATTGTGGAATGCACCCAAGTGGTAATAAAAGGAAATTTTATAACTTTAGAGGATTACTTGAATAAAATAGAGAAAGAGAATATCAATGAATTGGGCTTGCAATTTAAAAAGCTAGAAAAAGACCAAATTTAAAAACCCACAATTAAATACCAAATTTGAAATTCTAAAATTAAAAGGAAAAATTGATAATATTGAAAGTAAAAAAATAAATAAAAAACTATTGAACTAATAAATAAAATGAAGAGTTGGTTTTATGAAAAATCCAATGAAATAGATAAACCATTGATAAATCTGATTAGAAAAAGGAAAGAGAAAAATCAAATTGTTATTCTTAAAAATGAAAAAGAACTTTCCACTAATGTAGAGAAACTTGGAGTAATAATGAGTTACTTTGCCCAACTTTATGCCAATAAATTTGATAACCTAAGTGAAATGGATGACTACTTCCAAAAATATAGGCTTCCCAGATTAACAGAGGAGGAAGTAATTGCTTAAATAGCCCCATTTCAGAAAAAGAAATAGAATAAGCTATTAATCAACTCCCTAAGAAAAAATTCCCAGGACCAGATGGATTTACTTGTGAATTCTACCAAACATTTAAAGAAAAATTAGCCTCAGTGCTATATAAACTATTTGAAAAAAATTAGGGAATGAAGGAGTCCTACCAAATTCCATTTATGACACAGACATGGTACTGATGCCTAAAAAAGGTAGGTTGAAAACAGAGAATGAAAATTATAGACAAATCTCCCTAATGAATATTGAAGCTAAAATCTTGAATAAGATATCAGTAAAAAGAGTACAGAAAATCATCCCCAGAATAATACACCATGATCAAGTAGGATTTATACCAGGCATACAGTGCTGGTTGAATATTAGAAAAAGTATTAATTGACCATATTAATAACCACATTAACAAAAACTATATGATCATCTCAATAGATGCAGAAAAAGCATTCGATAAAATCCAACATCCATTCCTATTAAAAAACACTTAAGAGTATAGGAAGAAATGGACTTTTATTTAAAATAATCAGTAGTATCTGTTGAAAACCATCAGTAAGCATCATATTTAATGGAGATAAACTGGAACCATTCTCAATAAGATCAGGATGGAAACAAGGTTGTGCACTATCACCATTACTATTCAATATTGTATTAGAAATGCTAGCTTTGTAATGAGTCTAGAAAGAGATTAAAGCAATTAGAATAGGTAATGAGGAAACCAAATTACTCTTTGCAGATGATATGATGGTATACTTAGAGAACCCTAGATTCTAGTAGAATATCTAAAGGTATTAGAAATAATCCACACCTTTATCAAAGTTGCAGGATAAAAAATAAACCATCATCAGCATTCTTATATATCACTAACAAAATCCAATACTTTAGAATAACAAATTCCATTTAAAGTAACTATCGAAAGTATTAAATATTTAGAAATCTTATCTGCCAAGGGAAAATCAGAAACTATATGAGCAAAACTACAAAACATATTCCAAACAAACAATGTCGGATCTAACCAATTGGAAAAATATTTAAATTTTAAATTTAAATAATTAACAATTAAATGCCTTTGGATAGGGCAAGCAAATATAATGAAGATGACATTACTACCTAGACTAATCCATTTATTTAGCACTATCCCAATCAGACTCCCAAAAAACTATTTTAATGACCTAGAAAAAAATTAAGTCCATATGGAAAAACAAAAGTTCATGAACTTCAATGTAATTATATCAAAAATAAATCAGATGAAGGTGTCCAAGCTACATGTACGAGATCTAAAATTATATTTTAAAGCAGTGGTTACCAAAACCATTTGGTGTTGGTTAAGAAATAGACTACTTGATCAGCAAAATAGGTTAGGTTCAAAGGACAAGACAATGTCCTTTGAACCTAACCTATTTTGCTGATCAAGTAGTCAATTTCTTATAATAGTATTTGACAGACTCAAAGACCTCAGCTTTTGGGATAAGAACTCACTGTTTGACAAAAATTATTGGGAAAATTGGAAATTAGTATGGCAGAAACTAGGCATTGACCCACACTTAACACCATACACCAAGATAAGGTCAAAATGGTTTCATGACCTAGGAATAAAGAATGAGACTATAAATAAATTAAAAGATCATTGGATAGTTTACCTCTCAGACCTGTGGAAGAGGAAGGAATTTATGACCAAAGAAGAACTAGAGATCATTATTGATCACAAAATAGAAAATTTTAATTATATCAAATTGAAAAAAATTTGTACAAACAAAACTAATGCAGATAAGATTCAAAGGGAAGCAATAAACTGGGAAAACATTTTTGCAGTCAAAGTTTCTAATAAAGGCCTCATTTCAAAAGTATATAGGGAATTTACTCTTAATTTATAAGAAATCAAACCATTCTCCAATTGATAAATGGACAATTCTCAGATGAGGAAATTGAAATTATTTCTACTCATATGAAAAGATGCTCCAAGTCATTATTAATCAGAAAAATGCAAATTAAGACAACTCTGAGATACCACTACACACCTGTCAGATTGGTTAGAATGATAGGGAAAGATAATACACAATGTTGGAGGGGATGTGGGAAAACTGGGACACTGACACATTGTTGGTATTTGTGAACACATCCAGCCACTCTGGAGAGCAATTTGGAACTATGCTCAAAAAGTTATCAAACTGTACATACCCTTTGATTTGGCAATGTTATTACTGAGCTTTGGGATACCAAAGAGATTTTAAAGAAGAGAAAGGGACCTGTATGAGCAAGAATGTTTGTGGCAGCCCTCTTTGTAGAGGCCAGAAACTGGAAATTAAGTGGATGCCCATGAATTGGAGAATGAGTGAATAAATTGTGGTATATGAATATTATGGAAATGACCAATAGGATGATTTCAGAGAGGCCTGGAGAGACTTAAATGAACTGATGCTGAGTGAAATGAGCAGGACCAGGAGATCATTATATATTTCAACAACAATACTATATGATGATCAATTCTGATGTAGATGGCCCTCTTCAACAATGAGATGAACCAAATCAGTTCCAATAGAGCAGTAATGAATTGAACCAGCTACACCCAATGAAAGAACTCTGGGAAATGACTATGAACCATTACATAGAATTCCCAGTCCCTCTATTTTTGTCTGCCTGCATTTTTTATTTCCTTCACAGGCTAATTGTACACTATTTCAAAGTCCAATTCTTTTTATAAAGCAAAATAACTGCTTGGACATGTATGCACACATTGTATTTAACTTATACTTTAACATATTTAACATATATTGGTCAAGATGCCATCTGGGGGAAGGGGTGGGGTGAAGGAGAGGAAAAGTTGGAACAAAAGGTTTTGCAATTGTCAATACTGAAAAATTACCTTGCATATATCTTGTAAATAGATAAATTCTATAATAATTTAAAAAAAATGAATAACCAAAACATTTGTGACATATGGAAGGAGCTCTAGTGTCTCTCTAGGGCTGAGTATATATCACTGTGGAAATCTTTCCTCCACAAGGGTATTAATGTAAGTCATGAGCAGCCGATGAGATCACCAAGAAAAACAGTATCATTTCCAAGGGTGTAAGCTCTATAACAGCTCAGGCCATGTCACATTCTTCTCTTATCTGCCCTAAAGTTTCACAAAGTATTTTGTGTATAGCAGGGGACTAGGACATTTACTGAGGATTTGGAAGAAAGCTGATATTTACGGCATATCAGCAACAGAAACTACCTTTCTGACCTTATTATACATTATTCACCTCCTTGCAGTCTACAATCTAATCAAGTTGTCCTACTTTTGCTTCTACACAGGACAACAGAGAAATCTATTTCCTAAAGCCACCTCCTAGTGTTGGTTGTCTTCTCAGCCTGGACTGCACTGCTGCTTTCCTAACCTCCCCTCCATTAGAATTTCTTGTTTCTTTGAAATTCTGCTTCAGTATCTTATGAAGTTGCTGCTACTGTTTTCCCCTGAAAACCATGCCTCATTTAGTGCTCAACATTTCCATGACATTATTGTATTTACTTTTGTATTTACATCCTGTATTCTCATTCAGAATATAAACTTCCTGATAACACTCTTTTAGAGCTTCAGTACCCAACAACAATGATAATCTCATACAAGGCACTTGATAAATATGTCAATTAAAGACTATCTGTGCTTCAAAAATAAGATGAAATAAGAATGGGCACTAATTAGAAATTATTTCTGCCTTCATAGAGTTCTCAATCACATTCTGCTTTTTGATTCTTTAACTGGTTTTCCTCCTTTCTGAGAATTTGTCCAGTAGTCCAATAACTATCTTTACCAAATGCTTAAATTCTCTTTTGAATCATGTTCATTGTGAATGTTTAAATTGTACTGATAGTTTATATGTCAGAAATACTTTATTTTCCCAAAGGTAAAGAAACACATTAGGAGTTTAAATCTGTGCAGCAGTAGCAGTATATTTAGAATTCAGATCCTTTGGCTCTGATAAAATAGACTCTAAGATTATACCAAAAGGTCATTTTCTCAATAGATTTTAAAAAACCTATTTTGGGTTAGTGTAGACCACTAAAGAGAATCTCTATGTTACACATTACTTTATTTTAAAAAAAGCTATTAAATACCACTATTTGAAACCTTAGAAGTCCTTTTAATATAAGAAAAATAAGTGAAAAGTAAACATGTATACTGTGAATGGGAACAATAAGATTAATATGTTATATATTTAATTTATAATTTATATCTATAAATTACAAATATGGTAAATTACTTTAAAAGTATAAATGTGTTTAACCTCAAATAGTTACATGGAAATAATGCTTGTCTTTTAGAGATTTATACTATAAATTATTCATACACAGCAATATCCTTCCTCATTTAATCATTAGCCAGATTTCTGGTACCTTAAACCAAAAGATAACAGAAATGCCACAACAAAGTAAGAAAAAAACAACAACAACAACAACAACAACAAAAACAAAAAACAAAAAACAAAAACATCTGTGCATTAGGAAAATAACTGTTACAAAACCCAGGTACATTATTCTGCAGAAGGAACAATAGCTAAATTTAGACCTAACTCAGAACTAGAAAAGTATACCTGATCAAGTTACAAATTTAACAGATTTGGTTATTGGGTTTTCCTTGGCAACTTTCAATTCTCTATATGTTTCAATATTCAACAGAATTGAAGCAGCAAGGATGTAGGGAGAACAGGGTTGTTAAAGGAACTGATTATATTTGGTAGTGAAAATGACAGTAAAGAATATCTAAGATGCAAGATTTAAAGCAAAAGAAGCCACAAGCAGGCACAGAGAAATTAGACGACTCTTTGAGAATCACAGTTAGTGGGTAGATAAGGCAGAATTTGCACTTAAGTATTTATGGCATCATGTCTAGTTCACTATCATATATGCCATGCTGATTGATAGAAGAATTATAAAAAGTAGGCAGAAATTTGGTGAGATTGTTAATATTTTTGGTCACTTAGAGAAAGATTCTACTATTTTACTTATTCTTTCCATGAAAGAGATCGCTTTAATCACCTAATCATGTCAGTCTCTTCAGTGCTTTTCTATTATAAACAAAGTAAAATTCATACACCTTATGCTTGAATTCAATATGTATAATACACATTAAGTAATGTAGAACATTTAGGTTTACAATATAATTTCCCCAAAATTATCCTGTGAAGTAAGTCTTTTACAGATTAAGAAAATGAACTCAAGATTAAGTGATTTGGTTATACATACAAAGCTAGTCCTCCTACAATTTTAATAACTTATCTTTTAATATTTACTTATTTTTGCTATATTATGTCCAGTAAAACTTGATTTTTCACCGTCATTTTCCTGCCTCTTTGCTCACAATTTCCATCTTTGACATTTTCATTCCAGTCCTCTTGGACTTCCGTGACCTAATGAATTCATGTCCATCCTTTAAAACACAGCATAAATGCTACCTTCATAAATTTTTTTAAAATCTTGATAATTTATTTTCTTTTCCATTTTATACCTCACATAGCAATATGACTTAAATAATACAATCCCAAGTAAATATAAACTGTTAAACAATAAATACTTAAAATTGTTAATACTGTTAAATAAATAAATATTAAACTGTTAAGTATCTATTTTTTCCTATTATCTGTGTTAAGTTATCTGTGTAGGCTCTATCTCCCTAGCAGAGAACAAGGACTCTCTGAGAACAAGGACTTTCTCTAATCTAAAGTTTGTGTATTTGGCACACAATAGGTATGTAATTCTTTTTTCATTGAAACAAGTAGTAACTCATCTTTGAGAACTTCTGTAGCTGAAAAATCATCACCCTGAAGCCAAAATCATCCTTTTTAGCTTGGTAAAGCCTGTCAGATATTAGACACCAATGCCAGAGCCTCCAAGAGAACACAAAGTCACCTCTATTATACTATGGGTCAATGGAATAGAACTTGTGTTGTTTTCTTGCATATTAATACAGATTCCATTTCTGTTTAACACTGGTATTCCATTAGAAAATTTAAAACTATTCCTACCCTTAGTATAATTTGAGGAAGGTAAATTACAATCCTCTCTGTGTGTCTCAGGTGACTGAGTGAGGCCATCAAGAGTATCTATCTACTGCTATCTTTCCTTTGTCCTACAAAATACATAAAAGTAAAGTAGTAAGTTTAAGTAAAATTATCATAAAATAACAATGGCTAATATTTATGTAGCATGTTACGTTTTCATAGCAGTTATCTGTCATACATTATCTCACAACCTGCTCACAAAAATTTTGTGAGAAAAGCACTACTCATAATTATTTTGCAAATGAGTAAACAAGCTATAAAAGAGGTTAGGTGATTTGTCTAGATCATTTGGACAGTTAGCCAAGAGCCCAAGAACAGATTCAAATTCAGGTGGTCTTGACTATTCACTAAGCCACATCCCTACCTAGAAGGTGATTTAGCAACTTTATGAAAATTAACACATCTCTTACAGACATATTAGAGGCTTAGGCCTGGGCCCCTGCAGTGCCTTCCAGTTCTCAATCTGCGCTATAACAGTAGGAGACTGGAGACTTGAACCTTAAATCTTCTCACTCTAAGACTGGGATTATTACTAATGCTTGGACATATATGGTAAAAACTACTTTTCATAGAGCAATGCCAATCCTACTGTGTCCTGTCATGGCAATGAGTAAATTTCAGTGTAATTGGGCATGCAACTAAAAAAGGCACAACATTTAAAAGTCCCAATTAAATACCAAATTAGATATTCTGGAATGCAAAGAGCTTAATTGAAATTAAGAAAACTATTGTAAGAGCTGGTTTTATGGAAAAAAATAATAAAATGAATAAAACATTTGGTTAAATTGATCAGAAAAATAGTGATAGGGTTTTTTTTTTTTTTAATCACAAATGAAAAGGGTGAACAGACCAAAAATAAAGGAGCTATTTTGCTCACCTTTATGCCAGAAAACCTGACAATTTAACTGACATGGATGAATATTTACAAAAACTATAAATTTTCCAGATTAATAGAAGAGGAAATTAATTATTATTATAGTCTCCTTTTAGAAAAAAAGAAATTGAACAAGCTATCAATGAACTCCCTAAGAAAAAAAAATCTTCAGGTTCATATGGATTTACAGATGAATTCTACCAAACATTTAAAGAACAATTTTAATACTAAATAAACTGTTTGGAAAAAACAGGCAAAGAAGGATTCCTGCTAAATTCCTTCTATGATACAAATATGGAACTGATAATCTAAATCAGGAAGAGCCAAAACAGAGAGAGACAATTGCAGACCAATCTCCCTAATGAATAAAACATTTTAAATAAATTAATGAGTTTACAGCAACATATCAGCAGGATAACCATTAGGACCAAGTGGGATTTATAGCAGGAATGCAGGGATGGTTCAGTATCAGGAAAACTATTGCCATAATCAACAAAACTATTGCCATAATCAAAAATATCAATAACAAAACTAAGAGAAATCATATGATAATCTCAACAGATGCCAACAAATCTTCTGATAAAGGACAACACCTATTTCTATTAAAAACATGAGAGCGTGGAATAAATTTTTTCTTAAAATAATATGCAGTATCTAAAACCCACAGGATGTTTCATTTGTAATGGAGTGAAGCTGGACATATTCCCAATAAGATCAGGGACAAAATAAGGATGCCTATTATCATCACTTTTATTTGGCATTGTACTAAAAATATTGACTTTAACTAAGAAAAGAAAAATAAATGAAAGGATAATTCCTATAAGCAATGAGGGGATAAAACTATCACTCTTTGAAGATGAAATGATCATATACTTAGAGAATATTAGAAAATTGCCTAATACCTACTTGAAAAGTTAATAGTTTAGCAAAGTTGCAGGATATAAAATGAACCCATACAAATCATTATTTCTAAATATCACTGACAAAGTCCAGTAGCAATAAATAGAAATTTGATTTAAAATAACTGTAGACCAAATAAAATATTTCGGTGTCTTTCTGTCAAGACAAACCCAGGAACTATATGAACACAATTACATAACACTTCATACACAAATGAAGTAAAGTCTAAACAATTGGGAAAATATCAATTGTTCATAGTTAGGCCAAGCTATTATGAGAAAAATGAAAATTCTACCTAAAATTGATCTTTCTGTTAAGTGTTATACCAATAAAACTGCCAAATTTATTCTGTAGAGCTAGAATTTTTTTTTAAAAATCACCTAAACAAAAGGGGAAGAATATCAAGTGAATTAATGAAAAAAAGACAAAGAATGGTGGCTTAGAAGTGAAAATGGGTACATGATTTGGGCATAAAGATCGATACCATAGACACATTAGAAGCTCAAGGGATAGTTTGCCTATGAAATCTTTGAAGAAAGGAGGAATTTAAAAGTAGAGAACTAGAGAACCTTATGAAATGCAAAATAGACCATTTTGATTACATTACATTATATTGTTTCAGCACAAACAAAACCAACAGAAACAAGATTAAAAGAAAATTACAAAGTTGGGGAAATCTCACAGCCAGTGTTTCTGATAAAAGACTTATTTCTAAATGATATAAAGAACTGTGTCAAATTTATAAGAATAGAAGTCATTCTTCAATTTATGAATGGTCAAAGGATATGAAGAGATGATGAAATTAAAGCCATCTCTTGGAGAGACAGGAACTGATGCTAAGTGAAATGAGCAAAACAAGGAGATCATTATACATTTCAACGATACGAGGATCAGTTCTGATGGAAGTGGCTATCTTTGGCAATGAGATGATCCAGATCAGTTCCAGTTGATCAGCAATGAACAGAACCAGCTACACCCAGCGAAAAAACACAGGTTATTTTTACCTTCTTTCTAAATCCGATTTTTCTTGTGCAACAAAATAACTGTATAAATATGTATACATATGTATACATTGAATTTAACATATACTTTAACATCTTTAACATGTATAGGATTACCTGCCATTTAGGGGAGGTGGTAGAAAGGAGGGAAAAAGTTGGAACAGAAGTTTTTGCAAGGGTCACTGTTGAAAAATTACCCATGCATATGTTTTGTCAATAAAAAGCTACAATAATAATAAAAAAAATAAAAAAGCTTTAATTAAAAAAAACAAAATGTAAAAAAAAGAAATTAAATTCATCTAAATTCATATTAAAATGCTCTAAATGATTATTGATTAGAGAAATGCACATTAAAACAACTCTGAAATGCCATCTCAAACCTCTCAGATTGACTTGAGATGACAGGAAAAGATAATGATATATGTTGGAGGGTTTGTGGAAAAACTGTTGGTGGTGGAATGTTGAAATGATCCAATCATTCTGGAGAGCGATCTGGAACTAAAGGACTATTAAACTTGCATATATTTTACCCAACAGTGCCATTATTGGGTCTGTATCCTAAGAAAATCATAAAAGAAGGAAAATGACCCGCATTTATATTTTTTAAAAGTTTGTGATATATCTTTTTGTAATAGCAAAGAAATGAAAGATGAGTATCTACCCACTAGTTGGGGAATGGCTGAACAAATTGTGGCATATGAAGATAATGGAATATTATTGTTGCGTAAAAAATGAGGAATAAGGTGATTTTCGAAAGGCCTGAAAAAATTTACATGAACTGATGCTGAGCCAAACCAGAAGAACCAGAAATAAGTTTTATAAAGTAACAGCAAGAATTCACAATTATCAACTATGAAAGACTTGGTTCTTCTCAGAGGTTCAGTGATCCAAAGCAATTCCAATAGTCTCTGGACAGAAAATGCCATCTGCATCCAGTTTTAGCAAAAAGCTAAAACAGACCTAATAAAGGGGAAAAAAGTCTTGATAAGATGTTCTATAGCACCAAAAAATCTCATAAAGAAATGCAAAAAGGTAGAAATAGTAAATACATCCTCTTCTGATAAAATCAATAAAAATTAAATTCAGTAAAGGTCCAGGGAAAGATAGACTAAAAATAATTACAAATTAACTAATCCTAAAGAATGAATGAATGAAACAAAAATTTCATTCAAGAGAATGACAATGAGACAATTACATAATATTGTGAGATAGTCAAATAGTTCTTAGGGGAAATTTTATATTTATAAATGCTTGCATGAATAAAATTGAGAAAGAGAATCATGGAAGTAGAAGAGCTGAGAAAAGAATAATTTAAAAAAAATCAAATACCAAATTAGAAGTACTGAAAATCAAAGAAGAGATGAATAAAATTGAAAGGAATAAAACAATTGAACTAATTATTAAACTAGTTAATAAAATTAATAATTGGTTTTATGAAAAAGTCAACCAAATACATAAATTTTGGTTAATTTAATTAGAAAAAGAAAAAAAAATTACTACCATGAAAAATGAAAAGTTTTAACTTACTATTGAAGAAGAGATTAAAGCACTAATTAGGATCTATTTTGTCTAATAAATCTGACAAATTGAAATGGTTGAATATTAACAAAAATATTAAGTGCCCACATTAACAAAAGAAGCAGCATTAAATATTCCTGTTTTTAAAAGAGGTATTGAACAAGCCATCAGTTAATTCCCTAAGGAAAAAAAAATTCCCGAGGCCCAGATGCATTTACAAATCAATTACACCAATCATTCATAAAACAACTCCAACTTCCTTTTATACAAAAATATGGTGCTGATACCTAAACCAAGACACAAGACAAGCCAAAACAAATATATATGTATATATATATATATATGTGTATATATATACATATATATACATATATATATGTATATATATAATATATGTGTATATATAATATGTATATATATAATATATATGTATATATAGATATTATATATATATATATAATCTATATATACATATAATTTGTCACCAAAATGTAACCAAAAACATTACAACAATTTATTAACAGGACAATACACTGTGACCAAATATGAATTATGCCTAGACTGCAGAGCTGGTTTAATATAAAGAAAATTATTGCCATAATTGACCATATCAGTAAGAAAGGTAACAGAAATCATATAATTTCAATAGATGCAGAAAAAAACTTTTGACAAAATACAGCATCCATTAATATTAAAATCACTTCAGGCTATATGAATAAATGGAATTTTTTCTTAAAATTATAAGCATCTTCTTTCTTAAACTATTAGCAAGTATTGTTTCTAATGTAAAAAGGTGCATGCATTCCCGATTGCATCAGTGATGAAACAAAGATCCCATTTATTACATTCAATTTTGTACTAGAAATGTAGCCTCTAGCAATAAGAAAACAGAACTAGAAGGAATTAGAATAGGCAATGAAGAAAGAAACTCATCACTTTTTGCACTTGAAATGATGGTCTACTTAGATAATCCACCAAAAATGACTTGAAATAACTTTAGCAAAGTTGTAGGATACAAAATAAGCTGAAATAAATCATCAATATTTCTACATGTTGGCAAAAATGCTGAGTAACAAGAGATAGATAAATTCCATTTAAAATGACTTTAGAGAAAATAAATTTCCTGGGTGTCTATAAGAACACAATTTCCAAACACTTTTCACACAAAGAAAGTTGCTCTTTGTTAGGCCAAGTTAACATAATAAAAATGACAATTATGTCTAAATTAATTCACTTTATGGCCATACAAATCAAACTGCCTAAAAATTATTTTATAAGGCATGACAAAATGAATCTGGAAACAGAAAATTCAAGGATATTAAGAGAATTAATGGGAAAAAATTCAAAGGATGGTAGTCTACCAATACCAAACCTAAAACTCTATTATAAAAGGAGCAGTCATCAAAAGTATTTGATACTGCTTGAGAAATAGACTGGTAGAGCAATAGAATAGGTTGGGTATACAAGACACAATAGTCTATGGCTATAGGAAGGTGCTATTTTCTTAAACGGGAAAACTCAAGCTTCTTTGCCACTTATGAAGGTATGATTTCCCTCATTTCCGTGTTTTTGTAGTACAATCACCTTTCCACCTCTATTTTTATAACAGTAAAATCAAATTATACAACACTATGTCTATCCATAACAGAAATACAGTTCTCAAGAGTTCTTGTCTTTTTACCTTTTTATGTTTCTCTTGAGTTCTATATTTGGAAGTCAGATTTGCTGTTCAGCTCTGGTCTTTTCATGAGAAATAAATGGAATTCAACTGTTTTATTTAATGTTCATCTTCTTCCCTGAAAGAAAATGCTCAGTTTGGTAGGGTAATTTATTCTTGGCTGCATTCCAAGTTACTTTCCCCTTCAGAATATGATATTCCAAGTCCTTCACTCTTTTAAGGTGGAAGCTGCTAGATCCTAAGTAATCCTTATTGTGGCTCCTTGGCATTTGAATTGTTTCTTTCTGGCTGCTTGTAATATATTTTCCCTTGGTCTGATTGTTCTGAAATTTAGCTACAGTATTCCTTGGAATTTTAATTTTGGAGTCTCAGGAGGTATTTGGTGAATTCTTTCAATGGTTACTTTACCTTTTGATAACTATGACATCTGGGCAATTCTCTTTGATGATTTCCTGAAAAAGTGTCTAGGCTCTTTTTTTTAAATCATGGTTTTCCAGAAGCCCAATAATCCTTAGACCTATTTTCCAGATCAATCGTTTTCCCAAGGTTTTTTACATTTTTTTTGTTTTTGTTTTACTTGACTGATTCTTGATAGTCCATTCAGTCATTCATTTCCATTTGCTCAGTTCTGAATTTATTTTTAATGAATTATTTTCTTCGTTTACTTTTCCCCCCTACTTTTTGTATTTTTTCAATTGAATTTTTAAATGAGTTGTTTTGTTTATGGGATTTTTTTTTCCATTTCACAAATTCTGTTTTTCTGGGAGTTTGTCTATTTTGTTAAATCTATTTTTTTAATGAATTATAAGCTTTTTCCAAATCCTCTTGCCAAGTTTTCATTTCCCTTCCTATTTTGCTTCCAGCTCTTTTTAAAGATACTTTTTCTTTTCCTTTAGGAGAGGCTTGTGTGATGGCGACCAATTTATGTCAGGCTTCATCTGGAGATGATCTGCTTTTAGTCTTCTCAAGATTTGAAATCTGTTCTTCTCTTTCACTGTCTATAGCGAGAGTTCTCTGCTTTTTAAACTCATTTTTAAAAATAATGTTTGTTTTTAGGGCAGGTGAGGTTTTCCAAGCTTTCTCTACAAGCAGCAACAGCTGCAGCTGCACTGAGACTGTGCTGACTCACTCCCAGTGCTGGGTGGGCATGGCCAGGTCCCATGAGATTCTGGAGTTTTAAGATTTACTATTTACCTTTTTGTGTTTGTGTTGGATGTTTTCTAACTTTTCTGCTGATCTACTAGCTTGCAACCAGGGCAGAGTGGCTAACACTGCTGTAGATCCCTTCCTGTAGATTTTCTGCAGCACAGAGTCTGCACCACCCCCATCTGTGCTCTCTGCCCTGGTGTCTGTGTTCCACCTGCTTGCAATTGGCTCACTTACCTCTGTGTGGGATTGAAACTGACCTTTTCTGGTTATCTTTGAAATTATCTTCTGCTGGTAATTTGTTGCACTCCCAATATTTGTGGATTCTGCTATCCAGAACTAATTCAGAAGCTGGATTTGTGAATTAGTCTGAGGGTTGTGAGAGGAGGTCAGAAAGAAATGTGTGTCCTCTCTGTCATCTTAGCTCCACCCCTGTAAGACTCTAGCTTCTGGAATAAGAACTTACTCTTTGTCCAAATTGCTGAAAAAAAACTGGAATATAGTATGCCAAAAACTCAACATCGCACTTCTTGATCCTATGTTGATCAAAATGGGTGCATGAATTAAGCATAAGGCTTGATAGTTAAAAGCAAATCAGGAGAGCAAGAGATAATTTACCATTAATTCATTTGGAAAAGGGAAATTTCATGACCAAATAAGATGCAAAGAACATTATAAAATGTAAAGTAGATAATTTTTGACATTAAATTAAAAAACTTTTTAATAGAAGCTGTGCAGCCAAGGTTATAAGAGAAGTAGAAAGCTGGGAAATAATTTTTACATCCAGTTTTTCTGTTCAAGGCCTCATTTATAAAATATATAGAGAATTGACTCAAATCATAAGTATGCAAGCTATTCACCTATTGAACAATAGTCAAAATATATGCGCAGACAATTGGTATATGAAGAATTTAAATCCAAATATAGACTTATGGAAAATGTTCTAAATATCTATTGATTGGAGAAATGCAA
The DNA here is from genome assembly GCF_048593235.1 of Sminthopsis crassicaudata. NCBI lineage: Eukaryota > Metazoa > Chordata > Mammalia > Dasyuromorphia > Dasyuridae > Sminthopsis > Sminthopsis crassicaudata. The sequence goes on along the minus strand of NC_133621.1, from coordinate 270,620,652 downwards.
ATTAAAACCATCCTGAGGTACCATCTTATTCCTATCTGATTGGCTAAGATTACAGAAAAATATGATGATAAAGATTAGAAGGGATATGGGTAAATAGGTACACTAATGCATTGATGGTGGAGTTGTGATTTGATATTACCATTCTGGAGAGCAATTTGGAACTATGTCCAAAAGACATTCAAATTGTGCATAATCTTTGATTGAACAGAGCCATTACTGGGTTTGTGTCTCAAAAAAAAAATCACAAAAGAATACAAATTACCTAGATGCTTAAGATGTTTATAATAGCTCTTTTTGTGGTAATAAAGTATTGGGGGAAAAAAGAGTAGATATCTAGCTTAATAACTTTTGCTATATAGAAGTGATTGCATATTATTGTTCTTTAAAAAATGCTGCCCAGGCTTGTTTATTAAAAATCTGGAAAGATTTACATGAACTAATGCTGAGTAAATCAAAGAAAACCAGAAAATCACTGCACATAGCAATAAAATTATTCCATGATTAACTATAATAGACTTGGTTCTTCTCAGGAATTCACAGATCCAAGGTAATCTCAGTATAGTTTGGATAGAAAATGGCATCCACATCTAAAGAAAGAACTATAGAGACTAAATGTGGACTAACATATACTATTTTCACCTTGTTTCTGTCTTCTGTTTTTTTCTCATGATTTTCTCGTTTTTTTCTGGTTTTTTTTTTTCTCCCAACAAAATGCACATAGAAATTTATGTAAAATGAATGCATATGTTGTTTGCTTGCATTTTGATTACTTTCCTAGTATTTTTTTCCTTTTTGTTCTGATTTTTCTTGTTCAACAAGATAACTGTATAAATATATTGAATTTAACTTATATTTTAACATATTAACATGTTTTAGAATACATGCTATCTAGGGGAGGGCATGGGTGGAAGGAGGGGATGATTTGGTACAGAAGGCTTTGCAAGGCTCCCTGTTGAAAAATTACTCATGCATATGTTTTATAAATAAAAAAGTCTTAATTTAAAAAATTAAAAAGAAATATTTTTTTCCTGTAGGCACTGCTTTGGCAGCAGTTCATAAAAATAATAAAATAAAATGAATGCATGTGCATAATCATAAGAACATAAAATGCTCAATAAACATTAAAGTATCATATTTGTTTTTAAAAAGAAAAATATATGACATAAATTTCCATGGAGAAAAAAAAAAAAACACAAGTTATAGCCATATAGAAAATGTCCTGTGTCATTAGTAATTAGATAAATGAAAAACTGGAATATGTCTGATGTCATAGCTTATAACTACTAAATGGGAAAAGATAAAAAAGAAAAAAATTCTGGAGGAGAAAATGTAGAATTACTTATATTAATGTATTGTTGGCTGAATTGTGAGCTAGTATAGAAATTATGCAGAGCAATTTCAGACTTATGCCCCAAAGTATACTTTGTGTATGTATATACTTAAATCATGAATACCTTTCACTTAGTGACACATTAAGCCTATATGTGAAAGAGATGGAAAATGAGAAAAAGGACCCACGAATATAAAAATAAAAATAAGAAACGCTTTTTTTTGGCGGGGGGGGGGGGGCCGCGGGGGAAACAGGAGGTCAAAGATATCAATGTATTCATCAATTGGATGACAGCTGAACAATGATATATAAATAAAGCATAATCATAATCTGCTTTGATGAAAGTTGCGTTGTACATTGGGAGGGAGGGAAATAAGGAAAACAAGTGATAGATGAATCAATCTGGTGAGGAGATAATTTGCCTAATAATTTGGGTGTCTCTGTTGTCAAGTGGTATCTGGTATGGGACTTTCCAAAGGATGTGGTTCAACTCAATTTTCCCCATTGCTATAAATCCTTAGATTGGGATCTTGCAAGTCAGCATGGTTTAATAACATTTAAGTCCACCATACAACCCTGCTTTAAAAGAATCACAGTTTTAATTTAATTTGCATCATTGCACCCTATGTAATCATTTGCATAAATAACTACTCTGAATGTTTGATCAATTTCTTTGGCTACTGAGAAGCCATTGATCATTCTTCATTGGCAATATTAGTTTTGATAACAAATTGAACATGCTTAAGATTAAAATCATGGGCTTCAGTTTTCCTTTATTGCAAATTTTTATCACCACAAAAAAAAAAAAATAGATACATTTATGGGCAGGGACAATGTGGGGATGAGTTTGGTTTGAGTATTCATGTTTAATACCCTGGTTTTGTTTCTGCTTTTGTTTTTCTTTCAAAAGGGGAAAGTCCTGGGAGGGAAAGAAAATTAATGCTTGTTAACAGAAAAACAAAATAAAATGAAGATTAAAAAAACAAAACAAAACATTTTGCTGTTGTATAAATTGCTTTCCTGGTTCTGTTCACTTTATCTTGTACCAATTGATAAGTATTCAGATTTTTTGTTCCTTTCTAGACTTGCTATTATCACTTCTTTCTTTGTATTAATTTTTTCCCCAGATTTTATTTCTAAGACATTCTTCTCCTTGAAAATTAACTTTAAAGTGGCCAAAACAGAGAAGAATACAACTTTTTCTTGAAGCCCATTCACCCTTTTGCTCTCAGTGGATAAAGCACTGGACAATAGCTTTACAAAATCAAAGCAAGAGAGTCATTCTGTTAAACATCTCCAGACTACAAACCATTCTCTGTCTGGAGAGATGGCAATAGGAACAAGAATTCAAATCCATGAGAAATATTAATAGTGGTACTGAGTATAAAACTAGTTTCCCTAAACTTGTTACTATTCTGCCTAAGAGAAAATGAACTTTGCTAATTTCTCCTGGCTCCACAGAAGCCCAATCAGTCAATGATACTCTCTATTCACTCCGCATAAGGTCTAGCACAGCAGGCAGTAAAGGTGTTGGTTGAAAAATCTGTTGGGATTTCCCATTTCTTATGAGATCATAATATCTTTTTGCTTTTTACCTGGAGAGTCTCTGATTTTGATTTGGGTAGGGCCACTTCCTTCATAGTTTCCATCTCTCCTCCTCTCCCCATGAAAACGATTCCCTCAGCAATAGCTCACAACTGCTACTGTAATTACAACCATTTTGGTATAAACATTTGTTTCTATTTTGTTGCAGATAATTGTGCACTCAGTATAGTCTGTGAAACTGAGATGCAACCAAGTATGGATCGATTCTCTAATTCATAGTTGCTCCATCAGCCAGCACCACATCATCCATATGTGGAAACATTGTTCCAGCAAATAGAGAAGCTTTGAATGCTGTGGATAAATTCTCTTATCTTGCCATTGATTATGGAATTGGAACATTCTTTGCCAGAGCTAGCTCACTGTTTGAGAGGCTCTGAGGGAAAGCTTGGCAGATAAGACATATTAGACTGACAATCAAACCAAAGGGCTACAGAGCTGTTGTGCTTGCCTTGTTGCTGTATGTCTGTGAAAGTTGAACAGTATATCAGCACCATGCCAAAAAATGGAATTACTTCCATTAGAATAGTCTTAAGAAGAATTTGAGGCTCCTATCAAATAGCATAAAATATTAGACACTGAGGGCCTTTCTTGAACTAACCTGCCAATCATCCAAACTACTAGAGAGAGTACAACTCTTTTGAGCTGACCACATTGTTTTGAATGCCTTATGGACACTTGCCAAAATATTTTTTATTGGGGAACAGGATAAGCACTCACAAGGTGGCCAGAAAAAGCAATACAGAGATACTCTCAAGACCTTTAGAATTAATTGCACGTCATGGGAGACACTGGCATAGTACCACTTAGCATGGTGTACTCACATCAGAAAAATGTGCTCTATGAGCAAAACAGGATTGAATTAGCCCCAGAGAAGCCACCTCAAATGTTCATGAGGATTATTTGTGTCTGGCCTGTGGCACAGGATTCCAAGGTTGTATTGGTCTCATCAGCCACAGTTGGATATGCTAAGCTGACGTGAAGACAGTAATGTCATTTTAGTCTTCTTTGAAAATAAAGGATGATATCCATTACTTCTGGCACCTTACAATATTCTTAAGGTTAGTGCTAGAGGAAATACCCAAAAAAGTCAAAGGAAATCTAGAGGACCTACCAGAAATCTAGCTAATGAAGTCTGCACTCGACGGTATATAGAAAGCCTCCCACAACTTCACAAGAATCCTCTAAGGAACATCTTCTCTAATAATTATCATCATCATCATCATCATCATCATCATCATCATCATGACTAACATAGTGCTACATGCCAGGTTCTGTGCTAAGCACTTTGTGAATATTAGCTCATTTGATCCTCACAGCAATGCTGGGAGGTAGTTGCTATTATTTTCCACATTTTACAGATGAGGAAACTGAGGCAAACTGAAGGTAAGCGTCTTGTCTATTGTCATATACATAGTAAACAATTATGATCTTTCTCACTCCCTGTCTTGGACTCAATCCACTGAGCCCTACAAATGCAAAGGTTCCAAAATTGTGCTAACATCCCCACATCAATTGAAATGGTTAGCTACATGCCCCTTGGCAAAAGCCACAAAGAATCTGAACCTTCACTATTTTTTTCCCTTTCACCTGCCTTCACCCTTTTCCCAAGATTCAATTTTGGGAAAAGTCTGACATTGAAATAGCAGGAAAAAGCAATAAAATTGGAAGCCTTTAGAACATGCATTGGCTTCTCCCTCTCCCTTCTCCTCACTGTTACCCCTGCTTCAAAGGGAAAATAGCTAGTGTTTACACAAGTGTTACTTTGGAGAATCTAAATTTTCCTCCATGGAAAGAAATTAAAACTGCTATTCCATGCCTTAGATAATAGGATAATTTATTTTCTTCCCCCCTAGAAAACAAGGATGAGCATAAGGGAACTCGAGTGTGCATTAAAAGAACAATTTAAATAGGACTTGTAAATTCATTTGTAAGCCAAGTTGTAAATTATAACTATCTTTCAGGAGGCTTAAAGTAAGTCTTCACACATAACTCAGTTCAACAATTGTTCAAATTAATGAGTTCACCTTTTTCATTAACAAGGTTCAAGCAAACGCTGTGTATGTGTGTGTGTGTGTGTGTGTGTGTGTATTTCCAATGCAGATCTTTTTTTCCAGTGTCTCCTTTTTCTTAAATGCTAATTCTTCTTTTTCTTCCAGCCTGCTGCTACCACCACAACTGTCCACTCCAGTAAACACTAGAGCCACAGATCTAGTGGCCTTCCAGAGTCTCATGACCTTCTGAAATTTACAAGATCACCTGGGCTCATCCATTTTGAGGTTTGGACTCAGTCCCACCTAATGACTTTGGAAAAGATAAATCTTTCACAATTCCCTTACTCTACTTTCCCATGAATCTTTTGAGGAGTCCTTATGATTGGACAACACAAAGGAAAAAGAACATTTAAGGAGGGGGACAGAGGATTCTTCAGCCAGTACTATTGGTATACAGATAACTCTTAAATAGTACAAATAATGACTTCTCTGAAGTTGGTCCGCATTTTTACACTATTTGAAGTTATATGTAGGTCAAATATGGCCATTGGTTCTAGCCATATTCAACCATGTAGTCTAGCAAATCCAATTGATGCATGTGAACAATTCATAAGCTTCAGTATTTGAAAAAATTGGAATCAAACTAAGCTCTGCCTCCAGAAACAATGGGAAGACTTAACAAAAATAGATTCAATCAGATGGAGACATAATCTATATTTTCTCAAAAACAACTGGAGAAAAGGGCATATAATACAAATGTGTCCCATAAGTAGGAAAACCAGGGAGAAACTTCAAAAGAATGGCTTTAATAAATCTGCCATCTATACAACAGAGTTCAAATCTAGTCCTTTTCATTTATTAGCTGTGTTCCCTAGCCAGGAATGATAATACTTAAAGTATTTTAAGTACAACTGTTTGTTGTAAATTTGCAGCAAAAACAGAGATAAAAGTATATAAACCACAAAGATATTAGGTATTTGGGAGCTATTCATATCACCAATAATTGTAAGAGGAATGATTTGTCCATTTTTTATCTAGTTTATTTTCATCTGTATTCATTAAAAGTTCATGAAAATGTGTTTCAACTGCCACAGATTTCATACTGGGTTTCAGCCAAATACCTATAGGTCATTAAATTTTAATGATTTGTCTCTGTATTTGAGTATTGACAAACTAGATTTACTTGTTTATTCTTCATATACACATTCTTTCCAAGAAGTACATGCTTTTTCAAATAAATATATCAATGATGACCAATTTGCTGTCCACAATATATACACAGTATAATACATATATGATGATGGAGTTATTACTTGCTCAGTGGGGCTTTGAATTAGCCAAACCATTGTCCAAATCTCTTCAAAATATATTGTGGTGCTAAATGTTAGAGAATGTTATAGAAGTTCTACAGGATATCATCAGGTAAGGAACAAACAATGGAGAGAATGTATCTCTTGATTAGATCTTGCGATGTCACAAGTATAACCAACATGTTGACCACCAGATTTACAAACTGGATCACAGACAATCCCTACTGAAACCAAAAGACCTACAAGGTGAACTGACATTTGGATTTGTTGGAAAAGCAAGGGAAAATTATTAGAGTATTAGGGGAAGGGGAAGGGGAACTAGGAGAAGGAAAAGAAGAAAAGAAAAAAAAAAGGAAAATGAAAAAGGGGTAAGGGAAAGAAAAAGGGGACAAGAGAATACTGATGAGGAGGGAGGAAGGGAGGGGGAAACAAAGAAGACCAAGGAGAACCAAAATTGGCAACAGGAACAGTTGGGGGAGCGTGTTGGGAGTGAGGGTCATCGGAGTGGGTATACATTGTTTCTGTATTCTTAGGTTCAGTGAATTTGGAGCTGAAAGAAATCAATGTGAGTTGGTGATGCAAAGAATACATTTCACATCATGAATGGAATAGAGAAAGGTAGCAGGGAAAAGCAGGATCGGGAAAGTTGCAGAAATGTCCTTACAGATTGGAGGTTGAACCCAAGTCAGTAGAAAGTAGCAACAAAATACTGATACCTTCTACTCCACAATAATGTGACTTAAAAACAAAGCAGACTTTGATGATCTCTCCTAGTGGAAGCGTGCAACACTGGGATATAAAGTAATACAGAGAATCAAAGTATCCCCGTAGAATATTTGAAAATAGCCATGTTTTCTTACTCTTTTCTATCATATCCGTATCTCTTGTCTCTGAATTCATCAGTGAACCTCCTAGAAAGTAACACCTTTAAAAACCCAATCTGGATCTCATCTAGCATTAGGATTTCATTTTAAAATATAAACCGAAACTCCAAGAGGAAGTGCTTTGCCCATGATTACGAAAGTAAGCAACAGAGCAGCTCCCGAGATTCGACCGCGAGACCTAAAGCTCATCCACCCTCGCGATGTCGATCTCGACTCTCCAAGGTGAGAGCTAACGGATCCGCACTCACGCACTCACCAGTGCTGTGTTTTGATCCTGTATCGCATCCGCGTGAGCTGCGGACCTGATAAAAGCACGCGCAGTTCAGTTCCCCTCCTGCCATTGCCAGAGTTGCAGTCGGCTCTAGGGCTGAATTGTTTCTTGCTGTTGCGGGCTCACAGGTTTCTAAACCTCTGGCTTGGGTTATTGACATTTCCCCTTTTAGTTCTTTAATCCCCCCTTTATTTTTACCTTTTAATTCCCCCTTTATTTTTCCCCTTTAATTCCCACTTTATTTTTCCCTTTAATTTCTTATTTTTCCCTTTAATTCGCCCTTTATTTTTCCCTTTAACTCACCCTTTATTTTTCCCTTTAATTCCTCCTTTATTTTTCCCTTTAATTCTCTCTTTATTTTTCCATTTAATTCCTCCTTTATTTTTCCCTTTAATTCTCCCTTTATTTTTCCCTTTAATTCTCCCTTTATTTTTTCCCTTTAATTCTCCCTTTATTTTTCCCTTTAATTCCCCCTTTATTTTTTCTCTTTAATTTCTGCTTTATCTTTCCCTTTAACTCACCCTTCAATTTCTCCTTTAATTCCTCCTCGTATCAGGCTGAGGGGCCGGGAGGGAGAACTCCCTCCCGGCCCTGAAGCCTGCTTCCAAAATGAAGCTTTTTCATTTCGGCAAGAAAAAGCAGTTTCCACCTGGTCCCTCCATCAAGCTGCCGATGTTCTTTGGGTTCCAAAAATCCCTCTACATCCCAGGATACATGATTCAGAGCAAGGACCTCCGGAAGATTCACAAAGCTGCCTTGGCAGGCAAAGTGGCAAAAGTGCAGTATCGGCTGCTGTTAGGAAAAAACAGTGTAAACGATCAGGATAAAAAGAAGCGGTAAGAGCAAAGCTTGGGAGAGGGGGAGAGAAGCGAAAGCCCCCACCGACGGAACCTCAGACATCCTACCCCCATCCCTCCCCCTGAATGTTTGTCCCCTGCCCCAATTAACCTCCTCGAAATCAAAACACCTGAGTACCTGAGACAGGGTTAAAGTCAGGCTTTGACTCCTAGAGATTGGATAACGAGTCACAAAAACTGGTGATGCCTCCTCCCTCCTGCCTGTCCATTTTCAGTGAACTGGAAACTCCTTCCTTTGGCTTTTAACCCGGGTACAACTGGCATATTCTTAAATCAGTACAACGTGAGAGCTAATACTCTGCTGAAATATTGACATGCTTTAAAAGGACTGTGTCACAGTATCCATGAGGATATTTGAGGGATTTTCTTGGTAAAGTTACTGGAATGTTTTACCATTTCCTTCTAAAGCTCATTTTGACAGATAAGGAAATTGCAGCAACCAGAGTTCAGTAACCTGCTTAGGATCACACAACTGTAAGTATCTGACATCAAATTTGAACTCGGGTAGATGTCTTCCTGATTCAAAACCCAGAACACATTATTGTGCCACTTAGCTGCCCCAATTTGGACAAGATATGTGAAGAGTAAAAATTTAAAGGCAGAAAACTGCTTTTAAGATCTACTCTATATATCAGGCACAGGGTTAATAGCAACAGATACAAAGGATTGGGGAACAGGGATTGTTCCTACATTGTAGGAGCTCAGTCAGGTAAGGGATTTAATGAGCAAGGCAGCCTGAGAAACAGAGGAACCAGGAGAGACTAGTGTTACAAAACCTAGAGAGAAGGGAATAGCAAGAGAAAGGATGTAGTTTTAAAGGAGGGTCAAAAAGAAGGAGAATGGAGAAAAGACAATTAGATTTGGCAACTAAGAGATCCATTAGAAGAAAGAACATGAGTATCAACAGAAAATGACAGGAGAGGAATTGGAGATACCTCTTGTAGAGATTCCTCTCATGGCGTTTAGCTACAAAAGATAGAGGCGTGGTATGATAGTGGGGATGGATTGATCAAGTAAAGTTTCTTTGGTGATTGGGGGAGAAGACATGGGTAAGTTTGGAGGCAAGCAGGGAAATAGCCAGAATGTAGTGAAAGATTGAAGATAAGTGAGTAGACGCATGATAGGTAAGATAGAATGCTATCTCTTGTATTTGTAGAAACATTTTCATTGGCAAGGAAAAGGGCTGCTACTTCATGTGAGGTGAAGGGAAAATATTGGTAGGAGGTATTTATAGATGAAATAGATGAGAAGGGTAAAAGAGATTTCAGGGAATGGCCTCAAATTTTGCTCAGTAAATATGAGCCAAGATTTTTAGCTCAAAAAGTGCAGAAGAGTGTACCATGGGAGGTTTGAGAAGAATTGAAAAAATTTCAAAAGAGCTGCCATGGTATGTGGCATAATGAATTGTTTAGGGAAGTATAATATCAAAGGATTGCCTTGGATCAGTGAGAGCTCAATTGAGGTCACGTAACATAAATTTATAGTGGCCCTAGTAAGCACAGTTGCATGATTTTCTCCAGCCTTATTTGAAGACATACACAGGAAGCCTGAGGCTTAGAAGGACAGTGTTGGCAATATGATACATGAGCAATAGATTTAAAGGAAGGCAATGGAGAGTTGAACAGCCATAAGGGAAGTCAGTGGAGGGTTGAACAGCCATATTGCATTGTTCTCCAAAGAGTCAAGATGAAGAAAGGAGAAGAATGTAGCTAGTTCGGGAGTGATGGCCTTGGATTAGAAATCATGGTCTGGATGAAAAACAGAATTTAATTTTGCAAAGCAAAGGAATAGACAGAATGACAACAGATTGTGATCAGATGAGAGAAACGGGATTTGAAAGCATGGCAGTGCTGAATTTGTAGATGGTCGGCTGGGATAGGTGAAGTAGATCATATGAAATGAAGTTGAGTGAAGTGAGTATGTCTAAGGAGTATGTCTAACCTGTATGTTGTTGAAGATAACACATGGGTGCAAATCACTATGTATAAACTAGATACATACAAGCAGAAATGGGAGTATTCTCACAGAGGGACAGCATTAATTTTAAAGGAGATAACTAAAGCCTCCTGATAGAAGGCAAGACTTTTGCTGAAATCAGGAGGTGGAAGTGTGGAACATTCCAGTCATGGGGACAGCAAGTAAAGTTACTTAGTGTCAGAAGATGGAGTGCTTTGAGTGGGGAAAGGACAGTGGACAAAAATTTATTAAATGTTTACTACGTAACTTACACTTTGCTAAGATTTTGGAATACACACAATTGTCAAAGACAAACCCTGCTGTCAGAGCACTCACGTTTCAATAAAGCAGATAACATGAAAACATAAAAGTACAAACATGATTCTCCATACAGGATAAACTAGGAATGATCAATGACATCAGTTTTAAGGGGGGTTGGGAAAAGCTTCTTTTAGAAGTTAGTATTTTAGCCAGGCTAGGGCAAGAGATGAAGGCAAGAGAAGAGAATTTCATGGTAAAAATGACTGGAGTCAGGAAGTGGGTGTGTTTTGTGCTACAGTGGACAGTATCTGCTCACTCCATGCTTACTCTCTCAACCAAACTACCGGTTACAATGGGCCAATTGGCTGCATGCTGTATAGAGCAGAAGAGACTCTAGTTGTCATAGAAAATAGAACTCAACCTAGAACTTGCTCAAAGTTTTTATATCTATGACATATATTCAAAGGCTTGTCATGTCTTCACTTTATTTTTCTTTAAATAATTTCCACAAGTATTCCCCCTACAACCCAACAATCCTAATTTCTTGAAAATATGGGGTATTGTATTTAATATAAACACATATAATATATATTTGTTAAAATACAAAAATAAACATAAATGCAAATGATTGGAAGTAACTCTTGCTTTAAAATATTTTTTTTTCTAAAACTAAAGAAAAATGAAAATCCTATACCTAAGCAGTATGTCAGTTCAAAGAAAATGTTAGTCCCTTTTTCAAGGTTGAGATACTTTTAAATATGATCAGAGAACTCTTGGTTATTGAGTCTAAACAGAATGTCACTATTTAATTATCCACCACCAGTTTTAAGTTAGAGTATACTTGATGTAGAGACATACTCAAAAAGGTGAATATGGAATTTGTAAGTGAATATGGAACTTGTGAATTCATTGAAAATGGTCTCAGATTCTTCCCGTCTCCCCTCTACTTTTATGGATATATTCTCCCCTAAAATGCACAGAAACCAAGTTGCCCTCCCATCCTGGTTTCACTCAGCATGATGGTTTACTTTCTTTTTCACCCTCTTTTCTTGTATTTTGAGAATTTTATGCCGCTTTGCTTCCTTCCTTTCACTACTCATAACTCAGTTTCCTGCTTAAGTAATTTCACAAATATTTCACAAATATAGACAAACACCTTTTAAAAAATTCCTTTTTCCTTTCTGCCAGTTCCTTCCCAGAAATATCATTCTTTTATCTTGTCTTCTTTCCTGAATAAAAAAAGCCTATGTTTATATCATAGCTGATAAACAAGGAGTATGCCTGGATTAAGAAAGAATTAGTAGCGTGAACTGAATGAACAAATTTCAGTTTCTATAAAGTTCCCTTCATAATCTCAATAATCAAAGGCTTCATTTCATCTCCTCTTTTTCTAATTGAATTTTTAAAAACATTAGCAGTTAACTTTTGTAAGAGACATAAAAGTCTTATGGGTTGTTTTTCTGTTTTGTTTACTAATTTAATCACTAATTTGTATTCCCCCTAATGACCCAGAAAGACCTGAATTATATTGAACCTTAGGTACTTTCTTGTTGTTGGACCCTGAGCAAAATTATTTCTCAGTTTCTTCAATTTCCTCAAGTATGAGGATGATAAGACCTACTTCCCAAAGCTCAAATGAGGTAATATTGGTAAAATGCGGAGCACAGTCTCTGAGTCATAGTAGACACATAAGAGATGCTAGCTTTCCTCTTTATTAAGGTACATCCAAGAAGGGGGAGGAAAAATTCTCTTCCCCTCTAACTCAGACACTGGAAGAAGGCCAGAAGGAAAAGGCAAAAGGAGAGTTCTGAAAAAAACAAGAAAAAAATAAAATATACCTATATGAATATTTATATGAATATTCATTACATCAGTAATACATGAATTTATTGTTATGAATATTTCCTCCACCAATACATAACACAACCTCTTTACAACTTGGTGTAGATATTAGCTAGGAGCAGGTGGTTTTCAATGGATAGAATGCTGGGCTTGGGGTCAGACTCATCTTTGTGGAGTTCAAATCTGGTGTCAGATACTAGCTGTGTGGCTCTGGGCAAATCTCTCAGTCTTGTTTGTCTCAGTTTCATCATCTGTCAAATGAGCTGGAGAATGAAATGGCAAACTACTCCAGTATCTTTACCAAGAAAACTCAACATGAGGAGACAAAAGTGGAACAGGATTAAAATGACTAGACAGAGACTGACATGTATTTAAAAAAATACACCATCAATGAAAACATTCATCCTCCTTTGAGCAACCTGGTAATACCTTTATGACCTTAGTTCGATTGGGCCATGGACAGCAGACATACCAGACCCTTACTTCAAATCCTATCCTCCATGGCCGAACTGCTAAAATGTTTACCCTGCTGGAATAGCCTATGGCCACCTAGAGCTGCATTTCAGTGAGTGTTTGTAGACAGTGCACACACATGCACATGTGCTTGTACAAAGATACAATATGTAAATGTATAAGGGATTTTTATGAGGCAGCAGCTTCATTAAATATTTTGTAATTGTGGACAAATATCTTTGTGATAAAAGTTATTAGACTTAACCACCAGGCACAGTGAAGCTCACCTATAATCCCAGTTACAGGGAGGCCAAGGCTGGCAGATCTCTGGAATTCATGAGTTCTGGGTTGCAGTGGGCCATGCCTATAGGATCTCTGCTCTATTTGGTATTAGAATGGTTAATTGCAAAGTACAATGGGCCAGCAAGTTACCTCAGGAGAGGTGAAGCAACCCAGATCAGAACCTGAGCAAAGTTCCCTTGATAATCTGTAGTGAAATCTACATCGATCTGCTAGATATATTTCTCCTGCTCTAGCAATTTTGTGTATCACATCCAGCAATGAGAGTTAACCCACATTTTGTATTTATTTATATGAGATAAGTGGCCATTTATTTTGGAAATGATTTACAGTTTAGGCATAAAAATAATAATGCATGGTATATTAAAAATTATCCTAACAATATTGCAATATTTATTGCTGCAGTATAATATCAAAGAATCACATTGCTCTTTCATTTCTGTAGAACATGTCTTCATTTGGCCTGTGTTACTGGACATTTAGATGTTGTGTCCCTATTAGTAGAAAGAAAATGTGAACTGGATTTGTTGGATCAAGATCGTCGAACACCCTTAATGAAGGTATGCATTAGTTAACCATGCTGTTCAATGAAATGAATTTGGATTTCTGTTTTTGATTAAGAAAATGAACTATTAGTACATAGCTCATTTAAATATCACCAATGTTGCTTGAATATACTAAATTTTATCTTACAGTATTATTTCTTTGTATACTATTGACAGGCAATCCAATGTCAGCAGGAGGAGTGTGCAACTATCTTGCTTGAACATGGTGCAGACCCTAATATTGGAGACAACAACAACAATGCTCTTCATTATGTTGCGTATTTTCAGAACATAGACATCGCAGCAAAACTGCTTCGCTATAAAGCTGATATTGAAGCAAAAAACAAGGTGGAAACTAACAATCTTGTAAAATAAAGTAGATTATCATCTAAAAAATCATAGTATCCAATGTACACATTTTATAATTCATTTATTTATGGAAGTATTTCTTTAATGAAAATAATTTAAAATCATTCTGTCATAATTCTGAAGTTCATTAGTCTTCAGAATTTCTAATGTAGGATGGAGGGGTGAGGAAGTCAGGGAGCACATATTACACTGGAGAGATTTCATTCACAGTGGAACTCCTAAGAAGGAAATTCCCTCTACTGATTTAGACCATGGATTGCTTTATGATTTAATCTTTAGAATATGGATTTTTCAACTGGGATCCATTAACTTTGAAAATGCTACAATAAGTTTATAGTTATTTCAATGTAATTGGTTTTGTTGTTTTGTATCTATTTTGGACATTTAAAAACATGATTCTGAAAAGTGGTTCATGACAAAGAAAAAGTTAAGAAACCCAGTGTTAGGGAGAGTCCTGGAGGTACTACATGGTCTCCCACTCAGTACATGTGTCAGCTGCAGGCCCTAAATCTAGGTCTTACTAACTTTGATGCCAGCTAGCTGTTCCATCAAATCTGTCTCTCCAGAATCTTCTTCGCATGGTCTATTAGGTCTGCTTCTCAGAATGCATTAGTTCTAGCAGATATTACCTGTATTGTTTTCTACATATAGACCTTTACAATGTGACTTTGTCATGAGGAAATGCCATAAGGCTTTTAGGAAAAACCTTTTGAAGTTTGTTCCTACTAGATATAGCTACACAGACAGAGTTTTTACAGGAAAAATTCTTAAGTACATGCTTTCTTTATCCTAATGACTACACATTTTCTTTTTTAGAACTGCTGAATGATTCCTGATTTGCTAAGACCTAATTCTTAGTCATTGTCACTTGAAAGAGAAAAAAAAAACAATAAATATATTAGGAGGGTTGATAAGAAAGGGAAAATGCTAGGTGAATGACTTTGTTTCAGGTTTAGCCCTCTCAAAACAAGACTGGTTTTTAATTTTTTAAATTTCTTGTTGTTGAGTCTGTTGTACACCTCAGGAGAATGGGTAAAAACAAGTAGTTTTCAACGTTAATCTCAGCCAGCATATAACTTTACCTTAGTAGAGTTCCGATGAAATAAGTTTGGCTCCATTTGGACAATAATTGCTTATGAAATGAAAAAAGAGAGAAGATACTCATGAAATAATATGAAAGATTCTCTTAGAAAATTTGAATTTCTGTTTTGTGATTTGATATCTACTTTTACTCTATCATTTTACATATAAGGAAACTTACAGCCCAGACAGATGAAATAATTTGCTTTATGGTCACATAGGGATTAACTAACAGAAGCAAGATTAATGCTCTAGTCTTCTCACTGGAGTGTTCCATTGTACCATATTTTCTGAACATGTCATTAGCAAATTCACAAAATATTTGCAAAATGTCATAAATTGAGCTGAAATAAATATAGAATGCTTACTTAATATAACGATATCTTTATTCTAACTTTGCAGGAAGGCCTTACACCACTTTTTTTTGCAGTTAGAGCAAATAAGTGTGATATGGCAGATTTTCTATTAAAGAATGGAGCAAATGTGAATGCCTTGGATATCTTTCAGAGGTATGATAATTAAAGCTTAAAAGACATGAAACCCCAATGTTTTTTGAGGAATAAAAACAACTTAAATAATGGAACACTTAGTGAACAACAATAATTGAAATTGAATATCATTGCAAAGCATTGAAAAATGTCAACATCAGGTATGAAAAGAAAATATCCTTATATTTATGAATGCAAGAAGGAAAAACAAGTTTATTTGGGCATACTAACCATTGTTTACTATTTGCAGTTTTCTTTATTGATTTTAAATCAGCTACGATTATTCCATAGAACTTTTGAACTCTCATAATTCAGCTGATTCTCTTTTTGAAATAATCTTAAAATCATTTGCATGGGGATTATAGCATGGAGCATCATCTATGAAAAGGGAAAAAAAATCCCTATTTATGACTCTGCAAGAGAAAAAACAGTTCAGTTCATGTGGGCATACTAACTATTATTTATTGGTGATTATTATTTGCAGTTTTCTTTATTGAGTTTAAATTAGTTAAGATTATTCCATAGAAGTTTTGAACTCTCATAATTCAGTTGATTCACTTTATGAAGTAAGTTTAATGTCACCCATGAGGATTATACCTTGTATTTTCCTGCTGCTTCTTGTTTTAATTTTCTCTTAAGAATATGCACATTGTTAAATGCAAATAAATAAATAGAATGATATGATGACATATTTTGATGGACCCTTTATCTTATACATTGTGAATACTCATGCCACAGATTCAAATTTTAATCCTTCCATCCAATCTCATCCTACAGGACTTTTGTCATTAAGAACCTAGGAAACTCCCTGAATTCTTCCCTTCGTTCTTTTAATATTTGAGGACCAGTGCAAGCTTTTGTTTTCAATTCAAGATTAGGCCACCTCTTTTTCTATTCTTGTATGTTTGTGACATCACTTACTACATCAGACTCATCAAAATCACCTACTTGTACTCTCCATACATATGTCCATGGATTTTGGGGATTATCTAAATTTTGATTCTTCTGAAATCATGTGTTTCTGTTAAGTATTTTGTAAAATTTACTGTGGCCAAATATCATTCCTGAAAGAATACTGATGTTTATAAAATGAGCTTTTGTGGCAGTGTGAGCATTAGAGAAATGCTGTATGGTTTCTCAAATGAGATCCTACTGGATTTTGTTTTCCCAATAATTTTGAAACCAGTTCATTGTTGTTTTTCAATGCCCATGCAGACTTTTTGCGTGTATATGTCTATATGTATAAACACATGTACAAAGATATAGGTAAAACAACTAAATTAAATGGGGCTGCCCATTAAACTACATGGAATCTGGAAAATTCTTACTTTTCATGTAGTTTTTCAATATGGATTCTATGTCACCATATATGTGGGTCTTTTCCACATCAAAAAGCTTGCTGCAATTAGGAAAATGTCATCCCCAAATAGGAGCATTTGGAAATATTTCTGGCATATACAATCTATTCTTTTTGGACTTTGTGCAAAGCATCCTACATAGCAGTGGCAAAAGCCAAAATATCCCTTTAGTGGAATGTGTTATCAAATCTTGTGTTCTTTTAACATTGCATGAAAGAAAATTTTTGGATATCACCAAAAAAATCCAAAACAAAACCCAATGACAGACCAATCCCAATCACAAAACTGATGTTATCCTAATAAATAAAAATGATTGGTTACTATTGTTGGAATGATTTCAGAATTAGTTGATTATGGTCATTCAGATCATAGACTGGCCGGAATTAAAAGTACAAATACAAATGAGAAGAAAGCATAAAGAAGAAATAGAGAAATGTAATCTGCTGTAATTAAAAATGCTATCAACTCTTCCCAATGAGAAAATCAAGCAAATACTAAACCATTGTTCCAATAAAAGAGGCAAAATAGCCCAGAAATTGCATCAGTTGGGAAATGACATCTCTCCCAACAAGAGAGCCATTATATTAACTCGAGCTTAGAATACAACACAATTTGTTAAAAAAAATGAGGAGGAATATAGATGAAGATGTGTTGCTTCACAAAGAAATGAAAAACCATTAAAGAGATAATTTGTTTCACATTTCTCTAATTGCTGGGCATTCCTTCAATGTTCAATATTTGGTGAACACAAAAAGGACTACTATAAATATTTTTGTTATGGAGGTCCTTTTCCCTTTTTTATAATCTCATGAGAATACAGACCTAATATATCTGTTCTTCGAGGTTTACTTGCCTGTTGCAGATAGTTCAAATCACTCTCCAGCATAGTTGGATCAGTTCACAACTCCACCAACAATGCACTAGTGTCCCAATTTTCTTACATATTCTTCAACTTATAACTTTTTCCTTTCTTATAGTATTAGTTAATATAATGGTTGTGAGATACTTCAGACTTGTTTGACTTCTTTCTAAACTTTTAGAGAAATTGGGTTTCTTCATCTGAAAAATTCTTGCTCATTTATTAACTGGGGAGTGGTTTGTATTCTTATAAATTTGACATAGTCCTTTATATATTTGGGAAATGAGGCCTATATCATAAATACTTGTTACATAAGTTATTTCCCAGCTTTCATTCTAATTTTGGTTGTATAAAAATTTTTGTTTTTATAAAAGCGTTTGCTTATGATATCATGCTTCTTGTTTAAGTCATGCTTTGACCTTATCTTAGTATACAATGTGAAATGTTGGTCTATACCTAGTTTGGGTCCTATTGTTTTCTAGTTTTTGCAGCAATTTTTGTCAAATAGTGAGTAATTCTTAACCCAAGGGGTAGGGTCTTTGGGTTTATCAAACACTAGGTTGCTATGATCATTGACTATTCTCTGTTCCACTTTTCCGCTACTCTTTTATGGACAGTACCAGAAAATTTTGATGATTGCTGCTTGATAATGTAGTTTGAGATCTGGTATTGCTAGACTATCTTCTTTTATATTTTCTTTTCATTAATGCCCTTGATATTCTTGATGTTTTCTTCAAGGAAGTGAATTTTGTTTTTGTTTTATGATTTTCTAGCTCTATCTAATGATTTTTGATAGTTTGTTCCATGACACTGAGTAAATAAATTAATGTAGGTAAAATGATCATTTTTTATATTATTGTTTATATCTTATTTTTGTCAAAATAATTTTATAATTGTATTCAGACAGTTCCTGGGTTTGTTTTGGCAGTAGACTCCCAAGAATTTTATTTTGTTTATACCTATTTTGCATGGAGTTTTTCTTCCTGCCTCTTGATTATGGGCCCTGTTGGTCATATAAAGAAATGGAAATGATTTATGTGGGTTGGACTACAACTTTACTAAAGTTGTTAATTATTATAGTTCAATATTTAGTTGATTTAGGATACTTTCAGTATACCATTATGTATCATCTGAAAGAGTGATCATTTTGTTTCTCATTGCCTATTTTAATTTATTCTATTTCTTTTTCTACTTTTGTTACTATAGCTAACATTTTTAGTATTATGTCAAAAAATAATCATGACAATTGACATCCTTGCTTCACTCCTGATTTTACTGGGAAGTCTTCTAGATTATCTCCATTACATATAATGCTTGCTGATATTGTTAGATAAATACTGCTTATCATTTTAAGGAATATAAAATGTTGCTTTTCTTTTTACTCTCTAGTGCTTGTTATAGGAATAGGTGCTGTATTTTATCAAAAGCTTTTTAAAGCATCTTTTGAGATAATCATATGGTTTCTATTGCTTTTGTTATTGATATAGACAACTCTATTGACAGTTTACCTGATATTAATCCAGTCTTGCATTTCTGGTCTAAAGTCGATCTGGCCATAGTTTATAATCCTTGTGATACATTGCTGCAAAATCATTGCTGTTGAGTAAGAATTTTTTTCCATTGATATTCCTTTGGGAAATTAGTCTATAATTTCCTTTCTCTGTCTAGGTCTTTCTGATTTAGGTATGGTGTCAAATTGGTGCCAGAAAAGGAATAGTAGAACTCTTTCTTTGCCTATTTTCCCAAATAATTTATATAGTATTAGAATTAAGTTTTCTTTGAATGTTGATTAGAATTCCCAAGTGAACCCATTTGGCACAGGGACTTTTTTTTTCCTTAATGACTTTCTCAATTACTTTTTTTTAAGATATAGTTATTTAAGCAAGCATCCCATTTTCCCGATCTATTATTAATCTAGGTAATTGATATTTTCCTAAATATTCATTGATTTTTCCTTATATGGTGAGATTTATTGGCATAGAATTGGACAATTTTTAACCTAATGATTGTTTTTATTTCTTCATTGGTGATAATTTCATTCATTTTCTTTTTGACAGTGGACACATGGTTTTCACCATTTTTTAAAAACACATTAACCAATGGCTTATTTCATTGATTTTTCATTAAAACAGCTAGTAGATTTATTTACTAGTCTAATACTTTTCTTAATTTTTTTGTTTACTTTAAATATTTTGAATCTCATATTTGGTTGTGAGGAATTCTAATTTGGTACTCAGTTGAGGATTTTAAAAATTTATTCTCTTATTAGGTTTTTTTTTTGTTTGTTTGTTTTGTTTTGTATTTGTTTTGAGTTTCATACCCAGTTCATTGATCTATTCTTTTTCTATTTCACTGAAATAAGAATTTAGAGAAGCAGATTTTACCCTAACTACTATTTTGGCTGCATCTCATACATTTTGGTATGTTATCTCATTATTGTCATTCTCTTTTATGTCCTACAACTTTGCTAAAGTTGTTAATTCATTCTAGTATTTTAGTTGTTTCTCTAAATATTCCATATCACTGCAAAGAGGGATAGTTTTGTTTTCTCATTACCTACTTTAAATTCTTCAATTTCTTTTTTTTTTCTTTTGCTGATAAAGCTAACATTTCTAGTACAATATTAAATAGCAGTGGTTATAAGGGGCAACCTTGTTTTAACCCTAATTTTATTGGGAATGTTTCTATCTTATCTCCATTGAATATAATGCTTGATGATGGCTTTAGATAGGTGATATTTATCATTTTATGAAAAACTCAATTTATTCCTATGCTCTCTTGTTGCTGTTGTTGTTTGTAATAGGAATGGGTGTTTTATTTTGTCTATTGAGATAATCATATGATTTCTGTTAGTTTGCTTATTAATATAGTCAATCAATGCTGATAAATTTTCTGATATTAAGACATCTTTGTATTCCTGGTATAAATATCATTTGGTCATTTTGTATTATTCTTGTGATAAATTCCTATAATCTCTTCTAAAATTTTATTTGTTTCTTATTATTTCCCAGTTAAATTTAAAATGTATTTTAACATTTGTTTTTAAAAGTTTTGAGTTCCATATTCTTTCTCTTGTGCCTGTCCACAGCTCCGATTAAGAAACCACAAGTGAAGTTATGCAAAACATTTCCATATAAGTCACATTGAGAAAGAAAACATAGATGTCCCATCATAAAAAAAAAAAGAAGAAGAAGAAAGCTTGAAGTATAGGTAGGGACAGAGGGAAGGAGAGAGAGAAAGGAAGTAATAGAGGGAAGGAGAGAGACAAGACAGGGAAGGATGGAGGCATGAAGAAGGCGAAGAGGAAGGGAAGGAGGCAGAGAGATGGAGAGGAAGAAGGAGAAAAAGATTGAAAAGGAGAGGGAAGAGAAAGTATGGTTCATTCTGTATTCAGACACAGTTTCTTAAATCAGTCCTTCAGAATAGTCATAAAATATTTTATTGCTTAGAGTAGCAAAGTCATTCAAAGTTGGTCATCTCAAACCATTGCTATTAATTAGTACACAGTATATGTCACTTTGCTTGAATTCATGGATGACTTTCCAGTATTTTTTTTCTGAGCTTAACATTTAACAAAGAATAATATCCCATGGCAATCATATGCCATATTATTCAGCCATTTCCCAATTGGTGGGCTTCTCCTCGATTTCCATTTTTTTTTTTTTTTGCCCTGAGAAGAGAACTTTTACAAATATTTTTGTACTTATAGTTGTGTTTACTTTAAAAAATCTCTTTTCATATTTAAAGTTAGTAGTGGTATTATTAGGTAAAAGGATATACCTGAATTTCTAGCTCTTTGGGCATAGATCATATCTTCTGATCATTTATCATTTGGGCCATAACTCATTATTTTTTAAAAAAAATTTACTCAGTTTCCTCTATGTTTGAGAAATAAGGCGTTATCAGTGAAACTTGCTCCAAAATTCTGTTTATAATTAACATTGTAATCATATTCCCCCTTGTTCTATTCTCTCTCCTTTCACACTAACACTCCACAAAAAATGTTTTATTATTGACCAAACCCTACCCCAATATGCTCTCTTCATTTATCACTCCTTCTTCTTCCAATATTCCATTACTGTCCTATTTTCCTTTAAAAGAAGATATTTCTATACCTGTATATTGTACATTATTTTCTTTTTGAACCAGTTCTAATGAGAATGAGGTTCATTTACTTCCCCTCTCCTCTCCTTTTCCACACTAGTATAGAACCTTTTTCTTGCCTCTCTTTTTATGGCAGATAATTTACACCATTCCACTGTTCTCTTTCCTTTTCTCCTAGTGCATTCATCTATCACCTCATAATTTCATCATTTTTATTTTGTCTGTCTTATTTTATTATTATGTTTACCAACTATGTTCAAAAAGGTTTTTTACATTTGTTTTTACAATTTTTGAGTTCTAGATACTTTCCCCTTATTTCCTCCCACAATTAAGAAACCACTTGTGAAGCTAGGCAAACCATTTCCATAAAAGTCAAGTTCTAGAAAAATAAACATAGATGTCCAAATCTAATGAAAGGAAAAACACTCAAGAAAAATTAAATAAAAAAAAAAAACAGAGAAATAGAGAATGTTTTAATCTGAGTTCAGACACAATCAGTTCCTTCTGTGGGTAAGGATGGGTACTTTCTTCATAAGTCCTTCAGAGTAGTTGTGGATGATTATACTATGGAGAATAGCAAAGCCATTTACATCTGGTCATTGCAAAACACTGCTATTACTTTGTATCCAATCCATTTCACTTTGCTTGTGTTTGTGGAGGATTTTCTGAGTTTTGTTTTGTTGTTTTCTTTTTTTCTGAAAACATTCTACTCAACATTTCCCAAAGAATGATAATATTCCAAAGTAAACACACACTTCAGTTTATTGATCCATTATCCAATTGATAGGCATCTCCTAATTTCCCAAGCTTTTTTGCCCTGAGAGTTGCTGTGAATATATTTTATATGTAAAGGACATTTTTCCTTTCTTTTTTTTCCTAAACTTTTTTGGTATTCATGCCAAGTAGTGGTAGTGTTAGGTCGAAGGATATGCATGAAATTGTAGCTCTTCAGTTGCAGATCATATATTTTGATCATTTATCAATTGGTGAATGATTTAACTTTTATAAATTTAATTCATTTCTCTTCATGTTTGAGAAATGATGACTTATCAGAGAAACTTGCTTTGAAATTCTTTTTGCAATTACTATTGCTAACTATAATTCCCCCTCCTCCCTCCCAATTTATTCTCTCCCTCCTTTCACCCTCTCTCTCCTCAAAAGTGTTTTGGTTCTGGGACCTCCCCCAATATGCCTTTTTCTTTTCACTTCACCCCCATTTCCCTCCTATTTCCCTGCAGAATAAGATATGTTTCTACATATCTTATTGACTATATATTATTCAATACATATTATTATTATTAAAAGAGTTAAGATTCACATTCTCATAGTCTCGTCCCCTTCTTCCCATTTGTAATGTGCAGGCTAGCTTTCTGGAGGTCCTCCAGAAGGGTCTTGGTCTCAGCAGGATAGACACCACTAGAATGGTCAAGAATAGAGACTAGATTTCTTTATTCTAGCCCAGTCTTGACCTTAGTGCAAAAGGCAAGAAAGCCATCAGTAGGCTGGTCAAAGACTGTCTGTCTTTCAGTCCTCCTTAGCCCTTATATGCCTTATTGTAATTAGATCATTACAGGATACTAATTGTGTGTCAACTTAGAGAATCATTACATCACCATACTATGTATATATGTGAACTGGAGAACCATCATCTCATCTTTTCCTCTGAGTTGACAGCTTATTTCAAGTATACTTCTCCAGAGTTCCAGTCCTCTACAACCTTCACTATAAGTTTTTTTTTTCCTTGACTCTTTTTTTTTTGATAGATAATTTTCACAATTCTACTTCTTTTCCCTTTTACCCAGTAGATCCCTCTCACCACTAAATTTCTTTTTTTTTTTTTTTTCCTTTCTTTACTTTTTTTTTTTTTTTTTTTTTGCTGTTGAGGCAAATGGAATTAAGTGTTGACTTGCCCAGGGTCACACAGCCAGGAAGTGTTAAGTGTCTGAGACCAGATTTGAATTCAGGTCCTCCTGACTTCAGGGCTGGTGCTCTATGCACAGTGCCACCTAGCCCCAACTTCATTATTATTATTATTATTTTTTGAGGCAATCTGGATTAAGTGACTTGCCCAGGGTGGTTAGGTTCTTACTAAGTGCTAATGAGATAATGAGATATTAGGTTCTTAGTAGGTGCTAAATCGGTATTTAACAATTCTCTAGTTCTGGCCTTTGGGGGGAGTTTTACCCCTTTGAACTCCTGGGGAGGAGCTTGCATGCTTAGGAGGAGCAAGTTCATTGGTTGAAGTATTTTTCCCAGAAGCCCTTGCATTATCCCATGCCCATTCTCTTGGAGGATAAAAGAAGGCATCACTCAAGAGATTGAGAGTCTTGTCTGGGCTAGATCTGGGGTGGCTCTCTGGAGGAAAGAAGAGTCTCTACTCTAGGTCAGAGTTGGCAGCTGAGAGATTGAGTTGAGACAGCAGATCTCCTCCCAGATAGCAATCAGCAGTCTCTGGAGACAACAGAACATTACACAGGGTCACACAGCTAGAAAGTGTTAAGTGTCTGAGACCACATTTGAAATCAGGTTCTCCTGACTTCAGGGCTGATGCTCTATCCACTGTGCCACCTGGCTGCCCCAATTTCATTATTTTTTTTAAATTTTATCCCTTTGTATTCAACTTAAACTTGTGTCCTTTGTTTACATATACTCCTCTTACCTTCTTAATAATGAGAACGTTCTAGGAATGTAAGCAGATAGGCCTTATGATATCATTTTCCTTGTTACCTCCTTATGTTTATTTTTTCTCATTTTTAAAAATTAATTTTATAATTAAAACATTTTTAGACAGTACATATGCATAGGTAACTTTTTACAACATTATCCCTTGTACTCCCTTCTGTTCCAAATTTTTCTCCTCCTTCCCTCCACCCCCTCCCCTAGATGGCAGGCATTCCCATCCATATTTAATATGTTATAGTATATCCTAGGTAAAAAATATATATGTGCAGAACCAATTTTTGTTGTTGTTGTTGTTGTTGCAAAGGAAGAATTGGATTGGGAAGGTAAAAATAACGGAGAGAAAAACAAAAAATGCTAACAGTTTACACTCATTTCCCAGTGTTCCTTTCCTGGGTGTAGCTGATTCTGTCCATCATTGATCAATTGGAATGATATTATCTCTTGTCTATGTTGAAGATATCCACTTCCATTAGAATACATCCTCATACAGTATCCTTGTTGAACTGTGTAATGATCTCCTAGTTCTGCTCATTTTGCACAGCATCAGTTGATGTAATTCTCTTCAAGCCTCTCTATATTGATCCTGTTGGTCATTTCTTACAGAACAATAATAGTCTATAACATTCATATACCATAATTTACCCCACTATTCTCCAATTGATAGGCATCCATTCATTTCCCCATTTCTAGCTACTACAAAAAGGGCTGCCACAAACATTTTGGCACATAAAGGTT
This sequence comes from Sminthopsis crassicaudata, assembly GCF_048593235.1. NCBI lineage: Eukaryota > Metazoa > Chordata > Mammalia > Dasyuromorphia > Dasyuridae > Sminthopsis > Sminthopsis crassicaudata. The sequence goes on along the minus strand of NC_133621.1, from coordinate 270,595,372 downwards.
CCATTCCCCTCCTCAGTATTTCTTTGGGATATAAGCCCAATAGCAGCAATGCTGGATCAAAGGGTCTGCACAGTTTGATAACTTTTTGGGCATAATTCCAGATTGTACTCCAGAATGGTTGGATTCTTTCACAACTCCACCAACAATGCATCAGTGACCCAGTTTTCCCACATCCCCTTCAACACTCATCATTATTTATTCCTGTCATCTTAGCCAATCGGACAGGTGTGTAGTGGTATCTGAGAGTTGTCTTAATTTGCATTTCTCTGATCAATAGTGATTTGGAACACTTTCATATGAGTGGGAATAGTTTCAATTTCATCATCTGAAAATTGTCTGTTCATATCCTTTGACCATTTATCAATTGGAGAATGGCTTGATTTCTTATAAATTAAGAGTCAATTCTCTGTATATTTTGGAGATGAGGCCTTTATCAGTATTTTAACTGTAAAAATGTTTTCCCAATATGTTACTTTGCTTCTAATCTTGTTTGCATAAGCTTTTGTTTGTACAAAAGCTTTTTAATTTGATGTAATCAAAATTTTCTATTTTGTGATCAATAATGATCACTAGTTCTCCTTTGCTCACAAATTCCTTCCTCCTCCACGAGTCTGAGAGGTAAACTATCCTATGTTCCTCTAATTTATTTATGATCTCATTCTTTATGCCTAAATCATGGACCCATTTTGATCTTATCTTAGTATGTGGCCTTTAAATGTGGGTTCATGACTTGTTTCTGCCATACTAATTTCCAGTTTTCCCAACAGTTTTTGTCAAATAATGAATTCTTGTCCCAAAAGTTGGGATCTTTGGGTTTGTCAAACACGAGATTGCTATTTTTATTCACTATCTTGCCCCGTGAACCTAACCTAATTCACTGATCAACTAGTTTATTTCTTAGCCAATACCAAATGATTTTGGTGAGTGCTGCTTTATAATATTAGTTTTAGATCAGGTACAACTAGGCCATCATCATTTGATTTTTTTTTTTCATTACTTCCCTTGAAGTTCTCGACCTTTTGTTCTTCCATATGAATTTTGTTGTTATTTTTTCTAGGTGATTAAAATAGTTTCTTGGGAGTCTGATTAGTATAGCACTAAATAAATAGATTAGTGTAGGGAGTATTGTCATCTTGATTATATTCGCTTGGTCTATCCAAGAGCACTTAATGTCTTTCCAATTATTTAAATCTGATTTTATTTTTGTGGCAAGTGTTTTGTAATTTTGCTCATATAATTCCTGACTTTCCTTTGGTAGATATATTCCCAAATATTTTATACTATCGACCGTTATTTTGAATGGAATTTCTCTTTGTATCTATTGTTGTTGGATTGCATTGGTAATGTATAAAAATGCTGAGGAGTTATGTGGATTTATTTTGTATCCAGCAATTTTGCTAAAGTTCTGAATTATTTCTAATAGATTTTTAGCAGAATCTTTGGGGTTCTCTAAGTATACCATCATGTAATCTGTAAAGAGTGATAGTTTGATTTCCTCACTACCTACTCTAAATCCTTGAAGGTCTTTCTCGGCTCTTATTGCTGAAGCTAGAGTTTCTAGTTCTATATTGAATAGTAATGGTGATAGTGGGCAACCTTGTTTCACTCCTGATCTTACTGGGAAAGGTTCCAGCTTATCGCCATTACATATAATGTTTACTGACGGTTTTAAATATATGTTCCTTACTAGTTTAAGGAATGGTCCATTTATTCCTAAACTCTCCAGTATTTTTAGGAGGAATGGATGTTGGATTTTATCAAATGCTTTTTCTGCATCTATTGAGATGATCATATTTTTGTTATTTTGGTTATTGATATGGTCAATTATGCTAATAATTTTCCTAATATTGAACCAACCTTATATTCCTGGTATAAATCCCACTTGGTCATAGTGTATTATCCTGGGGACGATTTTCTGTAGTCTTTTTGCTAATATTTTATTTAAGATTTTATCATCAATATTCATTAGGGAGATTGGCCTATAATTTTCTTTCTCTGTTTTCAGCCTACTTGGTTCAGGTATCATTACCTTGTCTGTGTCATAAAAGGAATTTGGTAGGACTCCTTCAATCCTTATTTTTTCAAATAGTTTATATAGCATTGGAGTTCGTTGTTCTTTAATTGCTTGGTAGAATTCACATGTAAATCCATGTGGTCCTGGGAACTTTTACTTAGGGAGTTGGTTAATAGCTTGTTCTGTTTCTTTTTCTGAAATGGGACTATTTAGACTATTTACTTCTTCCTCTCTTAATCTGGGCAAGCTATATTTGTGAAGGTATTCTTCCATTTCATTTATGTTATCGAATTTATTGGCATAAAGTTGAGCAAAGTAGCTCCTACCTATTGTTCTAATTTCCTCTTCATTAGTGGTGAGTTCTCCCTTTTCATTTTTTTTAAATTTTATTTATTTATAGTTTTTTGACAGTATATATGCATAAGTATTTTTTTAAACATTATCCCTTGTATTCATTTTTCCAAATTATCCCCTCCCTCTGTCTACTCCCTCCCCTTGATGACAGGCAGTCTCAAATATTTTACATATGTTACAGTATAACCTAGATACAACATATGTGTGTAAATACCATTTTCTTGTTGCATATTAAGTATTAGATTCTGAAGGTATAAGTAACCTGGGTAGATAGACAGTAGTGCTAACAGTTTACATTAAATTCCCAGTGTTTCTTCTCTGGGTGTAGTTGTTTCTGTCCATCATTGATCAACTGGAAGTGAGTTGGATCTTCTTTATGTTGAAGATATCCACTTCCATCAGAATACATCTTCATACAACATACAGCGATCTTTGGGTTCTATTCATTTCACTCAGCATCATTCATGTAAGTCTCTCCAAGCCTCTCTGTATTCCTCCTGCTGGTCATTTTTTTTACAGAGCAATAATATTCCATAACCTTCATATACTATAATTTACCCAACCATTCTCCAATTGATGGACATCCATTTATCTTCCAGTTTCTAGCCACTATGAAAGGAGCTGCCACAAACATTTTGGCACATAAAGGTTCCTTTCCCTTCCTCAGTATTTCTTTGGGATATAAGCCCAATAGCAGCAATGCTGGATCAAAGGGTATGCAAAGTTTGATAATTTTTTGGGCATAATTCCAGATTGTACTCCAGAATGGTTGGATTCTTTCATAACTCCACCAACAATGCATCAGTGTCCCAGTTTTCCCACATCCCCTCCAACATTCATCATTATTTGTTCCTGTCATCTTAGCCAATCGGACAGGTGTGTAGTGGTAACTGAGAGTTGTCTTAATTTGCATTTTTCTGATCAGTAGTGATTTGGAACCCTCTTTCATATGAGTGGATATAATTTCAATTTCATCATCTGAGAATTGTCTGTTCATATCTTTGACCATTTATCAATTGGAGAATGGCTTTATTTCTTATAAATTAGAGTCAGTTCTCTATATATATTGGAAATGAGACCTTTATCAGAACCTTTAACTTTAAAAATATTTTCCCAATTTGTTACTTCCCTTCTAATCGTGTTTGCATTAGTATTGTTTGTACAGAAACTTTTTAGTTTGATGTAAACAAAATCTTCAATTTTGTGATCAATAATGATCTCTAGTTCTCCTCTGGTCATCAATTCCTTCCTCCTCCACAAGTCTGAGAGGTAGACTATCCTCTGTTCCTCTAATCTATGTATGATCTCATTATTTATGTCTAAGTCATGGACCCATTTTGATATTATCTTGGTATTTGGTGTTAAGTGTGGATCCATATCTAATTTCTGCCATACTAATTTCCAGTTTTCCCAACAGTTTTTTCCAAATAATGAATTTTTATCCCTAATGTTGGTATCTTTGGGTTTGTCAAAGACTAGATTGCTATAGATGTACCCTTTTTTGTCCTTTGTATCTAATCTGTTCCACTGATCTACCGGTCTATTTCTTAGCCAATACCAAATGGTTTTGGTAACTGCTGTTATATAATGTAGCTTTAGATCACTTACACTTTGACCACCTTCATCTGACTTTTTTTTCATTAGTTCAGTTGCAATTCTCGACTTTTTATTCTTCCATATGAATTTTGTTGTTATTTTTTCTAGGTCATTAAAATAGTTTCTTGGGAGTCTGGTTGGTATAGCATCAAATAAATAGATTAGTTTGGGGAGTATTGTCATCTTCCTATCCAAGAGCACTGAATATCTTTCCAATTATTTAAATATGACTTTATTTTTGTGGCAAGTGTTTCGTAATTTTGCTCATATAATTCCTGACTTTTCTTTGGTAGATATATTCCCAAATATTTTATACTCTTAACATTTGTTTGGAATGGAATTCCTCTTTGTATCTCTTGCTGTTGCATTTTGTTGGTGATATATAAAAATGCTGAGGATTTATGTGGATTTATTTTGTATCCTCCCACTTTGCTGAAATTTTGAATTATTTCTAGTAGCTTTTTAGCAGAGTCTTTGGGGTTCTCTAAGTATACCATCATGTCATCTGCAAAGAGTGATAGTTTGATTTCCTCATTTCCTACTCTAATTCCTTGAATCTCTTTCTCGGCTCTTATTGCCGAGGCTAGCATTTCTAGTATTATATTGAATAGTAATGGTGATAGTGGGCAACCTTGTTTCACTCCTGATCTTACTGGGAATGGTTCCAGTTTGACTCCATTGCATATTGTGTTTACTGACGGTCTTAAATATATGCTCCTGATTATTCTAAGGAATAGTCCATTTATTCCTATACTCTCAAGCATTTTTAGTAGGAATGGATGTTGGATTTTATCAAATGATTTTTCTGCATCTATTGAGATGATCATGTGGTTTTTATTAATTTGATTGTTAATATGGTAAATTATACTAATAGTTTTCCTAATATTAAGCCAGCCCTGCATTCCTCTTATAAATCCTACTTGATCATAGTGTATTATCCTGGGGATGATTTTCTGAAGTCTTTTTGCTAATATCTTCTTTAAGATTTTAGCATCAATGTATATTGGTCTGTAGTTTTCTTTCTCAGTTTTCGATCGATCTGGTTTAGGTATCAGTACCATGTCTGTGTCATAAAAGGAGTTTGGTAGGACTCCTTCATCCCCTATTTTTTCAAATAGTTTATAAATCATTGGGGCTAATTGTTCTTTAAATGTTTGGTAGAACTCACATGTAAATCCATCTGGTCTGGGGATTTTTTCCTGGGGAGTTGATTAATAGCTTGTTCTATTTCTTTTTTCTGAAATGGGACTATTTAAGCAATTTACCTCCTCCTCTGTTAATCTAGGAAGCATATATTTTAGGAGGAAGTCATCCTTTTCACTTAAGTTATCAAATTTATTGGCATAAAGTTGGGCAAAGTAATTCCTTATTATTTCTCTAATTTCCTCTTCATTGGTGGAAAGATCCCCCTTTTCATTTGTAAGACTAACAGTTTGATTTTCCTCTTTCCTTTTTCTGATCAGATTTACCAAAGTTTTATCTATTTTATTGGCTTTTTCATAAAACCAACTCTTGGTTTTATTTATTAAGTCAATAGTTTGTTTGTTTTTTTTTTTACTTTCAATATTATTGATTTCTCCTTTTAATTTTTGTATTTCAAGTTTGATTTTTGGTTGGGGGGGTTTAATTTGGTCTTTTTCTAGGTTTTTAAGTTTCAGGCCCAATTTGTTAATCTTCTCTTTCAAATCTTTCTCTTTCTCTTTCAAATAAGCCTCTAAAGATATAAAATTCCGCCTTATTACCGCTTTAGCTGCATCCCACAGATTTTGGTATGATGTCTCATCATTGTCATTATCTTATGTGAAATTATTAATTGTTTCTATAATTTGCTGTTTTACCCAGTCATTCTATAAGATGAAATTATTCAATTTCCAATTACTTTTTGGTCTTTTTACCCCTAACTTCTTACTGAATGTAGCTTTTATTGCATTGTAATCTGAGAAGAAGGCATTTATTATTTCTGCCTTCCTACATTTAATTTTGAGATCTTTATGTCCGAATATATGGTCAATTTTTGTATAGGATCCATGAACTGCTGAGAAGAAAGTATATTCCTTTCTATCGCCATTCAGTTTTCTCCAAAGGTCTATCATACCTAGTTTTTCTAATGTTCTATTTACTTTTTAAATATCTTTCTTATTTGTTTTGTGGTTTGATTTGTCTACATCTGTGAGTGATTTGTCTAAATCTGGGAGTGCGAGGTTTAGATGTCCCATTATTATAGTTTTACTGTCCATTTATTCTTGCAATTCTCTTAACTTTTCCTTTAGAAATTTAGATGCTATACCACTTTGTGCATATATGTTTAGTATTGATATGGCTTCAATGTTTAAGCTACCTTTTAGCAGGATATAGTTTCCATCCTTATCGCTTTTAATTAGATCAATTTCTGCTTTTGCTTGATCTGAGATAAGGATGGCTACCCCTGCTTTTTTGGCTTTACCTGAAGCATAATAGATTCTGCTCCAACTTTTTACCTTTACTCTGCATGTATCTGCCTACTTTAAGTGTGTTTCCTGTAAACAACATATTGTACGGTTCTGACTTTTGATCCAGTCTGCTATCCATCTCAGTTTGATGGGAGCGTTCATCCCATTCACATTTATAGTTAAAATGACTAATTCTGTATTTCCTGCCATCATATTATCTCCAGATTATGCTTTTTCCCTTGACCCCCCTGAACCCCTTCCCTTATATTTAATTTGTAGACCCCACTTGTGCCACGCAGCCCTCCCTTTTTTTTTTGTATCCCTTCCCCTCCTTCCAAGTCCTTTCCCTTATTCCCCTTTTCCTTTTCCCTTTTCCTCTCCCCCCTTTTAATGAGGTGAGAGAGAATTCTCTGAAAAACAAATATGTCAATTATTTACTCTTTGAGACTCTTCTGATGAGAGTAATATTCATGCAATGTTCCTCCCCCTCTCTAAATTCCCTCAGATATGGTATATTTTCTATGCCTCTTCCTGGGATGTAGTTTCCTACTTTTTATCACTCCTTCCCCTTTTTCTTATACTACCCCCTTCCCGTTACTACTCCCCCCTTTTTTTAACATCAGTAAAATCAAATTATCTATGTGGACTTTCTATATATCCACAACAGAGATACAGTTCTCAAGGGTTCTGTGTACCTTTTCCTGTTTCTCTTCAGTCTTGTGGATGTAGATCAAATTTTTTGTTTGTCTGTTTTTTTTTTCTTAGAAACATATGGAATTCCTCTATTTGCTTGAATGACCATCTTCTTCCATGGAAGAAAATGCTAAACTTAGCTGGGTAGTTTATTCTTGGTTGCAATCCTTGATCTTTTGACTTTCTGAATATCAGGTTCCAGGCCCTTCGATCTTTTAATGTGGAGGCAGCCAGATCTTGAGTGACCCTTATTGTGGCCCCTTGATATATGAATTGATTTTTTCTAGATGCTTGCAATAGTCTTTCCTTTGTGTGGTAATTCTGCGGCTTAGCCACAATATTCTGTGGAATTTTTTTTAAGGGTCTTTTTCAGAAGGTGTTTGATGAATTCTTTCCATGCCTATTTTCCCTTCTGTTTCTATTATCTCTGGACAGTTCTCTTTGATGCTTTCTTGTAAAATAGAATCTAGGCTCTCTTTTTGGTCATAGTTTTTGGGAAGTCCAATGATCCTCAGATTATCTCTCCTAGATGTATTTTCCATTTCTATAGATTTTCCCAGTAAGTATTTGATGTTATTCTCCAGCTTTTAATTTTTTTTGTTTTGTTTTGTTTTGTTTGACTTATTCTTGGGTTCTCAATGAATCATTCATGTCTATTTGTTCCATCCTGATTTTTAAGGAGTTATTTTCTTCATTCACAGTTTTTAGTTCTTTTCGTAGATGCCAAATTTAGTTTTTAAATGAATTATTTTGCTCTATTGAATTTTTTTTCCATTTCCATAATTTTTTATAGAATTATTTTCTTTTTCCAATTCAGAAATCCTATTTTCTTGAGACTTTTTTATCTTTTCCAATTCAGAAATCCTTTCTTGAGAATTTTTTATCTTTTCCAATTCAGAAATCCTACCTTCCTGTGATTTTTTAACCTTTTCTAATTCACAAATTTTGTTTCCCTGAATCTCCTGTGAATCCTTTATTTTTTCCAACTCAAATTTCAGAACGTTGTTATTCTTTATCATAACTTCTCTTTCCTTTCCCCATTTTTCTTCAAACTCTCTTAAAATTTTAATTTTCTCTTTTAGGAGAGAGTTATGTGATGGGGGCAGGTATCATTCCCCTTTAGGCTGTTATCTGCAGACTCTCTTCTCTTAACTTCCTTGGGGTTGGATACCCACTCTTTCTCTGTGTAGAAGGAATCAATACTTCTTTTTTGCTTTTTACTCATATCTAAAAAATCTTTTGGGGTCTGTCCTTTGGGTAAGAATTTATTTATTTATTTCTTTACCAGCTTCCTCCCAGACTGGATGGATGCCAGGCTCCTGAGAGCTCTGGGACAGAGTTTCCCTCCCCCTCCCTGGAAGCGCCTCAGGAGATTAGTACTGCTGTTTCTGCACTATGAGGGTTTCCCAGTGAAGGACCCCCTGCTGTGTGTCCCAGAGACTTCCCTGAGGTTTAAGACTGAACAGTAAAGGTGACACAAAGCCCAGCCAATGCGTCCCCTGGGGTGTGGATGTCAGCAGCTGATGTGAAAAAGCCCCTGCGCTCAAACTGGAAGTTGTCTGCCCAGAAACTCCAGTACCTATTTCAAAGGTTCCTCTTCTCTGGGACTTCAGTGGCTGAGTTCCACAGCCTCCAGGTGAGCCAGGCACTATGTGAATTAGATGTTGCCTTGTGGTGTGTCCCTGCTTTTAAAGCTCTTAACTACTCCCAGGTGAAGCCCCGGACAGCCCAAGTTAGCCACACCTGCAGTGCTGAGATCTGTTGAGTCACTTCTTGATTGGGGTGGTTCTAGTATCTGGCTTTATATTTTAAAGTGCCTTGATTTCTCTTCTGAGCTGCTGTTTTATAAGCAGAGAAGAGCTAACAGGCTGTGCCAGATTCTTCTATCTCAGTGGCTTCTCTGATCCCTGAGTTCTCCTGAGCCCAAATCGGTGCAGTGAGCTAGTACCTCACCCTGTCTGTGCTGGCCTTTTTTCTTCCTCCCCTGGGAACTGACCTTTTCTATTGAAACTCCAGATTCTCTTCAGCTGGTAAGTCGTGCTTCCAGTCCTTGTGGTTTCTATCAGTCCAGCGTTATTTTTGAGGCTGATTTAACTAACTGGTATTGAGGGAAGAAGGGAGGTCACAAAATCACGTGTATCTTCTCTGGCATCTTGGCTCTGCTTCCCCTCCCTTTTCATTTTTAAGACTTACAATTTGCTTTTCCTCTTTCCTTTTTTAAATCATATTCACTAAGTGTTTGTCTATTTTGTTGGTTTTTTTCATAGAAACAACTCTTATATTAATTAATTCAATAGTGTTTTTTTTTGTTTTTTGTTTTTTGTTTTTTTTTTTTACTTTCAATTTCATTAATCTCACTTTCTATTTTTAGAATTTCAAGTTTCGTGTTTGTCTGGGGTTTTTAAATTTGTTCCTTTTCTAGCATTTTTAGTTGTAAACTCAATTCATTGAACTTCTATTTTTCTATTTTATGCAAATAGGCCTCTAGAGATATAAAACTTCACCTTTTTACTGCTTTGGCTGTATCCCACACATTTTGTTATGATGTCTCATTATTGTCATTTTCTTGGGTGAAGTTATTAATTATGTCTATGATCTGCTGTTTTACCCAATCGGTCTTTAGTATAAGATTATTTAGTTTCCAATTATTTTTGGTCTATTTTCCCCTGGCTTTTTATTAAATGTAATTTTAATTGCATTGTGGTCTGAAGAGGATGCATTTACTATTTCTTACTCATTTGATTGTGAGGTTTTTATGTCCTAGTATATGATCAATTTTTATATAGGTTCCATGAACTGCTGAGAAGAAAGTGTACTCCTTTCTGTCTCCATTTAGCTTTTGCCAAAGATCTATCATATCAAACTTTTCTAGTATTCTATTTACCTCTTTGACTTCTTTCTTATTCATTTTGTTGTTTGATTTATCTAATTCTGAGAGTGCAAGGTTGAAATCTCCCACTATTATAGTTGTCTATTTCTCCTTGCAGCTCTCTTAATTTCTCTTTTAAAAATTTAGATGTTGCACCATTTGGTGAGCATATGTTTAATACTGATACTGCTTCATTATCTATACTACTCTTTAGCAGGATATAATGCCCTTCCTTATCTCTTTTAATTAGATCAATTTTTGTTTTTGCTTGCTCTGAGATGAGGATGGCTACCCTTGCTTTATTGGCTTCACCTGAAGCCTAATAGTAGTTACAGACTGCGGGAGTCAGCAGCGAGGCACTAGATGGACAGTGATGGCTGTGCTGCATCTGGGCTCTGAGGCTCTAAGAAGGCGCTGAGTCACTCTGGGTGGGGTTTGGGGGTGGCCGGGTTTAGAGAAGCTAGGTTTATGGGGGTTTTATTCTTTACCTCCGGTGTTTACAACTTCTCTGCTGCTCCTGGCTTGCTGCCAAGATGGAACATTCACACTGGGGTAAAAGTCTTTTTCTCAGAAACGGGAGAGATCGTACCCATCCTCCCTCTGGTCTGAGCTGTGTGAGCTGCCTGGCTGGCTCTCACTGCTTGCCCTCAGTCTGCACCTAGCTTGTTTGTCCCTTCCCCAGAGCAATCACAGACCTTTTCTGGCGAATTTCAAGGATGTCTTCTGTTGGTGATTACTTGTGAGTTTCTTTTCCAGTCAATAATTAATTCTTAGGCTTGTCATGAAGTAAGTTCTGAGAGAAAACGCAGAGCTCAAGCAGCTGTCTGCCTCTGTGCTGCCTTCTTGGCCGGAAGTCCTCACCTCCTTATGTTGGCAAAAAGCCTGTATTTGAAAATCAAATTTTCTATTCAGCTCTGGTCTTTTCATTACAAATGTTTGATAATCCTCTATTTCATTGTATGATGACCTTTTCCCCTGAAGGATTATACTCACTTTTGCTGGATTGGTGATTTGTGGTTGCAATCCTACCCAGCTCCATTGCTCTCTAGAATAACATTCCAAACACTCTAGCCTTTTAATGTAGAAGCTGCTAAATCTTGGATTATCCTGACTGTGGCTACACTCTAACCGAATTGTTTCTTCCTGCAGGTTTGCAATATTTTCTCCTTGATTTGAGAGTTGCAGAATTTTACTTTAATATTCCTATGAGTTTTCATTTTGGGATCTCTTCCAAGAAGTGATTGGCTGCTAAATCTTGTATTAACCTGACTATGGCTGCAGTATAATTGAATTGTTTAATTCTGACTGGTTATAATATTTTCTCTTTGATCTGATAACTTTAGAAATTAGTTTAATTCTAGAAATTAGCTACAATATTCCTTTCAGTTTTTATATTGGGGGTCTCTTTCAGGAAGTGATCCATCGATTCTTTCAATGAGTCATTTTACCCTCTGGTTCTAGGATATAAGAGCAGTTTTCCTCAATGATTTTTTTGAAAGGTTATCCAGACTCTTTTTTTTTTATCATGTCTTTCAGGTAGTCCAATAATTTTTAGATTGACTTTGCTGGAACTTTTTTCAAATGAGGCATTTTAATTTTTCTTCTATTTTTCTTTATTTTATTCTTTTTATTTTTGCTTTTATTTGACTGATTCCTGATATCTCAATGAGTCATTCACTTCTGTTTGTCCAATTCTAATTTTTATTGACTTATTTTCTTCAGTTAGCATTCCTTTTATATTTGACCAGTTGTACTTTGAAAAGGGATTTTTGTCCAGTGGATTTTTTTCCCATTTCAACAGTTTTTTGGTTTGTTTGTTTTTAAGAATTATTTTCGTTTTCCATTTTGCCAATTTTATTTTTTAAGAAATTGTTTTATTCCATATATTTTTCCATTTTTCCAATTTTATTTTTTAAGGATTTGTTTTCTTCAGTCATTTTCTGTGCTTTCTTTTCCAGCCTGTTGCCTTTTCCCAACTTTTCTCTTACATAGCTTTTCTCCTGCATAGCTCTCACTTATTTTCCCTATTTTTCTTCCATTTTTCCTTTAAGATTCATTTCCAACTCTTGATAAAAAGCTTTTTGATATTGAGTTCTTGAGATCAGTTCACATACCCCTTTGAGCTTTACCTGAAGGCATGTTGCCTCTCCTGGTTATGTATTCTGATTTTCCCTATTTCTATAGTAGCTTTCTATGGTCAGACATCTTGTTACTTTTTGCTCCTTTTTAAAAGTACAGAACAGAGAGGATTGTCCCAATCTTCTTTTTTGCAAGGGAACAAGGGCCTCTCACTGATTCTGCTGGGGCCAGTGATACTGCAGATTTAAATATTGGGCTGAAAAAAAAAATCATTGGGCTGAGTGAGCCTGGCTAAGTCCCATTTGTCATTTCTTTGTTTGTCTGTTTATTTATTTATTTATTGTAGTTGTGTTGAAGGTTTCACATATGGTTTGCTGATAAACTGGCCTTTTGAACAAGAAAAGAGTAGCCAACACTGGGTCATTTACCCCCAGCCCAATTGAGCCAGATCTTTGCTGAAGACCTTCCAAGATATCTTAAATTGGAAAATTATTACACTCTGAATGTTTGTGGGTTCTGTTGCTCCAGATTCCATTCAGAAGCTTGATCTAGCATTGATTTGGAGGATTTGTTCTTTGACCCACTTATAATTTAGGATTTGATTATTTAGTTTTCAATAAATTTTTAATCTCTGTTTCTACTGCCCTTTGTTGAATTTAATCTTACTGCATTGGGATCTGAAAAGACTACGTTTAATAATCTTGAATGACTCTGGGAGTCCAGCTAGAGGAATAAGCAGGAAATCATTGTAACTCTCCCATATTTGCCTCCGAAACCAATCTGGGTACAGTATAATCATCAAAAAGATGGGAAGAAGCAATCTGTGAGTCCAAGAAACTTGGCAGATCAGCAGGAAATATGTGAGAGAAAAAGAGAGGACAGTCCAAGGCAGCAAATAAGGCAGTAGCAAGCCCTAGCTCAGCAGCCATAGGTAGAACCTGAGCACCTGTATGGTGGTATGGGCAAATGGCAACACTAGGACCCCCCAAATACCTCAGTATGGTCAGGGGAACAGAGAGACTGTAGCTTTGAGAAGTGTTACAGTGTAGCCCCAGATAAACAGGCAGTCTCCAGAGGCCACTCCTCCTTTCAGGGCAGCCCCCAGGTAAAGTAGATCCCAGATCTTCAAGTGCCTAAACAACAGGCAGCTGCCAGTGACTGGATCACCACATCTTTTGGTGTATGGGACTGAGGATGCAGAAGCCCTTCAGGGACCTGAGTACACACCAGACACCACCACTTATAGCCTCAGCCAGTACCAAGTATGCTATGAGAATTGCAGCAGTGCCAAAAGATGAGCAAAAAAGATCACAAAAAGAATCTGAGCATAGAAAGTTATTGTGGGGAAAAGATCAAGATATAAACTCAGAAAAGGATAGCAAAGTCAAAACATGCATAGGCAAAACCCCAAAGAAAAGTTAATTTTTTTTTTTCCTGATTTTTTTCTTCTACTTTTCCTGAGTTCCCTTCTGAGCTCACCTAGGAGTCCTTTCTGTGCTTGAAACCACTTCCCCTTTTTCTGTAGGATGGGGTAGGGTGGCTGGATACTGTTGGAGGCTTTAGGGATCTGGGTACTGAGCCAGTGTCCTAGTGTTTGCATCTGCCATCTGCTGAGGCTGTTGAAGTGTTTCTGCATTTTTCCAGGGACCACTGGTGGCTGCCTGTTTGCTTAGGTACCTATAGGTTTGGGTCTACCTGCTTGCCCAGGGCTACATTGAAGCACATGGAGGTCTGGCTTCTGGAGGTTGCCAATTTGCCTGGGGCTATGCTGAAGCATGTGGCAGTTCTCATAGCTGTAATTTGCCTGTTACCCTGACTGTGCCAAAGTATATGGTGAACCCAGATGTTGGATCAGTGAGCTGGTACTCTAAAGATCTACTGCTGGTTTGCTGAGGTGGGGCTCACTCCTGGTTTGCTGGGATGCTTCCTGTTCTGGACTGCACTTCCCTTTGATTCAAGTGAGACCTTTCCTGCCAATCTTCCTTTATTCTTGGTCTCACAGACTGATGTTTCTACTGTTATAGGATTTGTATTGTATCATGTTTTGTGGAGGTGAATATGGGAGAGTTAAAAGTGATTTACTGTTTACTCTGCTATCTTGATTATCTTGACTGAATGTTAACTTGTTGAAAAATGTTATCATATATCTTTATAGATATATGATAACATTAACTACTGATAACCAGTTTATGATTCCATTATTTCAATATCTCAAATCATTCTTTAATTCCCACACAAATAGACTTCTTAATTCCCTTTGGTGCTCTATTAGGTGTGATATTAGAGAGTTAGAATCAGAGAATATAGGTTTAAAGAGAGTTAACATTTCTATGGGATAAAAAACTAAATGGTTCAAAATAAATATCTTTTTTAAAAAATATTTTATTTATTGGCAATGAAGCATTTAACCTTTAGACTAACAATAATTAAACCTTATTCCATATTATAAAGGAGAAAATCAATAAAACATGCCCTTTAAACTTCTAAAAATACAATTAATGCCTTTGCAAATTCAATACACAATTCTCTCTTCTTTAATTTTCCAAATCTGAAAATCATAGGAAAATGTTATTTACCATCTGATAGTTTTTTTAAATAGTTTTTTATTTATAAGATATATACATGGGTTATTTTACAACATGACAATTGCCAAACCTTTTGTTCTCATTTTTCCCCTCCTTCTGCCCCCGCTCAAGATGGCAGGTTGACCAATATATGTTAAATATATTAGAGTATAAATTAAACTCAATATATGTATACATGTCTAAACAGTTGTTTTGCTGTACAAAAAAAAAATCGGACTTTGAAATAGAGTACAATTAGCCTGTGAAGGAAATCCAAAATGCAGGCAGACAAAAATAGAGGGATTGGGAATTCTATGTAGTGGTCATGTTCAGAGACTTTCAGAAAGTTTGTTAAGACACAAAATAGCTTGTGATGGTTTCACTTTACACAACCAATAGACATCTCTACAATGTGTTGGAACTTTGGAGATTATTTCTAATCATTTTCAAAGAGCCTCCACTTTACTTCTAAGGCCAATAAACCGCCTGAAAATCCTTAAGTGTTTCACACTAGAAATGTTGACATAGCTTTTTTTCTATTATGTACCCTTAAATTTGACAATCTCTACTAAAATTGAAAGGGGACCAAAAAAGCTATTTTTTTCTAGTTTTCAGTGCTACTCATAATGTTGTGCTTGAACAATCAAAGTACTCCTATCACTATGTGTTTATGTTCCACATGTGTATTATTACTGAAGAATATGAAATCTTTCTATTGAAGCATATCCAAAAATGGTTAAATGGTATTATTGAATTTTTAAAGGCAAATTGTTTCTTTGTTATTTTAGAACAACCCTTATGCTTGCCCTCAGTTCGGAATTCACAGAAATGGTCAGTGTTCTTCTTCAACATAATGCTGATCTCACTATCAAAGATCAATTGGGACGGACAGCTGAGACATATGCTAGGATCTATAATTATCCTCAGTAAGAGCTAACATAATTCTAATTGTCTTTATATAACTGCATCTAAAAGAATTTTTCCTCCATAAAATTGAGAGTGAATCTGGCTTTCATAGTTGCATATTATAATAATTGTCTGGAAAATACCCTGGCGAACTCCAGTTCTTGAGAACTGCCGCATGCTTCAGCATAGCCCCAGGAAAACGGGCAGCCTCTAGCAGACAGACCTCTACCTGTTTCATATTTAAGGGTACTAAGAAGAAATTGATCAAATGGCAAATTTAAGTTATCAAAGTTCAGGAGGGAATAAGTAAGAGAAAGGATACAAGGTAGAGTCACAGTATCAGATTAGAATTTTCAGAGGTAATAATGAAAATAGCTGCCATTTTTGTAGTTTTTTAAGGATGTCCAATGTTTTATATACATCTTCACAAAAGTTATATCATTTAATAATAATGCACATTTATAGAAACTGTAGGGTTTTTTGTTTGTTTGTGTTTGTTTCTATTTTAATTTCTTGCTTACCTCTCTTAATTGTACGAGACCTAAAGTTAGTTTTAGGTAAAATCACGTTATGTCTTGGATGCCTTCACATGAGTGCTAACTAAAAAGGATCATAAATGGATCCTCAATTTGGAGTCAGGAGATCTGGGGAGAGATCATGCCTCTCACCCTCTGTGTGACCTTAGACAAGAGTAATCTTTATAGAATGGAGTTATTTAATTGATAAAATAGAGACATTAGATGTAATGACCTAATACTGATTAATTAATGACTATAATACTGATTCTGAAGATGTTTATTGCATCTAGTGTGAATGATTAATTTTGTTCTTCAGACTTTGTTAAAACAATAAAAATTTGGTGATCTGATTTGAAATATACATACACTTGTCATATATAATTTTATCTTGATTTCTATAGACTTATTATATTTTATCTTTTATTTTAGACATATTTATCACAAACAAATTGAACAATATATACTCCCTCCTCTCCAAGCCAGCAATTTAGAGAAGGCTTCCAATACCGGATTTGTTTTGGGTACCCCTTCCATGGATAAAAAAGGTAGAATTTATTGATCCAAATAAATAATATTAAAAATAATGTAGAACAATTTTAAAATTCATATGTTCTCTATTTTTTCTATTTCCATTTTATATTTTAAAAGCATAGCACTGATTTACTTTTGGTTACCTAATTACCTACCTACCCACCTACTACCCTGAAATGACAAAAACAGTGTTTGTGTTCTGTTTAAATCATATTGTCATTGCTCAAAAAATTTTGTAGAAATGCTCTAAAATTATGCTTTTCATATTAATTTCATGTTTTAATATTTAAGTTTTTATTGTATTTTAGTTATATCAGAAGAAAATTCTTCAGAAGCCTCTATACAAAGGTAGGTTTTACAGCAAGTTAACATTTCTTTTAGTTAATCCTCATGATCCATCTTCAACAGGTTTTTCAATCCAAAGCAAAGCAGACTCTCATGTCCCCAAAAGGTGTATCTTCAATTTAACCAATTCCCATATTTTATCTTCATTATCTTTCAAAAAATGAGGTTTACTACACATCTAATAGGTAATATGTATATATGTTACGTGTATAAATATATAGTACTAAAAAAATTGCAAAACACACTAATAAACATACACATGTATGTATGTACACTCTATATATATATATATATATATATATATATATATATATATATATATATATATATATATATATATATATATATATATATATATATATATATATATATATATATATATATATATATGCATGTGTGCATGCACACGTGCCTGCTTGTTTTTTTATTTTTTCCTTTAATTTCTTAAATATTTTCCCCAGTTACATTCAAAACTTTTTTATATTTGTTTTTAAGATTTTTTGAGTTCTAATTCTCTCCTTTACGCCCACACACAATTAAGTAACCACATGTAAAATTATGCAAAACTTTTCCATAAAAGTCAAGTTATGAAAGAAAGCATAGATCTTCCACCCTAATGAAAATAAAAACCCTCAATAAAAATTAAGAAAAAAATAAAGATATAGAGTAATAGAGAATGCCTTGATCCATATTCAGACACCATCAGTTCCTTCTCTCGTTATGGATGGGATTTTTCTTCATAAGTTCTTTAGAGTGCATGGGGAATATTCTACTTCTGAGAATAACAAAGTCATTTACATCTATTTATTCCAGAACAGAGCTATTTCTTTGTATGTAGTACATTTCACTTTCTTCATAGAAAACTTTTCAATTCTTTTTTTTTTTCCTGAGAGTATCCTACTCATCATTTTTCAGAAAACATAATATTCTATCAGAGATTCTTGCTTGGAATTTGTTTTTTACAATTACTATTGCTAATTGTATTTTCACCCATTTATTCTCTCTCTCTTTTCATCCTCTTCCTTTTCAAAAGTGTTTTGCTACTGACCATTTCTCCCCTAAAATGCCCTCGTTTTTATCTCTCTCCTGCCTCTGCCCACATCTCATTCTGCTGCTGTTTTCTTGCAGGGTAAGATAGATTTTATACCCCTATTGAGTATGTATGTTACTTCTATTTGAGACAATCTGATTAGAGAAAGGTGCACTCACTCACCCTCTCCTTCCCCTCATGTACTTTATTATAAAAGTTTTTCCTCTTTTTTTTTAAATGGCAGATACTTTTCACCATTCCACTTTAGTCAGTACATTCCCCTTTCATCTCTTAAGTTCATTAATTTTTAAAAAGATATTATCCCTCCAGATTCAACTCATACCTGGGCCTTCTATTTAGATATACTCCTTTTAACTTCCATAAAAAAGAAAATGTTCTAATGAGTTACAAGTATTATTCCTCCCATGTAGGAATATAAACAGATGAACCTCAAGTCCTTTATGATTTCACTTTCCTGATTATCTCCTTATGCTTCTGCAGAGTTCTGTATTTGAAAATCACATTTTCCTTTCAGCTCTGGTCTTATCACAAAAGTGTGAAAATCTTGCTTGAATGGCTTCTTCCTCTGAAGGATTATACTCAGTTTTGCTGGGTAGGTGATTCTTGGTTGCTATCCTAGCTTTATTGGTCTCCAGCATATCATTATAAGCCCTCCAGTGCTTTTAAAGTAGAAGCTGCTAAAATGTGTGTTCTGAGTGTGGCTTCACTAATCTTGAATTGTTTCTTTCAGGATGCTTGCAATATTTTCTCCTTGACCTGGGAGTTCTAGAATTTGGCTGTAATATTCATGGGAGTTTTATTTTGGAATCTTTTTTCAGGAGGTCATCAGTTGATTCTTTCAATTTTTATTTTACCTTCAGCTTCTAGAATATCAGGACAGTTTTCCTTGATAATTTCTTGAAATATGATTCCAGGATCTTTTTTTGATCATGACTTTCAGCTTAGACTAATACTTTACAAATTCTCTCTCCTGAATCTATTTTCCAGGTCAGTTGTTTGTCCAATAAGTTATTTCACTTTTTTTTTGGTTTTGTTTCATGGCATCTTGATGCCTCATAAAGTCCATGTGCTTCCATTTGCTCAATTCTGTTTTTTTAAGGAATTGTTGTCTTCAGTGAGATTTTACCTCCTCCCTCTAGTTGACCAGTTTTTCTTTTTAATGCATTCTTTTCCTCATTAGATTTTTGTATTTCCTTTTGCACTCTCTCAATTCTTGCCCTAATTTTTCCTCTATCTCTCTTCCTTGATTTTCAAAGTCCCTTTTGAGCTCTTCCATGGCCTGAATCCAATTGCTACTTTTCTTTGAGCTTTGGATGTAGGAGCTTTGACTTTATCATCTTCTGGTGTGTTTTGATCCTCCTTGTCACCATTATAACTTTCAGATGTCAGAAACTCTTATTTTCTGCTCATCTTCCTAATCTATTGCTAGGCTTTTGACAGTTTGTTAAAGTAGAGCTTTGTCTCCAGGATGGAGGATGCATCCTCCCATACTTCAACAATTTTGTGCAGCTGTTTTCAAAAATCTTGATAGGAATCTGACCCCAGGCACTCTTTTCAACCCTGGAGCTGTTAGTTGTGTCCCGCCCCAATGAAGCTCTAGTTGATCAATTGTGCTGACAGGGGCTGGACTCTGCTGGTCTAGGCTGTGCTGGGACTGAACACCAGACTCCCACCACTTTTGTGTGTGCTGATTTATCTATTGGATTGGCAACTGTATTAAGAATTTTGTTTGGGAACACTGAAGG
Source organism: Sminthopsis crassicaudata (assembly GCF_048593235.1). NCBI lineage: Eukaryota > Metazoa > Chordata > Mammalia > Dasyuromorphia > Dasyuridae > Sminthopsis > Sminthopsis crassicaudata. The sequence continues at coordinate 270,575,678 of NC_133621.1, read as the reverse complement.
ATTAAGGTACTGGCTTGGGTTTACAAAATTAGTATGTGATGAAGAACTTGAATCCATTACATTTTTATCCCATATCTAATTCCTAGCCACAATATCCCAATATAGCTATTAAAAATAATTCTATTTGGATGAAGAATGAACCAGCTATGTTCTTTTATATGGCTGTACTATGTATTAATCACCTGAGATGCATTTCTCATAAGCTTTTTTAGGCACATCTGCAGTGCAAATAGGTATCATCTTATACTTGTGGTAATTTATCCAAGTGCTCAGGGAAAGGAGTTATCAACATGGGGAGGGAATGTCACTGGGACCAAGGTCCTAAGTCAAGACAATAAATGGAATTGGAAATTTCTCAGCAAGGAGAGAAGTAATAAAAAAGAAGAGGGGCCATTCTGGTGAATGGTTTCTGCTGGGACCCCTCATGGACAACAATAGTTGAACCTTTGGCAATTGTTCCCAATTAGAGACGTGGGGAATCTGGCATTGCATTTTGAGAAGTGGATAGTCTTTAAAAAATCTCTGAAATTCCTAGAAGCTGATGTGGCAAAGCATTAGTTGTTAGGGACCTCATTTTCCCACAGTATAGAATGTTATTTTTCAGTGACCCACAGATTCTATTCTCTTTGTTGATTCCAGTTACAAGATTTATATAGAAGTCTTAATAGAGAAGAAGTTTAAGGAGAAAAGCCTTTCTAGTTCTAGATGATCAAGTAGAATGGATTATTCCTAGAAGTTTTTGAAAAAAATAAATCAAAAAGAGAATATACAAGAGGCAAAAAAGGGAGTGATTGTGTCAGAAGGTCAGTGGGAAGAATACTGTCATGCAGAAAAGCTGAATATTTGATACTTTTTTTTCTACTTGTATAAAAAAGAAATATCAGATATATGAAGTACCCAGGCATCAGTTGAAAGAGCAATTTGTAGTGTAATCAATTCACCAGAGAGATTTATCACAACCACAAAGGATGGCATTTATAAATATGAGAAACTCATGGGTTAAATCATGTATGAATGAGCAAGATGCTTCCAGTGATTTAGCTTTTTAAAGTTAGAAGAAAGTGGGTGAGGGAAGTAGCATGTTGATCTAGAGAGTAAGGAGGCAATTAGGGAGAAGTTGGGAGAGGACAGAGAGGGACTTAGTAAAAACAAACTCTTATGTAGATTGTGTCTATTTGTAGTTGCAGGATCCTTAATGAGATGATTGAGTTAGTCTTAGATATGCTGATAAAACAGTCCCAGGAAACAGATCTTCTATGGTATGGGATTATGGTTGACAGACTTGTTGCATTATTTACATTATTCCTATGAATGGGGACAGAATGAATTCTTTTAGATCTAAATTTAAGGAGAAGGAAATGTAAATATAATTTTTTAGTCTTGAGAATTTAGAAAAAAAGATAAAATTGAAAGATAATAATAAAGAAATTCAGGAGACCTTGAAAAATTGAAGTGACTCGAGCTGAAGATTCTATCTAAAGGAAGTAAAGAAAGTGTGCCCAAGGAGAAGGATTTGAAAAGACAGAGGAGGACATAAGAGGATAACTTGAAGGCTATGAGGAGGGGTTGGAGATGGATTTCAGCTGAAAAGGAGGATGTTTTAAAAAAAAACAAAAACAAAATCAAATATGGAAAGTCAGTTGGCAAGGTTAAGGAGAAGAAAAAGGAAATTGGGGGTGTCTATAAAGGATTAGAATTATAAAAAGAAAACTGTCTTGATAGTAACAGATCCTAAGGAACTGAAAAGAGAAAGACCTTGGGTTTGCTGGGCAAGGGAGCGAATCTGGGAGTAAAGAAAAACTGGGTTCAATTTCCCTCAGCAAGTGTTCCCAGCAACTCTCTGACAAACAACAGTTGCCAATCTGCATTATTTCCTCTCTGGAAGTTCCCTGCATCAAGCCATCACAAGTCATATATACCCCAGTCTCTTGAATTCTGAACCCAACTCTCCTGCCCCTCCTCCCCAAATAAATTGATAAATGTAGAGTTGAAATTCCCTGAAAGCAGATTACCACAGCAAATGTACCAAATATTTCTAGCAAGGAAGATAGACTAATAATTTTATTGCATGTACATATAAAGAACCAGGTAAATTTTTTACTGAATTGATTTTTCGGATTCAATGGTTCATAGAAATCTTCTGTAAGGAGATGTCTTCGATTAGGTCCTGAAGAAAATGGTGCACTTGGATTAGTGGTGGGTAGGAAATGGACATTCCAACCAAAAAGCATATGTCTTAATTTATTATACAAATGGTTGATATTCTATCATAGATTACACCAGGTTCATCAATGATTATATTATACCTAGGAATGGTTGCCCTTATATTAAATACATTTCTGAGCCTGGAATGTATGAGCAATTCATGTATCTAAAGGGCAAAAAGGGAAAGCAGTAAGTAGAGTCCTGGCCTTGGAATTCACAAGACTCATCTTTATGAGTTCTAATCTGGATCAGATACTTATTAGTTTGTGACTCCAGGGCAAGGCAATTAATCCTGTTTGCCTCAGTTTCCTCATCTATGAAACAATGCTGGGAAAAGAAAGGACAAACCTCTTTGGTACCTTTGCCAATAAAATGCCAAATGGGGTCACCAAGAGTCAAGACACCACTGAAATTATTGAACAGCAACAGATACAACTCATATGTAGGGTTGAAACTTGGGGAGGGTAACTTTAAGAAAAAATAACTCGGTGAAAATGTTTGTCAGAAGCTAATAACAAAGGCACAGTAAACAGGGACCTATTACAAATAGATTGTAGGGTTTTGATTCTGTGATGTATAATGACCCTTTATGTTCATTTGTCAACTTTAGAGAAGTGTAAAAATAGGAAGAGATTATCCTGGAGGAAATATCCACTGATAGCCTCTACACTGATATCTTCTTGGCAAAAATGAGTCTTGGAATAGGAATGATTGAAATATTAAGTCATTCTTTGTAATGTGTCATTTGGTGGTAAAGCACCTTGTAACAAACACCTAAGAGGCCTTCCTTGTTGATTGTCTTCTGGGAATAAAACTACTAATTTTTGGTTTCTTTTTAAAAGACTCCCTGAAAAACCAGGAGCTGATGATTGCTGGCCAAGTGTGGATGACAAAATTAGTTCTGAAAAGGAGGTAAGATTTCTTTATTGAATTTTTTTCCTACTTTTAAATTTCAGTTTGGAGGGTGCTTTGATTTGTTAAAAACTATATAGTAAATATAATCTCTTTAGTGTTTAACACATTAAAGACCCAAATGAACTTTAATAGATTGAGATTTTACCTCAAATAAGGTAAAAGCAAATAAGTTTTAGTCTTGTGTCAAGCTTTCTTTTAATTTTTGTTTTGTTGGTGTATGTGTGTGCTTTCTGAAAAACGAGATGTGTAATGCCAGAGAACCTGAGGCAAGATAGAGATTGGAGAGTTTTTAATATTTTATTTGAAAATAAATTGTGCTGGGGGCATGTTTCTCCCAGGGCTGATGTCTCAAAGCAGTCAGCAGCTAATGTGTGTTTCCCATGAAGTATGTATATGTCCATGGCTCCCAGCTATCAGGGTACACTAAAGCAGGGGCAGAGTCAGAGCACTGAGAGCGTGAATGGACTAATCAATCTGGTTCTGACAGGGTCGGGGGAGCACCAGACATTCTAATAAATTGGGATCAAGAACAATGACAGAATGGGGGGAAGCACCAAACATTCTGATAAGAAGTTCTGATAAGTATTCCCTTGTACCTTTGTATTTATCTGTGCACTGAAAAGTGTATTAGATTTGGAACAGAGGATCAGGCTTCATGTACCGTGACTGCCACTCTTAAATATATATGATAGTTTGTTTTTTTGTTTTGTTTTGTATTCTAAATGATACTTTAGATCCCTTCTAGTTCCCAGTCTATGAGCTATTCCATAATATTGCTTTTCTCCAAATGTTGGTTGTATAAATTGCTTCCATTTTTTTTCTTGTTAAATATGGCTAGAACAGCTATGAATATTTTTGTATACCTAGATCCTATTTTTCCTTCCTGTGTTCTCAGTATTAGAATTCCATAACAATGGAGTCAGAATATATGATCAATTTTATGACTCTATTATGTTGTTCTCTAAACCATCTTGACCAATGTGCAGTTCTATTAGTAGTATATTGGTGTTACATATTGGTAGTATGTATTTCCCATTATTTGTACTTTTCTTTTATTTTTCTGTGGCATTTTATTTTTAAAATACATTTTATTTGAAAAATCAAATTAAGAAAAAAAGAAAACAGAAAAGAAATAAAAAAAAAAACAAAATACAGCAAAACAAAAGAGAACATAGTCATGTACCCAGCAGATCATCGGGGAGGATTCAAAATCTAAAACATAAATTATTAGATCAAGAAAGTATATATATATATATATATATATATATATATATATATATATATATATATATATATATATATATATATATATATATATATATATTTGTAGAAGAAATTATATTCATGATGTCCATTTTTTCTTTACTTCCTTGTAAATTGTTCCTTGGTTCTCTACTGCATACCTAATTTAATTTTTTCTTTTTTTCCCTTTTTAATCTTCCTCCTCCATTACTCTAATGTAAACTACAATTAAGAAAAGATACATATGTATCTTGTATACATAGGTAGATATATACATACATACATACACACAGTCACATATCTTTCCTATCCCTGCTGACTCTTTAAATAAATTTTGCTGGCTAACTTGCCCAAGGGTCCTTCCCTTTTCTAATTCCTTAACCCTTTGTTTCCCTATGCACCTATCCCTCCCCATTATTTCTTTTGGATTAGATTTTGTAGGGACTATATCATATATATATATATATATATATATATATATATATATATAGTGTTCCTTATTGAATCCATTCTTCTTCTGCACTACTTTTGTATAACAGGATTACTATTTTTACCTTAACCTCTGCAATCTTTCTTTTGAGCTCTTTTATTCATGTGAATATTAAACATATAGTATGCCATTTTGCCATAATAAAGAAAAATAATTTATTGATCATTTCAACAATTTGTCCAAGTTGAGTATTTTAATCGTGATCTTTGATATTGGCTATTTTTTTTTAATTCAGGTTTTGTTGATGGAAAGTCCTGAAAATCTACAATTTAATTAAATATCCATTTTTTTCTCATTCAAAAATTACAGATAATTTTGCTGTCCTTAGGTTGCTCAGGTCTTTTGATTTTGGGTAGATAGATATGATTCCAGGAGTTGTGTTTTTTTTTACTGTAACAACTGATAAATCTTGTGCAATTCTAACTATAGCATCAGCATACTTGAATTTTTTTTCATGTTTCTTGCAAAAAATTTTTTTCTTTATCTGATCTCAAGAGCTATCATTTTTTCTTAAGGTATGTTCAACATTCTGTTCTATTTTCTCATTCTTTATAATCTGTTTTGTTATATCTTCGTCTCTCATAGCTTAATTGGCTTGCCCAGTTCTTATTTTCAAAGAATTATTTTCATCTTTGAGACTCTGTACCTCTTTTCTGGTTGATAACTTTTTTATTCATAATCTTGTTTTTCTTGGATGGTTATTTATTTTTCATCATGTTTCTCATTTGATTTTTAAATTCTGTTTTGAGTTCTATAAATTCTGGGCGAGGAGCTATTTCATGTTATTCTTTGGGGTAAACTTTTGTGACTTAAGTGTCCACCTTTGAAGATGAATCCAGATCTTTCCTGTTTTTATTCTATGTTTCAGTGGCAGGGTTTCATCTTTGCCAGTTCAAAAAAAATTTTAAGAGGTATTAGTGTAAGCATCTCTAATCTTTGGGTGGAGGGATGGTGCCTCAAGCTTCCTTTGAGTTCTCCACTTTGATCAGGAATGCCAAACCAAGAGCTCCACCCTCCTGCAAGTGCCCACAGCTAGCAGCATATCTGTCCTACTGCTTCTGCACTTAGCTAGTGCTGGTTCCTTCTCACCTGGGTCAGCAGCAGAGCTGGGCCTGGCATTCCCATTCAGGCAAGTGTTATTCGGTCTTCCCAGACTCAACCTTAAGTTGACAGTCTTGAAGGTGAAAGTCTCTGTGATTTCTTCAGAGGCTTCAGCCACACCCAGGTAGCTGACATGTCTCCATTTGATGCTTTTGTAGAGTTAGCCCAGAGGTATTGGCACTTGAGACAGGTTAATTCCCAGGCTGAGGTCTTTTCAGATCTTTTTGGGTTGTATCAGGAGGATCCCTGTTCTGTCCCAAGCTTTCTAGATTTTCACTAGTCTCTGTTCACCCCAAGGCACAAGTTTGTTCTATTTATGGGAAAATCTAAAGAAAATAAAAATAAAATTTACCAACCTATCCTTCCAGAATCCTCCCTATTTGTAATGTTGAACCTTCTAGTTGAAATAATAAACTTGTGCTGATTTTTACACGTCTCTGACTGTTGGGAAATTGGAACATTTTTCAGGAAGTCAATGCTGTTTTTATTCAGTCATTTCATCATTTTGATGTATTATATTAGATTTATATATATATATATATATATATATATATATATATATATATATATATATATATATATATATATATATATATATATATATATATATATATATATCAGGTACAGCCAATCTTCAGTTTTTGTGTAACCTTCAAGCTCAAACTATTCATTGAACATATGGGAAAGAGGAGTGTTACCAAAGTTTGTAACTTCCACTGGAGATGGCTGATCATACCATTTCTCACCCAGTTTAGCTCCTAATCTTTGTACTAATTGTCTGACAGGTGGATCACTTCCTTAACATTTTGTTAAGTGTTTGACATGCACCTACAAAGTAAAAGACATTTGTTTTAAGTGGATTTTTTTTTAAATCAGGTGTCTATAATGCTTGATTTTTGACATTGATGTAAAAGCAATGAACAGCAAATAATAAAATATCCATCATTAACGGGCATCTTCACAGCTTTTTCTGGACCCAGAAAATTTTTAGAGTATGCACTTCTTTCAACTGCATACATTGAGGGCAAAAAAATTCAAACAATGCAATTGATGTAATGAAGGCATTCAGGATCCTGTGACTAAAGTTCTTATAGCCTGTATTTTTCAATTTAGTGGCCTCTTACTGTCAGAAACCTTTGATTTTTTCCTGCTGAATGTGTCAAGCAGAATGAGTTAACCCAATAGGCAGGCCTAGCAAAAGGGAGTCTGACATCAACATTTCCCTAGTTCTCTTTTAATTTTCAGGAAAGAAGTAACTCAGACTAATTTTTACTGTTCCAAAACATATAAACAATCTAAAACACAATACTAAAATAAAATTCCTTATCAGCAATGATTTATATTAAGAATAAATTTCTAAAATGTATTTTCAATTTTGTAATATATACAATGTTAGTGGATCAATTTTTTTGGTGAACAAAATAGTCCAGAAGAGTTTATTTCTATATAACGATCAGATTAAATTTATCACAATAACAGGTCTCAAAGAAATGTGAACTATTAAATGTTAGTATTGATAGTCATTGTTCTCATCATTTTTTTTTGGCAGAAACAACCAAAATTGAACTTGAGTAAAATTTTGAATGCTACTCAGCAAATAAGAAATATCAGTAAGCTTCTTGAAAAATTTCCACTCATATTAGTATTGCTTGCCTTGAAATGATAGATTTCTTCATGTACTCTTTTATTTGTTTTTATGTAGGAGAAGAACAGACTAGCATCAACTATACAGAAGTTACACCTTTCCTTGGGAACAATGAATCGAGTGATGAAGAAGAGAAAACAGATTCTTTTCCTAAATCTTCATCCCAAGCCCAGGGCTGCTCTCATCCTGTCCATACCCCTCCTGCTTACTTTTCAAAATCTTCCCTTATGAAGTCTACTCTTCTGGACCTTCTTAATGTAATTATATTTGCTCTGGTTCTTAACATTCTTATCATGTGTGTTTGCCCTCTATCCTTTTATCCGATGCTCACAGCCACTTCATGGAAATGGGAAGGATTCTGGAAATGCAAATCCTCAAAAGTCACATCACAAGAAAATTCAGGGAATTTTATATATTGAAGATAAAACATTGATGAGTCCAGACAATACATGACAATACAATACAATACAACTCTCAGAAAGAAGAACAATGAGAAAGCAGGCAAGATGAATGGCAGTTAAAAGATTATAAAGAAAAAGTAGCAGAGGAAGAAAAAAGTGATGAAGAGGAAGAAAGAGAAAGGGATAAAAGATGGTTAGGATGCTATAAAACAAAGAAGAATCAAAATATGTAGATGCAAAGGATGAAGAAGAAAGTCAAGATGACAGTTTTGAAAACATGAAGGAAAAAGAGAGTTTGAGTAATCATCAGAATCTGTGTTTGTTGTGAAATATGATTAGAATGAAATTAAGAAGAGCAAACACTGAACATTTCTACAGAATTTCCTGTGCCAGTGATAATTGATATTTGAAGAAACTTCGATGCTATTTCCCTTAAAATAAAAATGCAGAATATTTTGTTTAAGAAACTCTTCACCTTTCTAATAAGTACACAATTTCGATGTAGATTGAACCTTAGAGATTATCTAGTTCATTTATTCCTTAATTATGTTTTAAAATTCAGTTGTTCTGTTTTGATCGATAAATTCAGACCATAGACTAAAGAAAAATTTTGGAGGACATTTTATATTTCATTGTCATTAATTGTAGGACGATTCAACAGATTCAGAGGAGGAAGTAAAGAAAAAGGATGTATTGGTTAACAACTTTACTGGTAAACAATCAGCTGGTGAAACTCCAAATATTCCCAAAGATCTACAGGCTCACATTACATCAGAGAAAGGTGCTGGGAGAAAAGGTATGTTACTATTTTGACAGGGCTCCTGATTTCATCAATTTAGGAAATCCACAAGGAATAAATTTCTAGTGATGCCTATTGGCTACTGATCTATAGCACAGAGTCTGAGGGTAGCCTGGAGACAAAGAAGTTCAGGATCTTTCTAATGGTCACACAACCAAAATATCAGCAATAGAAATTTGTTCGGATTCTTAAAGATGTTATGGGCCAGAACTTGAGACAAGATAATCTTAGGAAAGAGTACGATCTAGTGAAGACTCTTTGAGGAGCTGACAAGAGAAAAGGAAAGCTTTTGGAATTAATCTGGAATAGCAGCTACTGGTAGAAATGACTGAATTAGAAAATAAGGACAAAGACTCACTGAGAAAAGGAAGTTTCAAATTTTTTTAAGAAACCCAATTAGGGATTCGGTTTAAATTGATGCCGAAAGGTTTAGAGTTTAAGGTTAGTGTCTGAAGGGAACTTGCAAATACCTGATAAAGGTTACTCTTTTGCTCTCTAAACTTGAGTCCATTTTTTCATTGATTTTCTATGTGCAAGATAGACTGGAATAAACATTCCAAATCAGCTACAAGCTTATGGTACATCAGACAATTGTGCTGTAAGAAAAAGTGAATCATGGTTTTGACAGATCTCCTGATTTCATCAATTTAGGAAATCCATAAGAAATAAATTTTTAGTGATGTGCATTGACTACTGTTCAATAGCATAGAACAGTAGTATATATATATATATATATATATATATATAGAACAGCTGCCTAAGTTCAAACTGGTCCTCTATCCACTATACAATGTACTACTCAAGTTGTAGAATATTAGAATATTTCTGCTCTTTCTCTGTGTAGAAGGTGTCATTCCTTCTCTTCAGCTTGTACTCATTGTTAAAAATCTGTTGGGGTCTGCCCTTGGGGTAAGAAGTTTATTTATTTATTTACCAGCTTCCTCCCAGATGGGAGGTAGAATGCAATAACCCTGTGACTTGCCTAAGAGAGAGCTCTGGGAGACAGTTCCCCTCCCCCCCCCAGAAATGCCTCAGAGGTGATTAGCACTACTGCCTTGTGAGGATTGCTCAGTGAAGGACCCTGCAGTGTGGCCTACTGACTGTCCTGAGGTTTAAGGCTCCCTTGGGGTATGGATATCAGCAGCTAACATGAAAAGCCCCTGTGCTCAGACCGGAAGTGTCTGTCCGGAAACCGGGGTCCCTATTTCAAAGGTTCCACTTCTCTGGGAATTCCTCTGCCACTAGAATTCCACTGCCTCAGGCTGAGCCCAGCACTATGTGGATTAGAGGCTGCCTCAGGGTGTGTCCCAGCTTTTCAGGATCTTAACTACCCCAAGGAAAAGCCCCAGGCAGCAGAAGGCTGCTGCACAGCAGTGCCTAGATCTTTTAGGTCACTTCTGGATTGGGGTGGTTCTAGAATCTGGCTTTATGTTTTAAAGTGGCTCGATTTCTCTTCTGAACTGCTGTTTTATAAGCAGAGAAGAATTAACAGCCTGTGTCAGATTCCTCTATCTCAGTGGCTTCTCTTATTCCTGAGTTCTCCCCAGCCTGATCAGCACAGTATGCTAGGACCAAGTCCAACCCTGTCTGTGCTGGCCTTTTTTCTTCCTCCACTTGGAACCGACCTTTTCTGGTGAAATTCCTGATTCTCTTCAGCTGATAAGTTGTGCTTCTACTCCTTGTGGTTTTTATCAGTTCAGCGTTTTTTTTTTTTTTTTTTATTCATTTTTCCAACTTATCCCCTCCTTCCCTCCACTCCCTCCCCCCCGATGGCAAGTAATCCCATACATTTTACATGTGTTACAATATAACCTAGATAAAATATATGTGTGTAAATACCATTTTCTTGTTGCACATTAATTATTAGCTTCTGAAGGTATAATTAACCTGGGTACATAGACAGTAGTGCTAACAATTTACATTCACTTCCCAGTGTTCCTTCTCTGGGTATAGTTATTTCTGTCCATCATTGATCAACTGGAAGTGAGTTGGCTCTTCTTTATGTTGAAGATTTCCACTTCCATCAAAATACATCCTCATACAGTATTGTTGTTGAAGTGTATAGTGATCTTCTGGTTCTGCTCATTTCACTCAGCAACAGTTGATTTAAGTCTCTCCAAGCCTCTCTGCATTCCTCCTGCTGGTCATTTCTTACAGAGCAATAATATTCCATAACCTTCATATACCACAATTTACCCAACCATTCTCCAATTGATGGACATCCATTCAACTTCCAGTTTCTAGCAACAACAAAAAGAGCTGCCACAATCATTTTGGCACATACAGGTCCCTTTCCACTCTTTAGTATTTCTTTGGGATATAATCCCAATAACAGCAATGCTGGGTCAAAGGGTATGCACAGTTTGACAACTTTTTGAGCATAGTTCCAAATTGCTCTCCAGAATGGCTGGATTCTTTCACAACTCCAAAAACAATGTATCAGTGTCCCAGTTTTCCCACATCCCCTCCAACATTCATCATTATTTGTTCCTGTCATCTTAGCCAATCTGACAGGTGTGTAGTGGTATCTCAGAGTTGTCTTAATTTGCATTTCTTTGATGAGTAGTGATTTGGAACACTCTTTCATATGAGTGGATATAGTTTCAATTTCTTCCTCTGAGAATTGTCTGTTCATATCCCTTGACCATTTATCAATTGGAGAATGGTTTGGTTTCCTATAAATCAGGGTCAGTTCTCTATATATTTTGGAAATGAGACCTTTGTCAGAACCTTTCCTTTTAAATTTATTTTCCCAATTTGTTACTTCCCTGTAACGAGCTGTCGTCTCTAGAAGCTGCCGGATTACTCTCTGGGAAGAGAACTGCTGTGTCTACTCAAATCTCTCAGACAGATTCTTCTTCCTGTAATGAACCGTTGTCTCCAGGCAGTTGCTGTTAACTCTTGTCCAAAGAAGTGACTTCCCTTCCTGCAGAGAGCCCCGTCAAGCCTGATGCAATTCAGAGTCTTCTTCTTGTCTCTGGGAGTCCTCTCTTTTATTCTCCCAGAGAATGGGCGTGGGATAATGCAAGGGCTTCTGGGAAGAACCACCCCAGCCAATGAGCTTGCCCCCTCTATCAAGTCAACCTGAGTTCTCACCTTGTAATTGTCCAGAAAATCTCAGTTCTCACTTAGTAATCCTAACATCTCCCCCTTTCTTTTGATTTAGAACATAGGACAGTCATGACCTTGAAACATAAATCCATCAATATGGGAAGTATTACAGATAATTACATAAATTACATAAGCACATAGTAACATAGTAACGTAACACATGCTAGAAGTATATAACATAATAATAAATTGAAAATTTATAAATGTCCATAAGTCCATTGTCCATTAGTCTCATCTTGTGTGAGGAAGTCCAATGATTACTGCTGGTTTTTAAAGTTCTTTAACAGTCTTCTTATTATCCATGCTCTTTCAGTGTCAGATGTTTCTTAGATCTTCTCCTTTATTTTGAGGCCTTTCTCTTTTTCTGTCTCTCTCTGATGGACAAGGCGAATATGACTCGTTGGCACCCATCTGATTCCTTCTCCTGCTGAAGAAATACAAACAAACCCTCTCCCCCAGGCAGTTAACCTATCTGGTCCCTTCCATTCACCACTTTCTGGATCTCTCCACATCACCTGGCGATTATCTAAGGACAGTGGAGATGCTCTCACTGGACACTGCCCTTCTGGTGGGTTATAAAACCTGTCTGCTGGAGCCAGTGCATCTTTGTCAAAAATTAGAAAATTAATGGTATAGAGAACTAAATTTAGAAGTTCCCTAGGGCTACCTGTGGCTCCCCCTTTCTTTTGTTTTTGGAGGAGTGTCTTAATATCTCTGTTTCTTCTCTCTACTATTGCCTGCCCTTGAGGATTAAAGGGTATGCCCGTGGTATGTAAAATCTTATACTGTGCACAAAAGTGTGTAAAATGTTTGGACGTATATGCAGGTCCATTGTCTGTTTTTATTGCTTGTGGCACACCCATAATTGCAAAAGCCTGTATAAGGAATTCAGTGACCACTCGGGCTGTCTCTTTTGCTGCTGGCATTGCAAATGTGAATCCTGAAAAGGTGTCTACCACGACATGAATAAAAGATAGACGACCAAAAGATTTATAATGGGTCACATCCATTTGCCAGATTTCATTGGGTCTCAAACCACGAGGATTCTTCCCTGGAGGGAGTGTAGGAGCGTGGAAAGGAAGACAAGCTGTACAGCTTTTTACTATGCTCCTAGCTTCCTCTCTTGTGATTCCAAATTGTAAATGTAAAGCTCGAGCAGCCTGATGATATTTAGAATGAGATTCTTGTGCTTCCTGAAATAAAGGACTACTGGCTAACATGGTTAGAAGGCTATCTGCCTTTGAATTTCCATCAAAAATAGGACCTGGGAGTCCACTATGTGAGTGGACATGCAAAATATAAATCTTGCCTGGATGTTTTCTCACTTGCTCTTGAAGTTCCTTAAAGAGCTGATAAATATTGGAGGCTGCAAATTTTATTTGGGCTGTGGCAATTCTTTGTACTACACCTACTGAATAGGCTGAATCAGTAATTATATTTACGTCTCCTGGGTAATAAGTGAGAGCTAGCATGATAGCAAATAATTCATTCTGTTGAGTGGATTGAAAAGGAGTCCTGATTACTCTCTTTATGGTTAAATCATGAGAGTATATGGCACAAATATTTTCTTTGGAGGCATCTGTAAAGATTGTTGGTCCTTTAAGAGGAACCTTAGAAACCTTTTCTTCAAAATTCCATCGCCAATTATGTAGTAGCCGGGTAATCTTTAATGGAGATCCATGTGCAAAATTTGGAGCGGTGGCCAATAAAATTTGCCATTCTGGGATGTTCTCACAGCATACATTAATCTGTGCGTTAGTATAGAATGTGTATATTTTTTCAGGACTTATCCCAGATAATTGTGTTACTCTCTTAATAGCCTTTAATAAAATCCTAGCCACAAGCACTGGGTAAGGTGTAAGGCTTTGTTCTGGTTGTGCTGGGAGGTTCACCCACTCAATCACTCTGTCTCCTTGATGAAGGACTGCTGTGGGTGCCTCTTTTGTAGCAAAAACTGATATTTCCAAGGGTTTTTGAGTGACTCTTTCAACCACATTGGATAAAGCCAGTTCAACTTCTCTCAAAGCCTTTTGTGCTTCTTTTGTAAGCTGGCGTGGTGAATTTAAAGCACTGTCTCCCCTTAAAATGTCATAGAGAGGTTGTAGTTGATTGGTAGTTAAGCCTAACACTGGACGCATCCATTGGATATCTCCTATTAATTTTTGAAAGTCATTTAAGGTGTTCAACTTCTCTGTTCTTAAAGAAAGCTTTTGTACTGTGAGTGTCTTAGGATATACTTCATATCCTAAATATTGAAAAGGAGCATGTCTTTGAATTTTTTCTGTAGCTATATGCAGTTTGTAGTACTTTAATGTTTCCATGGTCCTTTGTAGACATGCCTCTAACATTTGTTCCTCAGGTGCACATCCCAAAATATCATCCATATAATGTAACAATATTACTTTTGGAAAGGCTTTTCTTACTGGAGCAAGAGCAGCTGCAACATACATTTGGCACATAGTAGGGCTGTTTTTCATTCCCTGTGGCAAAACTGTCCATTCATATCTTTTATAAGGCTCAGCCAAATTAACACTAGGCACTGAAAAAGCAAATCTTTTCATATCCTCCTTATCTAGAGGAATAGAATAGAAACAATCCTTAATGTCTATAACCCATAGAGGCCATTCTCTTGGCAACTGAGTAGGAGATGGAAGTCCAGGCTGAAGAGTTCCCATAGTTTCCATCTGTTCATTTACTCTTCTTAGATCAGTTATCATCCTCCATTTTCCAGATTTCTTTTTCACCACAAATACTGGGGAATTCCAAGGACTTAGAGAAGGCCGCAAGTGTCCTTGGTCAAGTTGTTCTTGCACTATGTCTAATAAGGCCTGAATTTTATCACTTCTTAAGGGCCACTGTTCTACCCACACTGGTGAATCAGTCTTCCACTGAATAGGAACTGGTGAAAGTGCAGGTAGGCCTTCAACAGCAGCCCTGCCTAAAAAGCCGAAGTGCTTATTTGTAATCCTATCTGCTGTAAAATGTCTCTTCCCCACAGATTGATGGGGATTTTTTCAACCACAAAAGGAGTAAAAGCTCCTGTTTCTCCTTCAAATACCCATCTCAAAGGCCTAGCACTAACTTCTGCTGCTATTGATCCTCCCACCCCAGACATATAGGTGTCTGCTTTAATCTTTGGCCAGTGACCGGGCCAATTGGCACCTCTAATAACTGTACGATCTGCACCCGTGTCTACCAATCCTTCAAATGGTATTCCGTTTATATAAATAGTAAGCATAGGTCGGTCAGCTGTCACAGCTGCTGTCCAATATATTCCTGGATTTTGTTCATTGGAGTCAAAATCTAGGCGACTATCACTAGGTTGCTTATTAGGGGTCCGTAACAATAAGCCTGATGCTACTACTTCTCCTGGTTGATAAATCACACGTTGTCTGCCTGTGTTAGTGACTGGGATATTAGATACACATTCTCCAGTCTCCCACATCAGTGTATGGATGGACACTGTTTTGTAGGCACTCTCAGAAGGTGAAATGGTCAAGCCTACTGTGCCTGGAGGCAAAGGATCCATAGGCTCAACAGGAACAGATTTCACTTCTCCAGGGAGTATCTCGGTAGTCTCTACTGCACACAACTCTATTTTTCCTAATTTCAATCCCTTTCTTCCATCTGATTGCCTTTTGGCTGATTGATCGTGTCTTAAAATTCTCTGGATGTAACCTCGGCTGCCATCATGCCCCACTTGGGGGGCTGAAGCTGGGCCCCACCTGTCATTTCCCTGGGTCAATCTACATTCGGAGGCCCAGTGGAGGCCCTTGTGACATTTTGGACATGGAGTTTTAGGTCTTCTCTCACCCTGTCTTCTCACTGTATCTCCATATCTACACTGAGCTCTTAGATGCCCAATTTTTCCACATTGAAAACATCGCCGAGTTTCTCTAGAAGGCCCTTGCCAGGAGGGACCCTGTCTTTCCACATTCATCATTGTCCGGGTGTAAAAAGCATTTGTTCCCACTGTAGCACAGCGTCTTATGATCTCCTCTAAAGGAGCATCTTTGTCTAATCCCCATATAATTCTTTTGCAAATCTCATTGGCATTTTCCTTAGCCAGATGTCTGGTCATTATTTCTGTAGCTGAATTTTCTCCAATAGTTCTTTTGACAGCAGTTTGCAAACGTCCCACAAAATCTGCAAAAGGTTCATTGGGACCTTGCTGTATTTTAGTGAAAGCCTCTCCACGATCTTTCTGTCCAGGGAGGACACCCCAAGCTTTTATTGCAGCCTTAGCAATTTGTTCATATATTGTCATGGTATAATTAATCTGTTCCGAATTCTCTCCATATTGACCTTCACCAGCTAAGTGCTCAAAAGTGAATTGTGTGTTAACTCCTATTTCCAAATTGCATCTGACTTGAATTTTACATAATTCATGAAATTCCGCAAGCCATAATAAATTTTCTCCAGGTTCCAGACATGTCCTTGCTATGGATTTCCAATCATTCGGGGTTAGGACTTCATAAGACAAACCATCTAGTAACATTTTGACATAAGCTGATGTAGCCCCATAAAGTGTACAACCTTTTTTCAAATCCTTAATTGTATTCAAATCTAAAGGTGCATATCTTCTCCTTTTTTTACCTACAGAGTCAGTATTTTCAATCACAGGATATGCATGTATAAAATCACTTATATCCTGTCCTTCTCTCTTAGCTTTAACCAATGCTTTTTCTAATCTTGTCATAGGCTTAGGCTTCTTCACAGGCAATTCTGTTTGTGTTTCTGCCTCTTCCCCTCTTTCTTCCTCCATCTCTGAAGGTGGGGTTGATGTGGGCCTGTCAATAATCTGTTCTCTAGGCAGGGTTGAAGCTTCTTCAAGAGAATCATACCATATTTCCTCATTTAAATCCTCTTGCTCTAGGGAAAGATCTTGATCTTTCCTTTTTTTCCTCACACTTCCTCCTCTGTTCATTTTTAGAACTTTTCCTTCTCCTACAACTTGCTTGATAGTTTAAGGCTAATTGAACTATGTTGTAGATATAAAATACTTCTGCAGAAATTGAACGAGGCCCATTTTTTGCTTGAAATTCTTTCATTTCATATCCCACTAGCTTCCATTTATCTACATCTATCTTTTCTTCCTCTAAGAACCAAGGGGATGTGCATCTTAATGCAGCCAAGAGTTTAGCAATCTGTACCCAGGTTACAAGTAAACTCTGCTCCTCAATTATCTTGATTATACTCTCTATAGTACCACTCCTGAATGGGGGTGGAGCTGAGGTTACTTCTGGGGCTGGGGATGAGTCGGCTGAGGTCCAGGGATTGAATTTAGCTAACATGTGCCCCATTTCAGCTATAAGAGATTCCTGGTTTAGCCCTTAACAAGTTAAGTTCCTTATTTATCTATTAGCACGCTCACTTAATCTTTAACAAAGTTTCCTCGTTACTCACGGTTCTGGGTCAGAGAGACTGAGATCTAGATCAGAAGCTTTTCCACTGGAATCAGGACCGTGTCTGTCCCTGTTCGGGCGCTAAATTGCGAAGGTCTGGTCTAGCTCCTCTTGTCAGGATAAGCAAATGTCCTTGCCCCACGTGTGGACGCCAATTGTAACGAGCTGTCGTCTCTAGAAGCTGCCGGATTACTCTCTGGGAAGAGAACTGCTGTGTCTACTCAAATCTCTCAGACAGATTCTTCTTCCTGTAATGAACCGTTGTCTCCAGGCAGTTGCTGTTAACTCTTGTCCAAAGAAGTGACTTCCCTTCCTGCAGAGAGCCCCGTCAAGCCTGATGCAATTCAGAGTCTTCTTCTTGTCTCTGGGAGTCCTCTCTTTTATTCTCCCAGAGAATGGGCGTGGGATAATGCAAGGGCTTCTGGGAAGAACCACCCCAGCCAATGAGCTTGCCCCCTCTATCAAGTCAACCTGAGTTCTCACCTTGTAATTGTCCAGAAAACCTCAGTTCTCACTTAGTAATCCTAACACTTCCCTTCTAATCTTATTTGCATTAGTATTGTTTGTACAGAAACTTTTTAGTTTGATGTAATCAAAATCTTCTATTTTGTGATCAATAATGATCTCTAATTCTCCTTTGGTCATAAATTCCTTCCTCCTCCACAAGTCTGAGAGGTAGACTATCCTCTGTTCCTCTAATCTATTTATGATCTCATTCTTTATGCCTAAATCATGGACCCATTTTGATCTTATCTTGGTATATGGTGTTAAGTGTGGGTCCATATCTAATTTCTGCCATACTAATTTCCAGTTTTCCCAACAGTTTCTTCCGAATAATGAATTTTTGTCCCTAAGGTTGGTATCTTTGGGTTTGTCAAAGATTAGATTGCTGTATATGTACCCTTTTTTGTCCTTTGTATCTAATCTGTTCCACTGATCTACCGTTCTATTTCTTAGCCAGTACCAAATGGTTTTGGTGACTGCTGCTATATAGTATAGCTTTAGATCAGGTACACTTAGACCACCTTCCTCTGACTTTTTTTTTCATTAGTTCCCTTGCAATTCTCGACCTTTTATTCTTCCATATGAATTTTGTAATTATTTTTTCTAGGTTATTAAAATAGTTTCTTGGGAGTCTGATCGGTATAGCACTAAATAAATAGATTAGTTTGGGGAGTATTGTCATCTTTATTATATTCGCTCGGCCTATCCAAGAGCACTGAATGTCTTTCCAATTATTTAAATCTGACTTTATTTTTGTGGCAAGTGTTTTTTAATTTTTCTCATATAATTCCTGACTATTCTTTGGTAGATGGATTCCCAAATACTTTATACTCTCAACATTTGTTTGGAATGGAATTTCTCTTTGTATCTCTTGCTGTTGCATTTTGTTGGTGATATATAAGAATGCTGAGGATTTATGTGGATTTATTTTGTATCTTGCCACTTTGCTAAAATTCTGAATTATTTCTAATAGCTTTTTAGCAGAGTCTTTGGGGTTCTCTAAGTATACCATCATGTCATCTGCAAAGAGTGATAGTTTGATTTCCTCATTTCCTACTCTAATTTCTTGAATCTTTCTCGGCTCTTATTGCCGAGGCTAGTGTTTCTAGTACTATATTGAATAGTAATGGTGATTTTGGGCAACCTTGTTTCACTCCTGATCTTACTTGGACAGGTTGCAGTTTATTTCTATTGCATATTATGTTTACTGACGGTCTTAAATATATGCTCCTGATTATTCTAAGGAATAATCCATTTATTCCTATACTCTCAAGAGTTTTTAGTAGGAATGGATGTTGGATTTTGTCAAATGCTTTTTCTGCATCTATTGAGATGATCATATGGTTCTTATTAAGTTGATTATTAATATGGTCAATTATACTCATAGTTTTCCTAATATTAAACCAGCCCTGCATTCCTGGTATGAATCCTACCTGATCATAGTGTATTATCCTGGGGATGATTTTCTGAAGTCTTTTTGCTAATATCTTATTTAAGATTTTAGCATCAATATTCATTAAGGAAATTGGTCTATAATTTTCTTTCTCAGTTTTCGATCGACCTGGTTTGGTATCAGTACCATGTCTGTGTCATAAAAGGAGTTTGGTAGGACTCCTTCATTCCCTATTTTTTCAAATAGTTTATATAGCATTGGGGCTAATTGTTCTTTAAATGTTTGGTAGAAATCACATGTAAATCCATCTGGTCCTGGGGATTTTTTCCTGGGGAGTTGATTAATAGCTTGTTCTATTTCTTTTTCTGAAATGGGACTATTTAAGCAATTTATTTCTTCCTATGTTAATCTAGGAAGCGTCAAAAGAGTTGATAAAGGTGTCCTTAAGAAGCCATGTAAATCCGTTGAACAAAATGTGGAAGTCAAACAAAGAAGAGTTGATAAAGGTGTCCTTAAGAAGCCATGTAAATCTGCTGAACAAAATGTGGAAGTCAAACAAAGAAAGAAAGGTAGAGGCTTAATATTCTGGATTTACTAAAAATAGATTATTTGCTTAATTTGTTACATGCCAATCCTCTTAGAATAAGTAAGCAACATAAATAGTAAAATCATGCAATAACAAAATTGATTGTCAGTGTTTAATCTTCTCAGTAGACCAGAATCTACAAGATGTTCTGATTTTCTCCTTTAATCAGTGTAGCAATTTCCACAAAAGCTGAAAGAGACTAGATTAGATTTGTATCTTTATTGTGCCTTAATGGTCTTTGTATTTAATTATTAATTCGTACCTCTTTTTTTTCAAAGTTTAAAATCTTGAGGTATGAATATTCCCATATAAAATCTATATATAAATGATTGTTTCCTTTTTTTCTGTCATTGTAACTTATTATCACTAGCATCCTTGACACATACAATTTTCTGAAACTTTTGTTAAGTTCATCTTTTCACTACTGAATCACTCTCCATTTTGTCATATTCAAACTGTTTCTAGGTTAACTAATTCTTAAAATGAATTTCAAATTAACTCCTGGAATGTGTCTTGTTTTATGTTTCCTTGATTTAATCAGAGTAGCTTCTAGACTTATTGGAAGAATTAGGTGTCATTTACTTTATTTCCATTTTTGCATGAGATAGTCCTGCCAGTGATTTTACAGTTACCATTTATATTTGTTTCTCTCAGTTTTGTTAAATATCATTTTGGTTCTGTCTTTTTGATTTTGTCCTCTTTCTGATTATGTCTTGAGGTTTTGTCTCTGAACTTATGTCCAAAAGTGCTATCATGAATTAACTTTAGAAATCCAGTTAATTATATTTCTTTTTTTGTGTATGTAAATCTATGACTTTTGAAGGATGCATATGGTCTGTGATCTTCATAACCCAAAGCAATTCTGCAATCTCAAAAAATGAACATTTCTTAGTCCCTAATGGGAAGGAAAGCTTTCTTGCTAATCCCTCCTTCACAGTTTCCAGTTGGTCATGTTGTCCATTCTCTAACTTATCTCATTTTTTTCTTCACCTTCCTGACTCCATTTTTTGTTCTCTCCTACTTACTCAGTTAAGTTCTTGTAAACTCAGTTAAGGTTAGTAAGGCCAGCCTCATGTCCTTTGGTTATTGAGAAAATCCATTGATTCTATTTGTTTTTTACTTCTAGCCTAACTAATAAATTGATCATACACACATAAATTTCTTCCAGTTTATATTTCAATGGCAACAATTTTTGCTAAAGTAAATATGTAAATCAATCTTTACAGCTTCCTATGCTTTGCTCATGGGAAACAGCATCTCACAAGAAACTTCAAATCCTGCAGTAGATTGAAATTGCAAAATAATCAGATCCATTCGTAATTAATAAGATTGAATTTTTTTATATTTTATGTCTTATCTCAATATAGATTGAAATAGACAAAATTATATCTGTCATAACTAGCATTACTGTTAATGGGGAGGGGGTGGGAGAATTTCATTCATAGAAGAAAAGTAATTCTAAATAAAATAAAATTTCAATTAAATATTACTTTAGATGTTAAAGGAGAATTGAAACTTAAAGGACTATCCAATGGAGGACAGGAAGATTTCAGTAATAGTGACCAGAAACAGGTATGGAAAAGTGATATTTTTGATATTTTATTTTAGTAAAAGTGCCGTTCATATTAATTTTTCTAGAAGCATATTTTCAAAAGTTAGTGTAATTTTAAATGTATTTATGTCTTATTGAAAAGATTTTCTTTGGAATTATAGGGACTAATATGAAAACTCCAATCCTAGCTATGTAATAACAGTGTGAAGGAACAGTCCCAAAATAGTGCATTTTGTACATTTCTTAAATGACAAAGAAGCTAATTTAAATGATTTGATTATTTCATTGTTTTTGCCTTATTCAACAAAATAATTGTGGTAACAGAATTATCATAGATCTGGATGCGTGTGAAAGAGCATCTTAGTCCTGATTTCTTTCTTATACACAAGCTAAAATTTATTGTCACTGATGGCAAGGAAAGAATCCAGAATGTCAATATCTAGAAATGTATGTCATTTTAGAAAACTATACTAAATTCTATTATTGCTCAAAAATGTTAATGCATGGCATTAAAATGCTATAATAATAATATCTTAGTATTAATAATCGAAGTTATTGTACTTTATCTTAGTCCTAAACAACCAATCCTGTCTATAGTATGCCCCAAAAGTAGTTGATCGCTTTCTGTGACTGAAAAATTACTACCCAAATAAAGCAGCCCACTGTATATTTGAACAGCTCTAATAGTGTGGGATGTTTTCTTCTATTGATCAATAATTTGCCTTTCTATATTGTGCAACAAGGGCTAATGGTTCTGACTTTAAGAATCGAGTTGAAGTAATCAAGACCTGCATTCTAATTGCTAATATTTTGGTGATTTTTATCCTGGAATCATTTAAATCATATTTTCGATAAACTAGACAGCCCCACTTGTTGAGCAGACCTTCCTGTGATATGGCATGGCTGACTTCTGAGATCTCTTGTACTTCCTCTGGACTACACTTTCCCTTATCCTATCTAAGCATAATAATGTGGAATTATGAAGACAGAATCAAGGCCTGTTATGTCTCATGAAGAATATTCTCTTACTTTTGCTGCAAAGATCACATTAGCCCTTTTGATAACCTCATCATTAAACTTATGGCCCATTAGCGAATAATTCTATGTCTTTCTCTGAGAATTTCTATGGAAAATTGTTTTACCCCAGTGTGTACATATGCAGCTGATGTTTAAAAGTCTTATTCCAGTATCTTAAATTTATCCCCTTTGAAATGTTTCTTCTTGTAATTGTAAAGATTTTGTTTTAATCTGTAAAGATCCATTGTAATATCAGTTCTGTGATTTATTTCATCTGTAGCCTTTACTAATCCCATGCCATTTACAATCAACTAATAAGTATTTGATCTATCACTTCATCCTGATTATCAATGTAAAATGTTGAACAGAGTAAATATTGAGGATGAAGCTATCTGTTGCTTTCCAGGGGGATGAGTATTCTTTAGATCTGCCCAATGAAAAAGGCTAAGTCACCTAGTCAACAAAGATCTTGTGAGAAATGTTTTCAAATACTTGTTGAAATCCAGGCACGCTGGGTTTTAACATTCCTGGAACCTAGTCTTCTATTCTCTGCAGTGATGACAATTTTATTGAAGAGGAAACTTAGGAGGGTCTAGTATAACTTCTTTCAATGAACACATCAATTCTTCATTATCCCCCCTTACATCCTTTTATGGGAAATATGGGAAATATAACTGGGGCCAGTATTTCCCAGGAGTCAATACCATTCAGCTTTCCTAAGCCCACAGCAACTCCCTGGTAAACTGTAATTACTCAAAGATTTCAGGTGAGATTCTTCAGTTCAATGTGCTAATTAGCTGGAGGGGCTTATGGTGCTAATTCTAACTGCATAGCTTGATCTCAATCGAGATGGTCTCATGATACCTCATGCTCTAGTCTCCCTGTAATGTCTTCCTTAACAGAAATTAAAAGAGTCCTAAAGCCCATGTTTCAGATGCTTTCTGTAAGATAGAATCTGATCGCGAGTCTTTTGATCATGTTCACTTAGTTGGCACAACCTGCACAATCAAGGGACAAGAGAGGCTGGAAACACAAATCAGGTCATACAGCCTTACCTTCCCACAGCATCTTTCCACAACTAGTTTCCAGTTCACAACCTGGGCCTTCAGTCCTATTTCTTTCTGGCCGACACATTTTGATCATTTGGGTGAATATCTCTGCCCAAGAAACAAGAATGGAAATGACCATTCCAATGTGATATCTTAACAATCAAAAATTATATACCATATAACTTATCCTCATTAACTGATTATAGAACTTCAATCTGAATATTTCCCAAATAGTACCCTACTCATCAACAAGTCAGTGAATTGAATTGAGCCCTTACTTTGACATGAAAAGATTCTATTCTTTCCTCTGTCTTCAATAAAGAGAATAAAGAGAATTCTATCATGAAAAGAGCAATAAAGAACACAACTGCTTTAGAAGGCTTTATGGACCCTAATAATGAATGTCTGTAGTTAGAAGTTCACTGTCAACTTGTTAGGGTTATTGTGGATGAGATTCCTGTCCACATGTAATGCATTCATTTTCTTGATAGATCTGTATATTTAGAATATAGTGAAAATCAGGCAAATAAAGTGTTGCCATCTCATTTAAATCATGGCTTAAAATGTCCAATTTTGGGGAAATGATATTCAAGGTAATTTAAAGTAGGTTATTTTGGTATAAACAGCTAAGAGGCATAGTGGATAGAGTTGCAGGCCTGGAGTCATGAAGATTCATCTTCATGAGTTCAAATATGATTTCAAATAATTGTTAATTATATAACCGCGAAGAAGTTACTTAAACCTTTTTTTGCCCTAGTTTCCTTATGAGTAAAGTGAGCTGGAAGACAAAATGCAAAATATTCACGTCTCTTTGCCAGGAAAACCTCAAATAGAGTCATAAAAAGTCAGAGATAACTGAACAACCATAAAAAAATTAAATGATAGAATATGACTCTGTCATGTAAACAATTTTTAAAATATAATTTATTCCAAAATACCTATAGGTATGCATCATAATTGTGGTTTGTTCCATGTAATTATGGAACTATAATCCCAACTCATCTGAACATTTGAAAAATTGTACTGGATCAGGGAATCAGGTCTTCCTTAACTATTTTAAAGTCATCACTTCCTACTCTATTGGTACCCAATAATTCTGTTGATGTGCTTAAGATATATATCGGAATAATTTCTTATTTCTTTTTCTGAATTATATACAAAAATCATCGGCCTTCTCTTGCCCATTCCTATTCTCTGATTTGTATAGAGACTTTGGACTGGAACCAAACTCAGAAAGGGACAATCTATGCAGGTCTATTTTTTGAAAATACAGTTATTTTACTGTGCATACCCTTTGACCCAGCAGTACTACTACTGGGCTTATATCCCAAAGAAATACTAAAGAGCTGAAAGGGACATGTATGTGCCAAAATGTTTGTGGCAGCTCTTTTTGTTGTAGCTAGAAACTGGAAGATGAATGGAGGTCCATCAGTTGGAGAATGGTTGGGTAAATTGTGGTATATGAAGATTATGGAATATTATTGCTCTGTAAGAAATGACCAGCAGCAGGAATACAGAGAGGCTTCGAGAGACTTACATGAACTAATGCTGAGTGAAATGAGCAGAACCAGAAGATCACTATACACTTCAACAACAATATTGTATGAGGATGTATTCTGAAGGAAGTGGAAATCTTCAACATAAAGAAGATCCAACTTACTTCCAGTTATCAATGATGGACAGAAATAACTACACCCAGAGAAGGAATACTGGGAAGTGAATGTAAATTGTTAGCACTAATGTCTGTCTGCCCAGGTTACATGTACCTTCGGAATCTAATGCTTATTGTGCAACAAGAAAATGGAATTTATTGTATCTAGGTTATATTGTAACATATGTAAAAATGTATGGGATTGCCTGTCATCAGGGGGAGGGAGTAGAGGGAAGGGGGGATAATTTGGAAAAATAAATACAAGGGATAATATTATAAAATATATATATATAATAAAAAATTTTAAAAAAAAGAAAATACAGTTGTTTTAAATCACATTTATTTTTCTCTCCAACTTAAGTCGTAATTTAGAGTTGCTATTTTTACACTTATTTTGATCTTTGATTTAAAGAAATGTAAAAGTGAGCACTAGAGAAACATATAAAAGTAGTAAAGAATCTTATGAATTAAAAGAGTAATGAGTTTAATTTTTTGTCCCATCCCAACTTTATATTTTACTTGTTTTTTAGATTTGAAACATATCTGTATTATAATTTTGATCATGTAAAATTACCAATGAAAAATAAAATACCTTTTTTGGAAAAAAAAATTGTCCTTTTAGAGCAGGAAAAAATATTGATATGAAATAGGAAATTTTCCTTTATTTTGATAGGAATTATAGTATGGCACAAACATAATAATTTACCTAATACCTTGGATATAATATCTTGGATAATATCTTGGATAAAATTTACTTTCCAATTTCATTTTTAGGGTAAATTTAAATATTTTTGAAATTTGAAACACAACGATTTGGGACTAACGATTAAGTTTAACTATGGTTTGTCTATTTTTAAATTGATCTTTGTCTTATTTCATTATCCAAGGATAAAGTTACTTTAGAAACAACCTGCATACCAGAAGAAACAGTACCTAAAAAACAAGTTCAGTCTCTTTGTGCTCCATTTTTGAAGAAGGAAATAAGGTCTGAAGGACCAGAATCCAATAGGAAATCTGATAGTGAAACGACTTCAAAAGAAAGTTGTCAAAAAACATGGATTGAGGAGGAAAAGGAATTCAAAAACAATAACTTAATTGATTTTGTGGAAAAGGTAAAACGTAAAGGCCCTCTAAGGGTAAAAGTTCTTCAGACATTTTCAGGGCAAACGGAACAAGATCGGCCATATGCTCTTTCATGCAATTTAGAGATGAATTTCCAAGAAAATATTCTTCAGTGCTCACAAAATAGCACCCTACAATGTAAGAATGACAATGAGCCAGAAATGGAACATACTTGCAAAGTAAATGAAGAGGATATTGCTTATGTTGCGAAAAATAGAAAAAGAGCCGGTTCCAAAATATCTATAAATAAAATGAAGGAAGATACATCATTTGATACAGAAATGGTTGTAAGTCTGCCAAGAAGTATCGGGAATTTGGGACCACATTCAGGAGGTTTCCTGCAATCAAGTGCTCCAGGAAGGCATTTTACTCACTCTGGTGATATAAAATTAATCATCCAGGAAAAAAGCCTGAAATGACTGCAAGAAAATGTAAGGAGAAAAACCAAACATAAAGAAACCTTATTCAAGAATAGTCATCACAATGACAGTAACTCTATAGATGAGCCAAGATGTTTGAAACACTTCCTTCCATATAGGGACAAAATGTCTAAAAACTACCTGGATGCAGAATTAAACCAACATACACAAAGATTGACAATTGAGTTGGAAATAATGCAAACAAAATCCCTGACTTTGGAGAAAGGAAAAATATCACCACAAAAACAGGTAGATTCACCTTCTGTCACTCTACATTCATCCTGTGAAACTGATTTTTCACTTCAAATGCTTGGTATTTGTACAACATGTATTGAAAACTGAATTAAGGAAAATATCCAGAAAGTCTTTTTTATACTTTTTATTTTGATTATCTAAATTGCTCCATCAATTTTCAAAGTATTTGCCATGTAAACAAGAAACTGTCTAAATCAGACATACAAATTGGAATATTAGACTAGGTAACCAAAAGAACAAGGACAAGCCTAAAGACAATTAGGATACAGACCTAAAAGGAACATAATGAACTCAGATTCTCTTTTTTGCAAATCCTTGTAATATTGGATATTTTAAAGACTTTTCCTTTCTATGGGCATTTTTTATTTTCTTAAAATACTGAAAACATAAGCTAAATTTGGGAAATTTCTAACAAAGGTACCTGATACAAATAATACTTTTATGGTAATCTGATACTTCATCTTTATTGATTTTACTAAAGTCATTACATTTTTGCATTTCAAAAGAAAATGAAACACAATTATGCTAATCATCTAAAATCAGTTTTCATAGGGCATTAATATACTATTTCTCTATTTATCCCACTAGTTATAAATTATAGGATTGAGTTTTAAACTTTGATCTTCTACTTTCAAGTTCAATGCTCCTCTTTTTGTATTTAGTTTTTCAAAATATATTTTTATTCACTATAGATATTTGCATAATTGGCTGGCTTTAGATGCTATTGTACTAGCACTGTTAATTCATTGAATTTTATTTTTGAGAAGGAGCATTGGCAGTCATTGAATCAAACACCATTATCTTATCAATGAGGAAAGGTTAGGCTCAGGGATGTTAGATTGCCTGGCCAAGGTCTCTTGGCTTATCTATACCTTCACATGTCCGTCTTTTCATTATATTTTCACAATAATAGCTGAACATATAACACAGTGTATACAAACCCAAACACATTCAGTTAGAGTTAGATTTAAGTGCTTCTTGTAGTTATGTTAGCCTGGGCAAATCCATCGACCTTACCAGGCAACTGAGACTTGGAGCAGAGGGTGATCTGAATTTATGGAGGGAATTTCCTCACTTGTAGTTACTCATACTGATGAATTCATAGGTCCTGTCCAAAAATAATGAGAATAGTATTTGAATGACTCTCAAATTACAAAGCAATCTCATGTGATCTTCATTACTATTCCTATAAAAGGGTGTGGACAAATAATTGTGGACAAGGCAATAGAAGCTCAGGAAATATAAATGACTTTGCAAAATGGTCAATTGGATTACTTAATGTACAAATCTACAAAATGATAGCATTACACTAATATTATTTTTTCCTATTTTTTTTTCTTTTCTGAAAGATGGTGCTTCTGGAAATACACAGGGAATAGCATCAATTTTCCTTAATATAGCAGTCACAATATCTAAATCTCACTTTAATCGATTTCCTATGCTGTTAATCAAGTTTTTTTTTGTTTTTTTTTTTTTTGCTTTGTTTTATTGGTTTACTTTTTGAACTTGATAGTAAGAAATAAGAAATGAGAAATTGAGTGGGAAACAGCCATCATGGGTTTGGAAATAAACTTGATCTATATTTTCATTGTGAGAACATGAGAACATGGTGGAAAAGGGCAAGCATAAATCAGATATTGTATTTCAATCCTGTCTCCTTTTGAAAGGAGAGAGCTGAGAGATCTTGAAAGTAGAATGAGAAAACAAAATGAGATTGTAATTGAGCTGTCATTTTGAAATAGGAGTCCATGTTTCTACTTTCCAACAAAATTTATAAAACCATGACCAAAATAAAAAGTGAAGATAATATAGAGGATAATATGTATTTCAAAATAAAATTGAAAAATTAAAGGTAATGTGGCATATTTGATAGGGAACTAGTTCAAGTCCCATCTCTGACATATGTAGACAATACTTGTCTTCTAGATTTTGATAACATTGGTAGGGGAAATTTTCTCTTCAGGTAGCTCCTTGTACTAGTACTTGTACGTAAGTAAGCATATAAGTATATATGTATAAAAGTGTGCATATTTACACATGCACACACGTGTGCACACACACATATATGCATTTACACACAAAGACACACAACAATAAAGTAAGAATGATACTAAGCTTTCCTTTTAGATGGAAGGGGAAAAGAAAATGGAAATATTGGAGAGAACAGATGGTGATATAAGTTAAGTGAAAGAACAACAACTGGCAAAATTAATAAACAGTTTTCTATGGAGAGCTATCAAAATGGTAAAGATGAGGAAAATAAAATTCCTGGGGAAGAAAGACCAAAAAATGAGCATCTCTTCTAAGGAAAATGTAACACCTGTGTACCATGTTTTAAAGGGGTAAGTTTGTCAACACATATTAACTGGAGAATTATTATTAAATATTATCATTTATGGTATATTCAGTTTGCTCTACAAATCTAGATTCAGATTCACTCTGCATCCACTTGTTTTTTGCCAAGAAAGAAATTAAGGTCACATGAATGCATATTATTCTATGGCTGTAAGTATATTTATACTATATTGTTATTATTATTATTATTATTATTATTATTATTATTATTGTTTTTGTTACATTAGTGTTTATTGAAAGAAGGTAGGTAGGCTTTGATGAGATCCAAAAAATAGCATAGAATGTAATATGCAGGTGGCAAGGAGCAAAGCAATTCAGTTTGGAAACTTTGAAGAGGTATAAATAATAAGTACGAATGAGACATGAAAATAATCTTACAGCTACTCCAAAAATTAAATGTGTTCTCTTACTCATTAGGAAGTTTCCCATCAGAAGAAATATTCAAGAATGAATTAATTTTTAAATGTTATCATGGGCCAAGCATTGGGGATACCAAGGCAGAGAACCTAGATTCTTAAGAAAGGGTTCACACTTTTAATTGCAGACATGCAAATCATTAAAAAGATCCAGTCACCCACCCACTACCATGTAAGATAAGCCTGAGGAGAGAAAAGGTATTGTCCTTTCAGGATGGCAGAATAAAAAAGAGGAATTGACAGAAATGTAAAGAGAAGTACTCACATAGTCCTTGTTGTATAAGTCCTTCTAGTGCTCATATGCCTTCTGGACAGGCTGAGGAAGAGCAAAAGGTAGATAACTTCTACCTGCTGCCCCATCTAGAAAAGTCTTAGGGGACCATAAGGTGATAGATGAGACACAGGAATATGGTAAAGAGGGTTCACAATTCATGTTGGAGACTGTATTTACTAGACCACCTCTAAAATTCCAACTGATGAGAGTTGGAATGTGGAAGTGCTCTGGATTGACAGTTAGAAAGTAGAGAATGTTTTTTTAAAAGCCCAGATTTACTTGTATTAACTTGAAAACTAATTTAATAGATTTAAAAATAACTTTAACTAGCTCAATTAATTTCAAGACTAAAAATAAATAAATTAATTAATTAATTAATTAAATAAACATAAATTCAGGAAGACAAAAATTTATAATTCTCTTTAAGAGTCACTGAAAAAGGCATCATTCCCTACCTCAATGGCAGTACTTACATATTGTGACTTCAGTTGCATGCAGACAGAAACATATTTACTGTTCTTTGATTAGTGGGACATAACCATATTAGACATATTAGTGAGAAACAGTAAAGCCATGGACAATTGAGAGAAAGTTTCCTTTTCTAAAAATTGTCATCTTTTACTTTTATATAAGCCTCTTTTCCCAAGATCTCACTCCTCAGCCATCTACTGAAACATTCTTCATCCCTACCTCAGTATTGCATGCAGTGTTCCACATTGATAATGCTCCACTTGACATATAAATAGGAAGTGGCACCCTCTCATCTCAAACCTGGACATTATAATTTCACAGTATTCAGTTGTGGGTATTTTATTGTCCTTAATAATTATATTATCGCAGTTATAATTTATATTGTTGTCCTGGTTGTCCTTACTTCATTTTGCATTAATTCATCTAAATATTCTCTTCCTCTTATGTAATTGTTATTTCTCACCATAGAAATGATGTTCTATTACATCAAGAAAGCCTAATTTTTTTTTTTTGCCATTCTTCAGTCAAGGATGCCTCAGCTACTTTATTTGCAGTTATCTGCTACTACAAAAAGTTGTTGCTGTGAATATTTTGGTTTTTAAAACTTTTCTTGACAGTGAGTAAAACTAACTCATTGGGGTATATGTTTAGCAGTTGGAGAGAGAAAATAATGGTAAAGTACCAGAGAAATTAGTATTCTTTGGAGAAGTTTGCTGGAAAGGGAAGCAAAAGAGGGTAAGTTTCAAGTGAACATTCTATTTAAGTTCTGTGAAATTTGTGAATAAGATGCTGGAATAAATTGATGTCAAAAATGATTACAAAATGTGCTTTTCCACACTAAATTCCTTCTTTGATACCTTATCAGAGTGGGAAAATGAAGTTACTAAAAGTTACATGTACAGAGGAATAGGTAAGTTTGTGAAGTCATTCGAGTTGAATCAAAGAATAATCTTCCTACCATTGTGATTGTTAGTTGCTCACTGTTTTAACTAGAATGCACAATCTCTCTATCTCTCTGTCTCTGTGTCTCTCTTTCACACACAAACACACACACACACACACACACACATACACACACACAGAGGAATGCATTAATTCTTTAGGCAGCCCATTCCTTTTTTAAATAAGTCTTAGTTGTTTGGAAGTTGGTTGCTTTTTGTGTTCTTTGTTTTTCATGTGTTGATCCCAAATTTGTTTATCTGTGCCTAGTCCTAGCTTTTAGAGGGTCAATTAAACATTATGTTTTATTGTACATTTGATCACAAATACTACTTCTCATCATGCCAGTTCTTCCTCTTCTCTTACTTATGGTAAAACATCTGCAGCAAACATCATCAGTTGCCATTTTTTTCACCATCCTGATTTCTCCTCTGGAAATATTCTCAGTGCTAATTGTCTTTTCTAAAGTATATCACCCAGGAATGAATATCTTCCTCAAACAGGTTCTGATCAGGGCATAGTATATGGAAAGAATCACTTCCCTCCTCCTGGATTCTATGAATACTTAGAATTCCACCTACAATCACATTAAGACTTTCTTTTGGTATTGTTGGCACATATCAAGCCTGCTTTGATAACTCCCTGATATTTTGCACACAAATTGTGTAATCGCAAGGATCTGCTTTTATGCGGCTGAAGTTTTCTTAGCCCAAATATAGGCAGGAAATGGGAACCATTGTAGGTGAAGAAAAGGTTGGGTAAGAAGCACATATTCCTAGACTAGAGAAGCACATATCTGACTAGAATGGGCCTTGTATTTTGAGGAGTGTGAGAAACTTTGTTGGATTAAGACTGTACGCCTGAAGATGAAGAAGCTTCACAGGTACACAGTGCAATTTAATGCACTACTAAAGAAGGGGACCATTAAAAGTTTCTGTTCTAGGGAATGATAAGATCAGCATCTTAGTTAAGGAAACTTAGTCTGGAAGTAAAATGTCACATATTTTAAAATAGAAAAAAATATGTCTCCCACTGTTTTCTTAGAAGTTTTCAATAAAGAATTATTTAAAGATCAACTTATGGTTGGTTTTTGCTTCTTGTTTTTGTTTTTTTTTTTTTTGTTTTTTCCCTGCAATTCTTCATCTGGTATCCTACTCCATAGTCGTGATGAGAGCACCTTAAATAAGACAAATAAATCCTTATGCATTAAGGTAAACTAGTACTGGACAAACTCATAGAAAAATATTAGCAATGTGTGCTTTTTCTCATTGTAGAAGACTGTTGTCCTGATGTCCTTTGTTCTGCCAGTTGAATGTTCTTTCTAAGTATTCTTTTGGTATGGGACATGCACTGAAGGAATGACAGGAAAGCTAATTATTCCTGGCAAAGCTAGAGGGCCCAGACTTCCCTTAATATGCTCATGCTACATTACTTGCCACTGTTTGGTGGTTGAAATTCTCCTTTTCTCAGTTATTATGAACCTGCCCCAGTGATAATACACTTTAATTGACTCATTGTGGTGACAGGGCACAGCAGAATTGACATGGGTCTATGAAAAGTATATCTTCACCATACATACCCAAGCATTAGTAATAATCCCAGTCTTGTAGTGAGAAGATTAAGGCTCAAGTCTTCAGTCTCCTAATGTTCTAGCATGGATTGAGAACTGGAAGGCAGTGCAGGGGTCATGTAGTCCAGGCTCCTAAGCGGTTTAGTCTCAGTCATACCAGTGAAAAAGAGGAAGAGTTGGGGTTTGAACTCCAGATTCAATTCACTTTCCACTGCACCACAAGGCCAATGTTAGCGGTAGACTCTAGGACATATCACACACACATTTGTAAAATAGGGATTGTTGTAAGGAAATTTCTTGTGCTATAGAAACATGAACTGTCATTATTCATCCAATGAATATATTATGTTTCTTGTGCATGAGTATTCTGCTTTTATTGCTTTTATTACAATAGCCTTCCCTATCTGGACTTAACAGTAGATATAGGGACAATGATGGGGGATATGGCTGGGTATATACTCTATTCAACTTACATTATTGTTAATGCAACAGTTGATTAAAATCACTGGAAAGAGAGAGAAGCCATTTTCTTCATCTACACTTTAACCATAATTTACTTCTTTCGAACTTAGTTTTCTCCCTCTAATTTGTAGGACATATCTTGTTATTTTTTAAACATCTAGAAAGAGCCAGTCATTTTTTCACAGCATTTGTGTCTTTAAAGTTTATAATTTTATATAATCACATTTAAGCTTCATACTCGAGTATTAAAGAGAATTTGTGGATAGTGTTATCAGCAGGAGTACTTTCTCTAGAGGGGAATATCATGGTTTTCTGAGTAGTTTCCACATGCTTTATTCCACAAGGTGTCCACTAATATCCTGGTATAACTTGTTTAAAAAGCATTAGTTACATAAAATGTGAAGAGCCTTATGCTAGGCTCTGGGAAAAACAAAACGGTGAATGAGATTAATATCTGACCTCTATATTTCAATATAATAAAAAGAAGCCAAGGTACATATAATTTGAATGACCAAAATATGATTATATTGATTACCATGCTTAATATTTTATAAAACTTAGAATAGAGTACAAGGTACTAGGCATAGTATTTTTGGAAGAATCATTTTATACTGACAGTCATAGTTTTCTGCTCATATTCTTGTCCTTTTAGAATCTTGATGACAAGCAGTTTGGGACAAACAATTGACTAAATAATTCATTAGTATTCTATTGCAAGTTAAGATTTTCTGACTCACCTTTATTTTGAGAGTATTCTCAACTAGTTATTAATTTTTAAATCAATTTAAATAAATTAATTTAATAAATTTAATAATAAATTTTAATAAAACATTCAGATGTTAATTCAGAATTTTTTTATTTCTTTTAAAAACTTTTTGACAGAAGGAACAATAGAGGTATAGAAATATGATGGAATAATATTATAATGACAACAATATGGTAAAGACAATTTTGAAATAATTAGGAACTCATCACTCTTGCCACCATAATGAGCCACCATAATTTCAGATGACAAATGATGAAACGTGCTACTCACCTAGATAGCTAAGGGATTCAAAGTATAGAAGGAGACAGATTTCTTTTTGGGGGGACACAGACAATGCAAAAATTTGTCGTTTTACTATGAATATTTGTAATGGATTATTTGTTATTCCCAGTTGTAAAGGGTTCCGATAGAAGGGTGAAAAAGTAGATTTTGAGCAATTAAAATATAAACATTTTTTAAAAAAAATTTACAAAGCACATCAAAAATACTTTTCAAGAGGCAAAAATAGGCATTTATTAAAAATTATGGCTATAAGATTAAATAGAAACATGAAAAATCATATGATTTTGAAATAAAAATGTATTGAAAATCAAATAATTACAATGACACACTTTTATTTATATTTATAGTAAAGTAAATTATTTGTCTTTTAGGCATGCCAAGAGAACATTCAATGAAAATAATAAGGTATTGTAAAAACTGCTAAAATAGATCTTAATTTAGAAAATGATACTATTTTCAATGAACAAATAGGATCCCTCTTCTGCATTTTGAAGCACAGGAATATTTAATCATAAAAAGGATATGTTTGGAAACAATCTTCAAGTGAACGTGTCCATTGTGAATGCCAGAAAACTAATTATATTTCTGGCTTTTCTTTCATTTCCCCCATAGATAAAATGAAGATTATTTGCTATCTGTAAGAGATATCTGGAAGGGTCCATAAGAGAGGCCAGGCAAGCACAGTTAGGATATAACCCAGGCCTATGGCCTGGAGATGCCCTGACATGAATGGCTATGGCTACATAGGGACTACCTTCCTGGGTGGCATGTCCCGCCTCTGCGGGAACCCTGAACACTCTAAAATTGCATCAGGAATGGGAAGTTTCTCCATCTCTGACTGGCTGTGCCTATGACCTCAGGGATCTGATATAGGCTCAATGGGGGAGGAACCCAACCCTTTTCAACTGGAGCTCTGCCAAGCAGAAGGAGCTAAGAGAGTGCAGGAAGTCTTAGAGTAGGATGTAAACCATGTGAGTAAAGTTCTTAAGCTTGCCTGAATAAACTCCCGGGTGCTCTGTTGTACCTCCACTGCATCCATGTGAGATAGCAGACAGAGGATTTCTGAAGGCTTCAGGAAGAGCTAAGCTTGATATTAATGTTTACCAGAGATTTCTCTGACAGCCTGGGAATTAGGAGAGACTAGCAATAGCAAATGCAATTATAGCATGTTGCAGATATCGTGACTAATTTGTGTAACTCCTCATGAGATTGCTAAATCAGCTTCTAGGTAGAGATGTGGCTTAGTGAATAATCAAGATCACCTGAATTTGAATCTGTTCCTGGGCTCTTCAGTAACTATATAATTATGGACAAATCACCTGACCTCTATTATAGCCTGTTTACTCATTTGTAAAATAATTATGGGTAGTGCTTTTCTCAAGAAATTTTTGTGAGGATAGCTGCTGTGAAAAGCTATAGACATATAGAAAAACTATAGAAATGTTAGCCATTGCTATCGTTTTCAAGTTTGTTTTACAATAATTTTACATAAACTTATTACCTTAACTTTATGTCTTCTATAGGATAAAGGAGAGATGTCTGCAGATACTCTTGATGACATCACTGAATCACTTGAAACAGATACAGTGAATTCTAATTTACCTCCCTCAATTTATACCAAGGGTAAGAATTGTTTTAAATTTTCTAATGGAATACCGGTGTTAAACAGAAACTAAGTCTGCACTTATATCCAAGAAGATAACACGAGTTCTATTCCACTGACCCATAGTAGAGTAGAGGTAACTTTGTGTTCTCTGGGAGGCTCTGGCATTGGCGTCTAATGTGTAATGTCTGGCAGATTTTGCCAAGCTAAAAAGGATCATTTTGGCTTCAGGGTGATGATTTTTCAGCTACAGAAGTTCTCATAGAGGAGTTATTATGTGTTTCAGTGCCAAAAGAATTATGTACCTACTGTGTGCCAAATACACAAATTTTAGAAAAACAAAATCCTTGTCCTCAGAGAGTGTGCAATGTACTAGGCAGAAAGAGCTTACATAAATAACTCTAATGGGAAAAATAAACAAATAATATATACTAACAAGTAAATAAAAAGTATAGTCATAATTATATGTGAGGTATAAAGTGGGAAAGAATGTCAGCTAGCAAGAATAAAAACAACTTTCTGAAGGTTTTAAAAATGAATATGAATTCATTAGGTCGTGGGAGTCCAGGAGAACTGGAATGAAAATCTCAAACATGGAAACTGTGAGCAAGGAGAAACGAAAATAACACTGAAAATCCAGTTTTACAAGACAGTATATAGCAAAAAGAAGTAAATATGAAAAGATAGGTATTAGGAATGTAGGACGATTAGTTTTGTGTGTATAAACAAATCACTTAATATTGGAGCTTCATTTTCTTAATCTGTAAAAGACTAACTTCACAGGATAATTTCAGAGAAATTATTTTGAAACCTATATGTGCTATATTATTTAATGTTTATTATACATACTGAATGCCAGCATACAGTATATGAATTTTACCTTGTTGATAATAGAAAAGCATTGAAGAAATTGACATTAGGTGATTAAAGTGATCTCGTTCATGGAAACAATGGGTAAAATAGTAGAATCTTTCTCTACGTGACCAAAAGTCGTAAGAATGTTACAGATTTTCTGCCTAGTTTTTATAATTCTTCTATCAGCATGTCATACAGGATATTGCACTAGACATGTTATCATGAATATTTAAGTACAAATTCTGCCTTATCTACCTATTAACTGTGAATCGCACCAAGTTCTCTAGCTTGTCTGTGATGGTTTCTTCTTTTGCTTTAAATCTTGCATCTCATGGAAGTGGATATCTTCAACAGCGAAAATAGCTAATCCAATTCCAATTGATCAGTGATGGACAGAATCAGCTACACACAGAAAAGGAACACTGGGAAATGATTGTAAACTATTAGCATTTTTTTTTTCTTTTTCTCCCCAGATTATTTTACCTTCCGAATCCAATTCTTCCTTTGCAACAATAACAACAAAATTCAGTTCTGAACATATATATATATATATATATATATATATATATATATATATGTTGTACCTAGGATATACTATAACATATTTAATATGTATTGGAATGCCTGCCATCTAGGGGAGGGGGTGGAGGGAAGGAGGGGAAAAATTTGGAACAGAAGGGAGTACAAGGGATAATGTTGTAAAAAATTACCTATGCATATGTACTGTAAAAAAGTTATAATTATAAAATTAATTTTTAAAATGACAAAAAATATTGCATATTAGATTTCCCCTACTGTCAATGTCAACTTCGGTACACATTACAAGCAGAGCCCAGAACAACATTGTTCTCCCCTACATCCTTGCTGTTTTAGTTCTGTTGAACAGTGAATCATATGAAGAATTGAATGTTGCCATGGAAAACCCAATAAACAAGTCTGTTAAATCTGGAACTTGATATGACCCATTTTTCTAATTCT
Organism: Sminthopsis crassicaudata; assembly: GCF_048593235.1. Taxonomy (NCBI): domain Eukaryota; kingdom Metazoa; phylum Chordata; class Mammalia; order Dasyuromorphia; family Dasyuridae; genus Sminthopsis; species Sminthopsis crassicaudata. Next base: position 270,537,845 of record NC_133621.1, on the reverse strand, counting down.
GGATTTGGTCTAAATTTTTAAAAAATTTTCTTCTGGTGTTTCAGTTAAATGTTGGTTAAAGTTACCAGAACTCTGGCTAAGGAATAAATGAGGGAAGGATTTTACTGTATATGAATGATTTATATTATAAACTTCTAAAGGACAAGCAGTGTTTACATGTAACTATTTGAGGTAAAACACATTTATGATATTTTAAAAGTAATTTAGCATATTTTAATTCATAATCATAAATTACAATTTAATTATATAATGTATTTTATTCATCTTATTGTTGCCATTCACAGTATACATCAGGAAGTTTAATTTTCCCACATATTTTCTTATATAAAGAGGAATCCTGAGGTTTCAAATAGTGTTTTTTTTTAAATAAAATAATGTGTAACCTAAGAGATTCTGTTTAGCTGTCTACAATAACCCAAAGGAGGTTACTTTAAATTCAGTTTAAATTTATTGACAAAATGATATTTTGATATAATCTTAGGATACATATGTGGAGACTGTTTTATCAGTGCCAAAGAATCTGCATTCTAAATATTCTCCTACTGCCCCACAGATTTTAAAATCCTAATATGTTTCTTTACTTGTGTTTTTCTCTATACAGATTCAGATTACATTTGGGAAAAAAAGAAAGTACTTCCTATATATGAACCAGCAGTAGAATTTAAAAATTCAAAATGGACCCAAGTCAGAAGAAAAGTTAAGCTTTTAGAAAAGATGATTATTGGACTACGGGAAGAATTGTCAGAGAGAATGGAAACTAAATACCAGTTAAAGAATCGAAAAGCAGAATGTGATAGAAAACTCTATAGAAGCAGGTATGGATGGCATAAGTTTAAATCAAGGTTTGAAAGCATTACACTTACAATGAAACATTGTGACAGAAAATTTGAGGTTAAGAAATGAAAAATGAAAATTCTTTAAAATAATGTAATGAGCCCTACAATGAATCCCTTTAACTTAATGTGGTATAATCCATCTTCCTGTTTGGAATACTTTCCAATAGGTTTCCACCCTTATTTCATCATGTTATTTTTGAAGCACAGATTGCCCCTAATCAACATATATTTAACAAGTATCTTGTGTGCACCAAGCACTGTTGTGGGCACTGAGGCTCAAAGACAAAAATAAAGTGCCACGGGGAATTTTACAATCCATACAAGAATATAGGATGTAAATACAAATGTAAACACAATAAAGTCACAGAAATCTGGAGCAGGAAGCAGGGCCTGGTTTTCAAAGGAAAGGAGTAGCAGCAACTTCATGTAGAAGAAGGTAGGGAAACAGAATTTCAAAAGAATTTCAAAAGAAACAAGAAATTCTAATGGAGGGGGAGGTTAGAAAAGCAACAGTGCACTCCAGGCTGAGAAGACACGCTTCACAAAGATGTGGCTTTGGGAAAGAAGAGTTTTGTGTTGTCCTGTGTAGAAGTAAAAGAAGGACACTTTGACTGGATTGTAGACTGCAAGAAGGGGAGTAATGTATAATAAAGTTAGGAAGGTAGTTTCTGTTTCTGATATGCTATAAATATCTGCATATTCAAATTCCTCTGCAAATGTCCTAGTGCCCTGTTATATGCAGAATACTTTGTGAAACTTTAGGGCAGATAAGAGAAAAATATGACCTGGCCTGAGCTGTCAAGGAGCTTACACCCTTGGAAATGGTACTGTTTCTCTTGGTTATCTCATCAGCTCCTCATGAGTTCCTTTAATACCCTTGTGGAGGAATGGTTTCCACAGTGATATATACTCAGTGGTAGTCTTTCTCTTGAGCCCCTTCCATACGTCAGTAAGGTTTTTTGGACATCTCAAATGGGATGTGCCATATGCATCTTGGCCTTAACAGAATTATCTTTTCTCCCTAAGCCCTCTTCTCTTCTGAATGTCTCTATAATCAGTGACAGCACCTCCCTCCGATTCACCTAGGACTGCAACCTTAATAACAGCCTTATCTTCTCTTTTTGGTAATGACAAATTTTCTGCTTTTTGAGCATCTCTCATAACGTGCATTTCTGTCTAATAACAATCATCAGTACAATGCAGGCATTCTTTGCATCTTGCTTATATTATTGCACTTGCCTTTCTCTTTCTTTCTCTGAATAAAGACCTTCCACACACTAATCCATTCTTCAAAGAAGCCAAAGTGATTTTCCTCAAGCATAAATGTTACCATGTCATTACTCATCCTCTTCTAGGAGTATTGGCACCCTATCATCTCCAAGATCAAATAAAAATCCCTTTTCTTGCCTCTGAAAGGCCATTATAACTAGCCCTTTCCTGCTTTTCCAGATTTTTAAAAAATTATACCTTTTTAATGGGGAAATCAAACTATCACTTTTTGCAGATGATATGATGGTATACTTAGAAAACCCCAAAGACTGCTAAAAAGCTATTAGAAATAATTCATAACTTTAGCAAAGTTGCAGGATACAAAATAAATCCACATAAATCCTCAGCAGTTTTATACATTACCAACACAATCCAACAGCAAGAGATACAAAGAGAAATTACATTCCAAATAACGGTCCATAGTATAAAATATTTGGCAATATATCTACCAAAGGAAAGTCAGGAATTGTATGAGCAAAATTACAATACTCTTGCCACAAAAATAAAGTCAGATTTAAATAATTGGAAAGACATTAAGTGTTTTTGGATAGGCTGAGCAAATATAATTAAGTTGACAATACTCCCTAAACTAATAGTGCAATACCAATTAGACTCCCAAGAAACTATTTTAATGACCTAGAAAAAGTACCGACATAATTCATATGGAAGAACAAAAGGCCGGGAATTTCAAGGGAATTAATGAAAAAAAAATGAAGGTGGCCTAGCTGTACCTGATCTAGAACTATATTATAAAGCAGCAGTCACCAAAACCATTTGTTATTGGCTAAGAAATAGACTAGTTGATCAGTGGAATAGGTTAGGCTCACAGGACAAGATAGTGAATAAAAAGAGCTATCTAGTGTTTGACAAACCCAAAGATCCCAACTTTGGATAAGAATTCATTACTTGACAAAAACTGCTGGGAAAACTGGAAATTAGTATGACAGAAACTAGCCATGGACCCACACATAACACCACATACTAATATAAGATCAAAATGGATCCATGATTTAGGAACTAATGCAAACAAGATTAGAAGGGAAGTAACAAATTGGGAAAACATTTTTACAGTTAAAAGTTCTGATAAAGACCTCATCTCCAAAATATACGGAGAATTGACTCTAATTTATAAGAAATCCAGCCTTCTGCAATTGATAAATGGTCAAAGGATATGAACAGACAATTTTCAGATGATGAAAGTGAAACTATTTCCACTCATATGAAAGAGTGTTCCAAATCACTATTGATGAGAGAAATGCAAATTAAGACAACTCTGAGATACCACTACACACCTCTCAGATTGGCTAAGATGACAGGAATAAATAATTAACGTTGGAAGCGAAGTGGGAAAACTGGGACACTGATGCATTGTTGGTGGAGTTGTGAAAGAATCCAACCATTCTGGAGAGCAATCTGGAATTATGCCCCAAAAGTTATCAAACTGTGCATACCCTTTGATCCAGCGGTGCTGCTACTGGGCTTATATCCCAAGGAAATACTAAAGAAGGGAAAGGGACATGTATGTGCCAAAATGTTTGTGGCAGCCCTTTTTGTAGTGGCTAGAAACTGGAAAATGAATGGATGCTCATCAATTGGAGAATGGTTGGGTAAATTATGGTATATGAATGTTATGGAATATTATTGCTCTGTAAGAAATGACCAGCAGGATCAATATAGAGAGGCTTGCAGAGACTTACATCAACTGATGCTGAGTGAAATGAGCAGAACTAGGAGATCATTATACACTTCAACAAGGATACTGTATGAGGATGTATTCTGATGGAAGTGGATATCTGTAACATAGAGAAGAACTAATCCAATTCCAATTGATCAATGATGGACAGAATCAGTTATAGCCAGAGAAGGAACACTGGGAAGTGAGTGTAAACTCTTTGCAGAATCCAATTCTTCCTTTGCAACAAAAATAACAACAATAAAATTCGATTCTGCACATATATATTGTACCTAGGATATACTATAACATACTTAATATGTATGGGAATGCCTGCCATCTAGGGGAAGGTGTGGAGGGATGTAGGGGAAAATTCGGAACAGAAGGGAGTACAAGGGATAATGTTGTAAAAAAAAATTACCTATGCATATGTACTGTCAAAAATGTTATAAATATAAAATTAATTTAAAAATTTAAAAAAAATTATACCTTCTTATTTTCAAGATATATGCATTGGTAATTTTTCAGCATTGACAATTGCAAAGCCTTTTGTTCCAACTTTTCCCCTCTTTCCCTCCACCCCTGAGTTTCCCTTGGCAGGTAGATTCCTAAGCAATTTGTACTATCCATAGTTACTTTAAATGGAATTTCTCTTATAAAACTCTAACTGTTGGATTTTGTTAGTGATATATAAGAATATATATATATATATGTATGTATCTATATGTATATATATATATATACATATATATATGTATGTATCTATATGTGTATATATATATATACATATACATATATATATGTATCTATATGTGTGTATATATACATATATATATATATATATATATATATATATATATATATATATATATATATATATATATGAATGCTTATGACTTATGTGGGTTTATGTTGTATCCTGCAACTTTGCTAAAGGAATGGATTATTTCTAATAGCTTTTTAGTAGAAACTTTGGGGTTCTCTAGGTATACTGTCATATCATCAGTAAAGCATGAAAATTTGGTTTCCTCCTTACCTACTCTAATTCCTTTAATCTTTTTCTCAACTCTTATTGCCAAAGCTAGCATTTCTACTACAATACTGAATAGTAATGGCTATAGTGGGCAACCTTGTTTCACTCCTGATCTTAGTGGGAATGTTTCCAGTTTATCGCCATTACATATGATGCTTACTGATGATTTTAAATAGATGCTATTGATTATTTTAAAGAAAAGTCCTTTTATTCCTATATTCTCAAGTGTTTTTAGTAGGAATGGATGTTGGATTTTATCAAATTTTTTCTGCATCTATTGAAATGATCATATGGTTTCTGTCAATTTGGTTATTAATATGGCCAATTATACTGATAATTTTCCTAATAGTGAAACAGCCATGCATTCCTGGTATAAATCCTACTTGATTTGTATTATCCTGGGGATGATTTTCTATAGTCTTTTTGCTAATATCTTATTTAAGATTTTTGTATCAATATTCATTAGGGAGATTGGTCTATAATTTTCTTTCTTTCTTTTCAACCTACTTGGTTTGGGTGTCAGTACCATGTCTCTGTCATAAAAGGAATTTGGTAGGAATCCTTTATTCCCTATTTTGTCAAATATTTTATATAGCATTGAGGCTAATTGTTCTTTGAACGGTTGAGAGAATTCACATGAAAATCCATCTTGTCCTTGAGATTTTTTTAGGGAATTTATTAATAGCTCGTTCTATTTCTTTTTTTCTGAAATGGGAATATTTAAGGGATTTACTTTCTCATTTGTTAATATGGGAAGCTTATTTTTTTGGATGTAGTCATCCATTTCACTTAGGTTATCAATTTTATTGGCATAAAGTTGGGTAAATCTTATTATTTCTCTAATTTCCTCTTCATTGGTAGAAAGTTCTCCCTTTTCATTTTTTTTTATTAATCTATTTTTTTAATTTTCAAAATTATTACTTTATTGCTTAGTTGGGGGCAAAGCTGAATTTTTCTTTGAGGCTTTGGCTTACATATGTTGTGGTGTTCGTCTCTTGTCTTGAGTTGGTGTCTTGGGTGGCTCTGGCTCCATAACGGCTCTTTAGAATGAGTTTTTGTTTGTTTACTCATTGCAAACTTACTTCCTGAATTGGGACTTTGTGCAAAGGCCATGCTCTACATAGTTCTTTCTCAGCTCCTAGATTATGGAAGAAAGGCGATCATTTTCAGCGGATGTATTAGTCACAAGAAATCTCATTTGTTTAATGTCATTCTACAGCTCTTCAATTCTCTCCATCAGCTTTGCCTCCTTGGAAGCAGTTTCTAGCAGTAAGCATTCTTCTCTGTTCTCTCCATCATATGTGACCCGCTTATGGTTGCTGTGACATTCTGCTAATGCCTGTTTCAATTGATGCAGTTCCAGCCTATGGGACTCTAGTTCTGTTTCCAAGTCCCCATATTTCTGTTTCAAGTCAGCATTTTCCTCGAGCACTGCCAGGCCATATGTTGCAGCCTGGACTTTCTCCTGGGTTGTCTCCTGCAGCTCGCTGGATAACCGTTCCACTTCTGCTCTCAGAAGTGCCAAGACCCTTTCCTATTCCATAGGGGAGAAGCTGGGCCCGTGCCTCCTGAGGCCGGGGCAACCCCTCTCTCAGCCCGCAGAGCCCGGTACGGTGGTTTGAAACTCCTCTAGCTTCTTAACGGTCCCCTCGGGCTACATGGAGGCTACAGATTTGCCTGCTCGCTTGACCCGCCCCCTTCCCCCTTTTCATTTTTAAGAATAATAATTTGATTTTCCTCTTTCCTTTTTCTCATCAGATTTACCAAAGGTTTGTCTATTTCATTGTTTTTTTTTTTTAATAAAACCAACTCTTAGTTTTATTTATTAATTCAATAGTTTTTTTTTTTTCACTTTGAGTATTAATTTTAGAATTTCCAGCTTATTTTTGATTGGAATTTTTAAATTTTGTCTTTTTCTAGCTTTTTAAGTTGCAGCCCAATTCATTGATCTTCTCTTTCTCTATTTTATTCAAGTACGCCTCTAAGGATATAAAATTTCCCCTTATTACCACTCTGGCTGCATCCCACAAATTTTGTTATGATGTCTCATTGTTGTCATTATCTTGAGTGAAATTATTAATTTTGTCTATAATTTGCTGTTTCATCCAATCATTCTTTGAGATGAGATTACTTAATTTCCAATAATTTTTAGTCTATTTACCCCTAACTTTTTGTTGAATGTAGTTTTTATTGCATCATGATCTGAAAAAAAAAAAAACAAACAAACAAAAAAAAAAACATTTACTATTTCTGCCTTCCGGCATTTAATTTTGAGATCTTTATGTCCTAACATATGGTCAATTTTTGTATAGGTTCCATGAACTGTTAAGAAGCAAGTATACTCTTTTCTATCACCATTCAGTTTTCTTTAAAGATCTGTCATACCTAACTTTTATAATATCCTATTTACCTCTTTAATTTCTTTCTTATTTGTTTTGTGCTTTTATTTATCTAATTCTGAGAGTACAAGTTTGAGATCTCCCACTGTTACAGTTTTGCTGTCTGTTTCTTCTTGCAGCTCTCTTCACTTCTTCAAGACTGTAGATACTATACCACTTGGTGGATATATGTTTTTTATTGATATTGCTTCATTGTCTATGCTACCCTTTAGCAAGAAATAATTTCCTTCCTTAGCTCTTTTAATTAAATCAATTTTTGCTTTTGCTTGATCTGAGATAAGGATGGTTACCCCGCTTTTTTTTTTTACTTCAAATGAAACATAATAGATTCTGCTCCAGTCGTTTACTTTCTTACTTTCTCCCTTCTTTAAATGTGTTTCCTATAAGCAAGATATTTTAGGATTCTGACTTTTGATCCAGTCTGCTATCCACCTTTGCTTTATGGGAGTGTTCATCCTATTCACATTTACAGTTAAAATTACTAATTCTGTATTTCCTGCCATCTTATTATCCCCAGATTATGCTTTTCTTTTTCTTGCCCTCCTTTACCCCCTTTCCCAGTATAAAACTTATGGGCCCCATTTTCATCATGCAATTTAGGATCCCTCCCTTCTCCCTTTGAATCCCTTCCCCTTTCTTGTACCCTTCCCTTATTATGCTTTTCTTTTTCCCTTTTCCTCTCCCAGTTTTTAAAATGGTAAAAGAAGATTTACTCTAAAATAAATAGGTCAATTATTTTCTCTTTGAGCGAACTCTGATGAGAGTAAGACTCACACAATGTTCCTCCCCTCTCTAAATTCCCTCAGACCTGATAGGTTTCCTTTGCTTCTTCGTGGAATGCAGTTTCCCTCTTTTTATCTCCCCTTTTCCCTTTTTCTGACACAATCCCCTTTCCATTTAGAATTCCCTTTTTTATGTTATATCAGTAAATTCAAATTATATATGTAGTCTTTGTGTATATCCATGAGAGAAATACAGTTCTCAAGAGAGTTCTTTTACCTTTTTCTGCTTTTCTTGAGTCATCTGGTTTTTCCTTAGAAACAAATGGAATTCATCTGTTTCAATAAATGTCCATTTTCTTCCATGGAAAAAATGCTCAGCTTAGTTGGGTCGTTTATTTTTGGCTTCATTCCAAGTTCTTTTGCCTCTTGGAATATCAGATTGCAGGTCCTAAGATCCTTTAATGTGGAGGCAGCCAGATATGAGTGATCCTGATTGTGGCACCTCAGTATCTGAATTGTTTTTTTTTTTTCCTGGCTGCTTGTAATATATTTTCCTTAGTCTGATAGTTCTGAAATTTGGCCACAATATTCCTTGATGTTTTTATTTTAAGGTCTTTTCCAGAAGGTGCTCGATGAATTCTTTCAATGCCTAGTTTACCTTCTGATTCTATTACATCTGGGCAGTTCTCTTTGATGATTTCCTGTAAAATAGTATCTAGGCTATTTTTTCATCATAATTTTTGAGAAGGCCAATAATACTCAGATTATCTCTCCCAGATTTATTTTTCAGGTTTAATGTTTACCAAATAATTTTTCATTTTTTTTGGTTTTACTTGAATAATTCTTGATATCTCAATGAATTATTCATTTCTATTTGTTCAGTTATGATTTTTAATGAGTTATTTACTTCATTAGCTTTTTAAACTTCTTAATGTATGTGTCCAATCGAGATTGTAAATGAGTTGTTTTGCTCTATGGAAATTTTTTCCATTTCACTAATTTTATTTCTTTTTTTAGTGAGTTATTTTCTCTTTCCAATTCACAAATTCTACTTTCCTGAGAGTTCTTTACCATTTCTAATTCACAAATTCTGTTTCTTTGCAATTCTTGGGAGTTCTTTATTTTCCAATTCACATTTCAGGAAGTTGTTACTCTCTTACATAGCTACTTTTCCTTTCCCCATTTTTCTTCTATCTCTCTTTTAAGATCTTTAAATGTTTCTTCTAGGAGAGCCTTTTGTAATGGGACCAGGTTAGATGCCCCTTTGGCGTATTGTCTGGAGACTGTCTGGTATTAGTCTCCTCAGGATGGAAAACCTATTCTCTTTCTGTATAGAAGTTATCAATCATTCTTGTGATTTTTTTTACTCATTTTTTTAAAGCCTGTATGGTCTGCCTTCAGGGCAAAGAGGTTACCAGCTTCCTCTGCAGAGCAGGGATCGATATATAGAGAGTAGCTGTCCTGCAAATGGGCTGCAAGGAGTGTCGAGGCATGGGAGTGCTCTGAAAAAAGTTCCCCACCAGAAGTGACTCAGGCCTAGGTATTTTGGGGCTGAGCAGGGGAAGTGCCCAGTGAAGAGCCCCATGGTATGGATTAGTGACTGCCCAGGGGCTAGAGGCTGAGCAGTGAAAGTGTCACGATCCCAAGCCAAAGCCCTGCTGTGGGGCTGTAGCTATTAGCAGTTGACCAGTGAATAGCCTCTCAGTGACTGGAAGTGTCTCTGCCCAGGGATGCACACTCATGCTTCAGAAGTTCTATTGCCCCAGGCCACCGAACTTGCCACTTTGCAGATAAGAGGCTATCCCCGGGCTGCACCCCTCTGCCATACAAATTTGTGACTGCCCCAGCCTGTGCTGCAGAATGTAGCTTCCCAGTTGAGCTGTGGTAGGTGCTGAATCACTTCCAGTTTTGGGTGGGTATAGACAGATCTTGTTAGGTTCTGGCATTTTTTACAGTATCCTCTACCTTTGGCTTTAATGTCTCTATTGTTCTACTACTTTGTAATCAAGGCAGAGCAGTAAGCCTATGGCAGAGTCGTTTCTGTAAATTTTCTAACCACAGAGGCCACCCCCTCCAGTCTGCTCAATATGCCAACCTCTAGTTCTATCCCTGTTTGCGCTGGTCTGTTCCCACTGCTCAGAACAAACCTTTTCTGGTGTTCTTCCAAATTATCTTTGGCTGGCAAGTTGTTGTACTTCTACTCTTAGTGAATTTTACCAGTCAAGTGCTATTTTTGAGGCTCAATTGAATAATTGGTCGGGACGCTATGAGAGGAGCTTAGAAAGTTGCATGTGTCTTCGCCACCATCTTAGCTCCGCCCTTTTCCAGTTTTCTCACATTTTACTCCTCTTCCTAACTCTGAGATCCAGATCTACTGGCTCACCTGCTATTCTTTTTCTTCATTGTAAGACCACATTCCCCTATGGTACACAAACATATGTTTGAATATTTATTTTTTAATACATATTGAGTTCCAAATTTTCTCTCTTTTTCCTCCTCCCCCCCCCCCGTAAAATATTAACCGATTTGATGTTGATTTTTTTAGATGTTGTCATGTAAAACATATTTTCATATTAGGCATGATGTGAGAGAAGAACAATTTAAATGGAAAAACAAAACAAACAAACAAAAAAAAAACATGAAACATCTAAAGTGAAAATCATATAATATGACCTTCATTCAGGCTTCATCAGTTCTTTCTCTTGATATGGATAGCATTTTTCATCATGAATCCTTTGAGATTATCTTAGATCATTGTATTGCTGAAAAGAGCTGAGTTATTGATAGATGATCATGACCCAATATTGATGTACAGGGTGGTAATTCTGATCACTTAACCTTTTATCATTTCATATAAGTCTTTCCAGGTTTTTCTGAAATTTCACTGCCTGTCAAATTTTTAGTGCCTTTAGTAATGATGTGCCTTCTTTTCTGATGTTACCTCTCAAATATTCAATATGTAACTTGCTTTCATGAATGTTATTGATATGTTTTGAGGACTTAGAATATAAGCACCTAGAAGGGAGGGATTAGTGTTTTTGACTTTTTTTTTGACTTTTGACTTTTATCCCCAGTGCTTGGTATATAGGAATGAATGCTTGTTTACTGAAAATAACTGACTTATTAAGAGTTCTATGCTATACAATAAAAGTTTATAAACAGCATGCATAATCTCCATTGACTTTCTTATGGGAGTATTTGAGAATTATTTCTTCCTCACAATATAAATGATCCTTTATATTTTCAGTAGGATAGTCATTCCATGTGATTCTAATCTAACACTTTTGAAGGTTAATCTCCTTATTTTTAATTATACTTAGTTTATTCTCTCATTCATCATTGAAATATGTGAAAACATTGTCTCAATACCTCCATCATGGAGGGTTGTGAAATACTGAAAGTAATTAGTCAACAATAGGAACACCTTAGCACGAGTCTAATCAAAGTAGGTCTTCTTAGTTTTCATTTCAAATTCTGATTACCACTCCAGACAATTGTCTTCATCAATATAAATAGTATAGGCAGGGTTCTTGACTTCTCAGTGGCTCAGACACCTCCATTTAGCATGCAGTCTACATCTTCAAACCTTAAAATAGTGGTACAAGCAGACTGTAAGCCGATGTTTTGACTAGTATTGGATTTGAAATACTGGTGGATATCTGAAAAATTACAAAAAGAATCTTGATGGATTTGTCTCTTTTCAACAAAAATGAAGTTTTTCAGATCAATTCCAGTAGAAACGTGAGAGAGAGAGAGAGAGAGAGAGAGAGAGCCATCTGCATGCAAAAGAACAGTGTAGAGACTGAATGTAGGTCTCAACATCATATTACCTGTATTTTTAGTTGTTGATGTTTGCTTGTTTTCTTTACTTCCCATTTTTCCCTGTTTGATCTGATTTTTCTTGTGCAGCATCATACATTTGGAAATATGTACGGAATAATTGCACATGTTTAACATATATTGTATTACTTGCCATCTAGGGGAAGGGGTGGGGGCACAGAAGGGAGAAAAAATTTCAGAAACAAGATTTTGCATTATCTTTGCATGTATTTTGGAAACAAAAACGTATTTAAAAATGCAATACAATAGAACAATATTAAATAAAAAGGAATCCTGAAAATTAGAATGAAAGTTTCTCTCACAAAGTTCAATGCAAAATTTCCTTTTGATTATTTTAAAATTTTATCCATTTTAGTAATTTTTCAAGACTATATAACACAATTACTTACAATTATTTTTTTTTCCAAATGCAATACTGAACTCTAGATTGGAAGGTGAAAAACAAAACAGAGAAAAACTACAGACACAAATGCATTACCCTTCTTGTGCAAGTTCTGCTGTGCTTGAAGAGGAAAGTCAAACATCAAAACTAAACCTTCAGCGAAAACGAGATAAATGGCTTCTTTTAAAGGACAGCCTAATAGATAAGATTGACATCCTGACAATTGAGCTTTCTAAACTCGAAAATGAGATCTACCAAGTAAATAATGACCATAGAATGAAGACATTACTTTTAGAACAAACTCAGAGACAATTAAAAGAGTTCAAAGATAAATTAAAGCAACTCAAAAACGAAAAATCTATACAACAGAAAAACTTGAATAAATTAATTTTCAAAGAAGAGTCCCTGCAAGAAAGATTAGCCCAAATGCAGAAGAAAATTCAGCTGCTTCAGAAACCTTTTGAAGATTCCCAAAACAAAGGGGTCTTCATATCAAAGGGTGTCCAGGTGCAGTTTAAGGATAGCCCCATGACTTTTTGTGCTGATACTGCAAAAAAAGATCCTGTGCTAGAAGAGAGAAATAAAGAGTCAGCTGATGAGAGATGTATTTCTTTAAGAGACAAACTAGGTAAACTTGAAAATGAGAACTCAAAAAACAAGGTAAGTCTTTAAATATTGTCTGACAAACATTTAATATTTTGAAATGAATTTCAAAGATATTTTGATCAAGATAAATTAGGAATTTGATTTTCTGATATTAGTAACTTTCAATGTAAAATTTCTGATATGCAAAAAAGGACGATGAGAAAGCATTCATGATAAAAAAAAAAACAAGCCAATATCCATTTTTTAGATAAGATGACTAATTTTGATTAAAAAATATTGTGTGCGTTAGCCCATGAAATTTTAAATGCATTATAGCAGTTAGTGAGTGTAGATAGAGTTAAGCACTTTTAAGTAGATACTGATCAACTTGTAGTTCTAATAATTTGCCTAGCATTCCATGTAATGCTGCAATGGAATAAATCATTTGACTCACGGAAACAAGATAAATCCTGAAAAAATATTCTAGGCATAATGTAACAATTCAAATGAGGCATCTAAACTGAGATACTGTTGGACATTACCATTCATAACCATTGAAACATGTTTATCAATCTGAATAGTTTTAATTCAAACTAATATGAATTGATTTTTTAAATATTAAAAAGCTGATCATATTTTTAATAAAATCATAAAGATTACTAACTATGTTTCTTTAGAATTTAGGACAACAGTTCTCTTCAAAGAGACTGTGATTGTGCATTAAGAATTAATTTTGGTGTGTGGTAATAGAGCCATTTTTTAAAGTTTGCTTTTGATTCCCTACTACATATTTATTGTTTATGTCAGTATTTTTTCACTGTTTTTACTAATACTTCTTGCATGATTTCCAGAATTGCAGTTTATGGCATCAGTCAGTGCCTTTCATTTACTGAAAATTTAGCTTTTTTACTGTCTAATAGCAGGTCTCATTTTCTCTGATGCTTATCACGTTTGCAATAAGTGGAATACTACCAACTATAGCACTGTGCAGCAATTTCAGATGAAAAAAATTATATTTTATATTTAGTTTTTATGATCAGGTAGTTGGATATAGATTCATTTCATAGTGGAATTTAATGTTTTTGTACTGATTCAGTTATTTTTGTCAATTATCTTTAGACAATTTTACATTTGTATCTCTTCCTTATTTCCTTTTGAAATATTACTAGAATTTAGTTGACTTTTTACAAGATAATTAATCGTATCTAATGAGATAAAAATGTTAAATGCATTTTACTTTTTAGTTACACTTACTATTGTCACAAATGCAATAGTTTTCTTTATAATGAAACTACACAGGCTTTTTATAATGCATGAATATTAATACACACATATATATTCTTGTATTTTGTGTGTATATGTATATTTATATATGTTTGTATGTTGGTCTTCTACTAGGTTAGAGAATGAAATGAATTTATTTCCCTTTTTTTGTAATCTTGCACCATACTGTATATCTATAAGTGAAAGAGCTACCATATTTTCTCTAATTTTCCCCATTTTCTGTCCATTGACTGGAAGATTGGAATCAGGAGTATAATTTATAACCTTGTATAAAAAGGAACTGCTTTAAAGACTTAACAGGGGCAGCAGCCCCTCTGTCCCGTTCCTTCTTCCCCCCTCCCTTTTTTTTGTTGTTTCTGCTTTCATCAAATCAGATCAATCCCTTCAAGTAATTTTGTCATGCCTGACAAGCCTAACAGTGATCAGATGATAATTCTCCAGGGGAAACTATGCAAGGAAAGAAAATTCATCTTCTTCTCATAAATGTTCTTATTCATATAAGGGCACGTGCAAAGAACTTTTTTTTGAAAAAGAGAAAGGAAAAAACCTAATGTTTCTATCAGATATAAGAAATTATATAGTCTACCTCTACCATTCCCCCACCTTCCATGTGAATTGCATATGAAAAAGTTTATCTCCTACATGGCTTTGGAGGTGTTTTATTTCTGAAGACAGAATGAAAGTAATGGTTTATGATGAGCAAGAAAAGAGGATAGCATTTGGCCCATGCTTGAATGAAAGATGTGTGATATAGGGAAAATAATTTTTTGTTCTACGAACCAAGTTCCAATCCTTTTCTTGATGACTATTTTTATGACAGCTTACTTAACCTCTTTGGGTCTTAACTTTCCTCAAACTGCAAAATGAGGTGATTGCATTAAAAGTCCCTAAGACATTTACTAAAACCATGCTATGATAATCATAAATATATTCAGGCAAGTAAAAGCATATTAATTTCATAGAAGATAAAGGTGCTATATAAAATCAGTAATAGAAATTCTACATACATATTTCTATCAGGATACAATAAGAAAGCTACGAGAAAAAATGGCAGATTCCCAAAAAAACCAACTCACAACTTCACAAGAGATTCAGTCACAACAAAGTGATTTATTCTTGATGCAAAAACAACATAAAGTATGTATGCAACAAATCCATAATTTCTCATTGTTTAATAGAACATTTTCAGTATAATACTTTTTTTAACCAATAGTATAATACATTTTCTGATAATTGTGCCTGTCATTTAAACTAACAGAACGAGACCTATAACATCTACCATTTGTACCCCTTAATACCATTTTTATATTGGGATAATTATATTTACTCATAATATCCTTACAGAAGGAATGATATGTTGTGTGTTTTTTCCTGAGTATTAAGTATATCATACTTTAACTATGTTCTTATGTATGTATGTTTGTGTGTGTGTATAGATAAGTGGATCTATACACAGACACACACACACAGGCTACTTGGTGGAAATATGAATAGAACTTTGCATTTAAAGTTGGAAAGATCTAGGTTCAAAAGTGGCCTGAGACAATATAGGGAAGTTACTTTATCTTTCTTAGCTTCTTTAACTGTACAATGTGTATAATCAAAGCATCTACCTCCCAGAATAGTTGTGAGAATCCAATGAGAAAAGAATTCTAAAGCTCTTAGCACAGTGCCTGATGCATAGTGGATACTTAGGGAATGCTTGTTTCTCTGCTCCAGAAACATAAAAGTCAATATTTTCAGTTATATATAAAAGTAATCATTGTCTCTTATATTTTGAGTAACATCTCTGAATGTTGTGAACCAGTTCCCTTACTTGCTTAACTTCAGTATAACGGTTTTTACTAAGAACTGGTTTATTGCTAGTTTCTTTTTTTTCAAAACTTATTCATTCGTATTTGTATGCTAGAGAAATATTTCTGGTTTTCAGAAATCAACATTGGAATGGAATAAATTTTGTTTCCCAAATCAATTTTTTCCTCTATCACTCAATTCTCTTTATTTCCCTCCCATTCTGTTTGGACCATATTGATGCAAATATTAACTTTTTAAAAAGCCTTTGTGTTGAGACTGACATCAAGGAGCTAGATGTGCACTGAACTTGATAAGGAATCCCAGGGAAGCCATCAATCTGTGTCTATATGAATGAACTCAGTAAAATGCATTCAGAGCAAACTGGCACCTTCTCTTCCCTTTCTTCTTTCCCTGATTAGGGTAGTGACTAAGCTATATTAGAACTGGGTAAAAATTGTGTTTCTTTTTTCTTTAATTAATGAATGTCAGTTCTGTGAATTATACTATGAAAGGATCTGATTAGGTTAACAAGTATATGGGAAAGCCATGCTCTCTTGTCTTTGAAGAATTTGCAGTTTCACTGAGAAGTCAATGCAAAATAGGGAAAATTTCTTTACAATACAAGGTATCATGGAAACAAGCACCAAAGGACTTGTGTTATAAGTAAAGTAAGCATTTATTTAAGAGAGCAAGAGTGAAGGACACACAGAGAGAGAGAGAGAGAAAGAGAAGGTGGAGGGGGAGAAGGAGGAATGGAGGGCAGGAGAGAGGGAGGCAGAGAGGCAGAAAGAAAGATCACTGTGCTTTTACCTTAGATCAGGTGATACTTAATCTAGTCTTCTTCCCAACATGAAAAAAAAATAGCCATCACAAAATTTCTAAGTTAACACCTCTGGTGAAAGAGCAATTGCCAAATAGCTCAATTTAATAACATATTTTAGATAATTGCATAAATATAATTTGTCAAAAATTTACATCATAAAGTTACTTTTCCAAAGATTATTTTTCTCTAAAACATGTATTTGTCTTTTGAGCAGCAATTTCACTATGTAGCTTGATAATCAACAAGCATAACCTTGATCATTTTACACAAGACATCTCTGGTGTAGTGTATTGGTTTGGAACTGAGAAAATTAGAAAATTCATTCTCTGTAATTTTCTAGCTAGAAGACCCTTAAAAACTTTCTCCAGGGGAAACTATGAGAGGAAAGAAAATTCACATTCTTCTCATAAATGTTCTTATTCATATAAGGGCAGGTGTAAAGAACTTTTTCTGAAAAATAGAAAGTAAAAAACCTAATGTTTCTATCAGTTATAAGAAATTATATAGTCTACCTTTACCATTCTCCGACCTTCCATGTGAATTGCACATGAAAAAGCTTATCTCTTACATGGCTTTGGAGGTGTTTTATTTCTGAAGACAGAATGAAAGTAATGGTTTGTGATGAGCAAGGAAGAGGATAGCATTTGGCCCATGCTTGAATGAAAGATGTGTGATATAGGGAAAATAATTTTTTGTTCTACGAACCAAGTTCCAATCCTTTTCTTGATGACTATTTTTATGACAGCTTACTTAACCTCTTTGGGTCTTAACTTTCCTCAAACTGCATAATGAGGTGATTGCATTAAAAGTCCCAAGACATTTCCTAAAACCATGCTATGATAATCATAAATATATTCAGGCAAGTAAAAGCATATTTATTTCATAGAAGCTAATGGTGCTATATAAAATCAGTAATAGAAATTCTACATACATATTTCTATCAGGATACAACAAGAAAGCTACGAGAAAAAATTGCAGATTGCGAAAAAAACCCACTCAGGATTTCACAAGAGATTCAGTCACATCAAAGAGATTTATTCTTGATGCAAAAACAACATAAAGTATGTCTGCAACAAATCCATAATTTCTCATTGATTAATGGAACGTTTTCAGTATAATACTTTTTTTAACCAATAGTATAATACATTTTCTGATAATTGCGCCTGTCATTTAAACTAACAGAACGAGATCTATAACACCTACCTTTTGTGCCCCTTAATATCATTTTATATTGGGATAATTATATTTACTCATAATATCCTTACAGAAGGAATGATATGTTGTGGTTTTTTTCCTGAGTATTAAGTATATCATAATTTAACTATGTTCTTATGTATGTATGTTTGTGTGTGTGTATAGATAAGTGGATTTATACACACACACACACTCACACACACACACACACACACACAGGCTACTTGGTGGAAATATGAATAGAACTTTGCATCTAAAGTTGGAAAGATCTAGGTTCAAAAGTGGCCTCAGACAATATAGGGAAGTTACTTTATCTTTCTTAGCTTCTTTAACTGTACAATGTGTATAATCATAGCATCTACCTCGCAGAATAGTTGTGAGAATCCAATGAGAAAAGAATTCTAAAGCTCTTAGCACAGTGCCTGATGCATAGTGGATAC
Organism: Sminthopsis crassicaudata; assembly: GCF_048593235.1. Classification (NCBI taxonomy): domain Eukaryota; kingdom Metazoa; phylum Chordata; class Mammalia; order Dasyuromorphia; family Dasyuridae; genus Sminthopsis; species Sminthopsis crassicaudata. The sequence continues at coordinate 270,519,572 of NC_133621.1, read as the reverse complement.
TTAGGGAATGCTTGTTTCTCTGCTCCAGAAACATAAAAGTCAATATTTTCAGTTATATATAAAAGTAATCATTGTCTCTTATATTTTGAGTAACATCTCTTAATGTTGAGAACCAGTTCCCTTACTTGCTTAACTTCAGTATAACGGTTTTTACTAAGAACTGGTTTATTGCTAGTTTCATTTTTTTCAAAACTTATTCTTTCGTATTTGTATGCTAGAGATATATTTCTGGTTTTCAGAAATCAACATTGGAATGGAATAAATTTTGTTTCCCAAATCAATTTTTTCCTCTATCATTCAATTCCCTTTATTTCCCTCCCATTCTGTTTGGACCATATTGATGCAAATATTAACTTTTTAAAAAGCTTTTCTGTTGAGACTGTCATCAAGGAGCTAGATGTGCACTGAACTTGATAAGGAATCCCAGGGAAGCAATCAATCTGTGTCTATATGAATGAACTCAGTAAAATGCATTCAGAGCAAACTGGCACCTTCTCTTCCCTTTCTTCTTTCCCTGATTAGGGTAGTAACTAAGCTATATTAGAACTGGGTAAAAATTGTGTTTCTTTTTTCTATAATTAATGAATGTCAGTTCTGTGAATTATACTATGACAGGATCTGATTAGATTAACAAGAATATGGGAAAGCCATGCTCTCTTGTCTTTGAAGAATTTTGCAGTTTCACTGAGAAGGCAATGCAAAATAGGGAAAATTTCATTACAATACAAGGTATCATGGAAACAAGCACCAAAGGACTTGTGTTTAGTAAAGTAAGCATTTATTTAAGAGAGCAAGAGTGAAGGACACAGAGAGAGAGAGAGAGAGAGAGGTGAGGGGAGAGGAAGAATGGAGGGGCAGGAGAGAGGGAGAGGACAGAGAGGCAGAAAGAAGATCACTGTGCTTTTACCTTAGATCAGGTGACACTTAATCTAGTCTTTTTCCCAACATGAAAAAAAAATAGCCATCACAAAATTTCTAAGTTAGCACCTCTGCTGAAAGAGCAATTGCCATATAGCTCAATTTAATAACATATTTTAGATAATTGCATAAATATAATTTGTCAAAAATCTACATCAGAAAGTTACTTTTCCAAAGATTATTTTTCTCTAAAACATGTATTTGTCCTTTGAGCAGCAATTTCACTATGTAGCTTTATAATCAACAAGCATAACCTTGATCATTTTACACAAGAAATCTCTGGTGTAGTGTATTGGTTTGGAACTGAGAAAATTAGAAAATTCATTCTCTGTAATTTTCTAGCTAGAAGACCCTTAAAAACTTTCTCCAGGGGAAACTATGAGAGGAAAGAAATTCATCTTCTTCTCATAAATGTTCCTATTCATATAAGGGCAGGTGCAAAGCACTTTTTCTGAAAAATAGAAAGTAAAAACCTAATGTTTCTATCAGATATAAGAAATTATATAGTCTACCTTTACCATTCCCCCACCTTCCATGTGAATTGCACATGAAAAAGTTTATCTCCTCCTACATGGCTTTGGAGGTGTTTTATTTCTGAAGACAGAATGAAAGTAATGGTTTGTGATGAGCAAGGAAGAGGATAACATTTGGCCCATGCTTGAATGAAAGATGTGTGATATAGGGAAAATAATTTTTTGTTCTACGAACCAAGTTCCAATCCTTTTCTTGATGACTATTTTTATGACAGCTTACTTAACCTCTTTGGGTCTTAACTTTCCTCAAACTGCAAAATGAGGTGATTGCATTAAAAGTCCCTAAGACTTTTCCTAAAACCATGCTATGATAATCATAAATATATTCAGGCAAGTAAAAGCATATTTATTTCATAGAAGCTAATGGTGTGCTATATAAAATCAGTAATAGAAATTTTACATACATATTTCTATCAGGATACAACAAGAAAGCTACGAGAAAAAATTGCAGATTCCCAAAAAAACCAACTCACGTCTTTAGAAGAGATTCAGTCACATCAAAGATTTTTATTCTTGAAGCAAAAACTACAGGAAAAGATTGATGAAGACATGCATAAAGTATGTATGCAAAAAATCCATAATTTGTCATTGATTAATGGAACGTTTTCACTATAATACATTTTTAACCAATAGTATAATACATTTTTTGATTATTGTGCCTGTCATTTAAACTAACAGAACGAGATCTATAACACCTACCTTTTGTACCCCTTAATATCATTTTATATTGGGATAATTATATTTAATCATAATATCCTTACAGAAGGAATGATATGGTGTGTTTTTTTTTTCCTGAGTATTAAGTATATCATACTTTAACTATGTTCTTATGTATGTATGTTTGTGTGTGTGTATAGATAAGTGGATCTATACACACACACACACACACACACACACACACACACAGGCTACTTGCTGGAAATATGAATAGAACTTTGCATCTAAAGTTGGAAAGATCTAGGTTCAAAAGTGGCCTCAGACAATATAGGGAAGTTACTTTATCTTTCTTAGCTTCTTTAACTGTACAATGTGTATAATCATAGCATCTACCTCCCAGAATAGTTGTGAGAATCCAATGAGAAAAGAATTCTAAAGCTCTTAGCACAGTGCCTGATGCATAGTAGATACTTAGGGAATGCTTGTTTCTCTGCTCCAGAAACATAAAAGTCAATATTTTCAGTTATATATAAAAGTAATCATTGTCTCTTATATTTTGAGTAACATCTCTTAATGTTGTGAACCAGTTCCCTTACTTGCTTAACTTCTGTATAACGGTTTTTACTAAGAACTGGTTTATTGCTAGTTTCTTTTTTTTTCAAAACTTATTCATTCGTATTTGTATGCTAGAGATATATTTCTGGTTTTCAGAAATCAACATTGGAATGGAATAAATTTTGTTTCCCAAATCAATTTTTTCCTCTATCACTCAATTCCCTTTATATCCCTCCCATTCTGTTTGGACCATATTGATGCAAATATTAACTTTTTAAAAAGCCTTTGTGTTGAGACTGACATCAAGGAGCTAGATGTGCACTGAACTTGATAAGGAATCCCAGGGAAGCCATCAATCTGTGTCTATATGAATGAACTCAGTAAAATGCATTCAGAGCAAACTGGCACCTTTTCTTCCCTTTCTTCTTTCCCTGATTAGGGTAGTAACTAAGCTATATTAGAACTGGGTAAAATTTGTGTTTTTTTTTTCTTTAATTAATGAATGTCAGTTCTGTGAATTATACTATGACAGGTTCTGATTAGGTTCACAAGAATATGGGAAAGCCATGCTCTCTTGTCTTTGAAGAATTTGCAGTTTCACTGAGAAGGCAATGCAAAATAGGGAAAATTTCATTACAATACAAGGTATCATGGAAACAAGCACCAAAGGACTTGTGTTATAAGTAAAGTAAGCATTTATTTAAGAGAGCAAGAGTGAAGGACACAGAGAGAGAGAGAGAGAGAAAGAGAAGGTGGAGGGGGAGAAGGAGGAATGGAGGGCAGGAGAGAGGGAGGCAGACAGAGAGGCAGAAAGAAAGATCACTGTGCTTTTACCTTAGATCAGGTGACACTTAATCTAATCTTCTTCCCAACATGAAAAAAAAATAGCCATCACAAAATTTCTAAGTTAGCACCTCTGGTGAAAGAGCAATTGCCAAATAGCTCAATTTAATAACATATTTTAGATAATTGCATAAATATAATTTGTCAAAAATCTACATCAGAAAGTTACTTTTCCAAAGATTATTTTTCTCTAAAACATGTATTTGTCCTTTGAGCAGCAATTTCACTATGTAGCTTTATAATCAACAAGCATAACCTTGATCATTTTACACAAGACATCTCTGGTGTAGTGTATTGGTTTGGAACTGAGAAAATTAGAAAATTCATTCTCTGTAATTGTCTAGCTAGAAGACCCTTAAAAACTTTCTTAAGGTCATTTACCTCAGACAACTCTTTAGGGTTTCTATTCTAGATGGCTGTGATCTATATTTATGAAGTGCCCTGTGCTACATTTTAGTGCATTTTACATATTGGGTGTATATGCCAAAAAGTGGATTAAATATAGTCACACTTGGAATATAAGAATACATAACTTTGTGTCTATGCAATGGGCTACTGCTTGATGGACTAGTAAAATTTTGTGAAATTTCAATACTTATGTACAGGCATCACTAATTCAGAGTTAAGGATAAGATTGTGATTTAATTTTTAAAGTTGAAAATTTTGAAACATTTTGTTTGGGATTTTTATAGTTCCAGAAATCTCGAGAGGAGGATAAGCAGAATTTTAAGGAGTATCTTCAGTATCTTAAGGAGAGGAAAGATTCTTTACAAAAGTAAGAGTCAAAGCATTTTTATAATTTAGTGTTATGTCTCGTTGCAGAGCAAATCAAAATAATAAATTTACAAAATATATTTGTAATAGAACATAATGCAAATCTACTTTTTTCTAATGGAAAAGAGGAATAATCTGCTTAAGTAGAATTTATTTTGAGATGAATAAATAAATAAATTGTACTCAGCACTGGGAATATAAATATCAAAAGTATCTTGGACTTCAAGTAAAATGTACCTTTTATAAAGTAACTGACACTTTGGTCCTGAGAGTTTTCGGGATGAGAAATGTAGGAAAGTAGATTGGATGACATGTTCCAAAAAATACTGGTGTTCATCTTGGCACTTTATTCAAGTGTTGCACTTTAACCATAATGGAAATCATCAGCAGAATTTCAATGGATAAGCCATATAAATTACTGCTAGAAAATAATTATTTTTCCCATCAAGATCTAGGCTTAAAACAGTGTAATCTAATGTATCCACAACCTGCTTCCAAATCATGGAAATTTTTGTTAGGTTTGAATATCTGACTTCTTATTTGCTGTGTATCATGGGCCAGTCACTTTGTTTCCCACAAAATACTCTCAAAGTATACATTGAAGAACTGCCACAGGTACACACTGAGAGAAGCAGTTTCTTCATGAAGATTTCCCTATTTCAGTCAAAATATTACACCCCTTATTACACCCCCCCAACAAAATGTCCCTTCAAAAAGCATCTTGACTAATTGTGTCTTATGAGGATTTTTCCCCAGAATTATATAATTAGCTTTTTTTTTTCATATCCAGTTGCTAATATAGCATATACTTATGTTAAACTCTTTCTGAAGAATTATCAAAACACAGATTTTCTTTAAAAAAAAAAAGAAAGAAAATTGGCCGACTTTTTGATCTCTAGAAACAATCGTAAGCGAACTAAGTCAAGTGAGAAGAGTTCAAACCTTGAGTCTGTGACTCTGAGTCAAAATCTGAACCTCTCAGTGCTGGTAGGACACTTTGGAAGGCATAAGCTTGCAAGTTTGAATAGGTGGACAATATCTACCTACAACAAGGAAATCACTACTCCCAATCACACGATTTCAGATCATGATCATGTTTGTTTGAGAGTTATCCTAAAAAAAAAAAAAAAAAAAAAAAAAGATATACTTGTCTAGATAATATCATTGTATGATAGGAGATAGGAGTAATTATATGCAAATATAAGTATCTTAGAAGGATTTCTTAAAAGTTTTCCTCATAACTGTGTCCCAGATTCGAAATAGTATCTGTTTTTGATCCCTATGCCTTTGCATAATCCATAATGTGGAATTTACATACACCTCTTGAAATCTCTAGCTCACCCAGTCAAAAAGCTCACCCCAAAAAAAGCCCATAAGTCTCCCATAAGACTTTCTGTGTGTTCTTTTTTTAATTCCTTTCTTCAATTACTTTATATTTATTCCCAGTATCCTGTATTCATTTATTTACCTGTGCATGATGTTCTCATTGGAATAAAATGAAATATTTTAGAAGCCATTTTTTTTTTTTACTTTTCTCTTTAAATCTAACTTCCAGTCTTTGCAAGTAAGGCACTGAAACTTATAAGAAACTGTTAAATTCAATTAACTATAAAAAAGTTCTTCAAAGCTTTGAATTGTTGACAATATATTAACTTTTTTATAGGCTTAAAATGAAAAGTGCCACATTTGAAGATGCAATAAAGCAGCAAATGAACAAAACTGGAAAACTTCCCAAACAGTTTTTGGAATTTCTTATCGTAAGTCAGCTCTGGGATTTAATTTTTCTCATTTGAAAAATAATTTCTTTAAGTGGTAGATTACACTGCTTCAACAATTCTAAGTTGAGGGAAATAGAGTTTCCTATTGTTCTTTTTTTTCCTTTAATAGCTTTTTCACCTTTGCATAATCTTCTACATTTTTCTTCCTCCTCTCCTCTAATACATCAAGCAATCCAATATAAGTGAAACACATGCAATCTTTGTAAACATATTTCCATAGTCTTCATGTTAAGCAAGTAAATCAAATCAAAAGGGAAAAATATGAGAAATAATAAAAATCAACCAAAAAGAGGTGAAAATATTACGGTTTCATCTACATTCAGTGTCCACAGTTTTCTTTTTGTGCTTGTATATCACTTTCCATCACAAGCCTATTGACAATTTCTTGAATCTCTTCATTGTTAAAAAGAACCTAGTCCATCACAGTTGATCATCACATAATTTTCTTGTTAGTGTGTACAATTTTCCCTGGGGGGTTCTTGCTTCACTCAACATCTGTTCATATAAATCTTTCCAGGCTTTTCTAAAATCAACCTGTTCATTATTTATTTATAGAATAATACTCCATTATATTCATATAGCATAATTTATTCACCCATTCCCCAAATGATGGGCATCTACCCAATTTCTAGTTTCTACAAAATTAGAAAAAGGGCTGCTACCATTTTTTTTTGCACAAGCAGATCCTTTCCCCTCTTTTATGATCTCTTTGGGCTACAGATCCCAGCAGAGACACTGCTGAATAAAAGGGAATTTAGAGTTTGATCATTCTTTGGGCATCGTTACAAATTACTCTCAAGAATGGTCAGATCATTTCAAAACCCCACAAACAATGCAATAGTATTCTAGTTTTCCCACATCCTCTTCATCATTTATCATCTTTTCCTGACATCTTAATCAATCTTAACCAAGCACTATGAAATGATACATCAGCATTGCCTTAATTGTATTTCTCTAATCAGTAGTGAAATACAGCATTTTTTTATATGATTAGAAATGACTTGTATTTGTTCAACTGAAAATTGTTCATATCCTTTGATCATTTATCAATTGGGGAATGCTTTATATCCTTATAAATTTGAATTCATCTCTATATATTTTAGAAATGAAGCTTTTATCAAAAACACTGGATAGAAAAATTGTTTCTCAGCTTTTTTTGCCTCCTAAACTTGGCTACATTGGCTTTGTGTGTGGAAAAAACATTATTTTCTTTTTTTTAATGGCAGAATAAAGGCAGGAATTTGTCCAATCGCTTCCCCAGACTTTTCCAAACTCCTTTGAATAATGACTGTAAACAAATCTTAAAGGATTAGACCACCCAAAAAGTAGAACATTTTCCAGCCAAATCCAACTTAGAAGCAAGCTCAGTACAAAAGGTCTGTGATACCAGGGTGGGAGTCCTATAGATTATTCTCATTATTATGGCAGTTACAAAGAGCATATACAGACAGAAAATATGGATGTGAGTTGAAAACTAAGGGATACTATCTTTTTGAAAAAATGATAAATGTAGAGGGAGAAAAGGGAATGGAGAAATGGAATGCTGCCAATTATCTGCCATAAAAAGGAACCAAGTAAAAGCTTTTATAGTGAAAGGGAGGTGAGGGAAGAAAAGGTGAGTGAGTGAACCTTACTTCCATCAGAATTCATTCAAATAGGAAATAACATATCAATAAGAGTATAGAAATCTATTTTACCCTACAGGAAAATAGAAGGGAAAATGGGATATGGGAAAGGGGGAGGATGATAAAAGAGAAGGCATGTTGGGGGAGGGAATGGTCAGTAGCAGGATGCTTTTGATGAGGGACATGGTAAAGGCTAAGGTAAATAAATTAAATGTAAATAAATGGGAGAAAATAGAAACAGCAATTGGAAAAAATTGAAGCAAGCTTCTATGATGAAATAATATTCTCTAGAAAATGATGAGCAGGATGCTCTCAGGAAAAAAAAAAAACAAAAAACAAAACAAAACAAAACAAAACAAACGAACAAAAAAACAAATAAAAAAAAAAACAATCCTGGAAAGTTCACCATGAACAAAATCAAAGTATGCAAATTAATACTATATGTAAATATTCTAGGATGATCAACTAATGATAATGTTATTTTCCTCAGTGGTACAATCATCCACATCTTCCCTGAAGGACTTATGATCAAACTCTTATCCATACTCAGAGAAGGAACTGATGGAGTCTATTTATATATTGAAGCATTCTTTATTACTCTCTTTATCTCTCTCTCTTTTTGTAACTATATTTTTCTTGAGGATTTTTATTTTCATTAGGGTGGGAGATCTATGTTTTTTTTTTCCACAACCTGAATCTTATGGAAAGGTTTTGCATAAATACACATGTGGTTTCTTTATTGTAAGTGGGGATAATCGAGAGAACCTTGAACTCAAAAATATTAAAAACAAATGTAAAAAAAGCTGTATACAATGCAACTGGAGAAAAATTAAAATATGCAAAGATAGGTTCCAACATTCGCTCATAAAAAACCTTGTGTTCAAATTTTTCTCCCTCCCTTTCTTCATTAGCTAACTTAGACAGCAAGTATTCCAATATATGCAAGCATGTACAATTCTTCTCTACATATTTCCACATTTATCAAGGTTGTGCAGATTTAAAAAAAAACTTAACATAATCAAAATTATCCAATTTGCGTTTCAAAATGTGTTCTCCACTTCTCTTTGTCCATCTTTCTCCACAGAGCTGAATATTCCCTATTCTCCTCATTTGCTTATATTATCACCCTTTTTATCTAAATCATGAATACATTTCAGATTCCTTGATATAGAGTGTTAAATATTGGTGAAAACCTAGGTTCTGCCATATTAATTTCCAATTTTGCCAGCAATTTGTGTCAAATAGTGTGTTCTTAATCACTGACTATTTTGTCTTGTGAATTTAACCTCTTACTCTGATCTACTACTCTATTGCTTAGCCTGTAGTAGATGATTTTGAAGATTACTGCTTTAAAACATAGTTTTAGGTGTGATTGATACAGCAAGGCCACATTTCTTTGCATTTTTTTTCACTTTCACTATGTTCTTTGAAATTCTTGATGTTTTGTTCTACCAGGTAAGTTATGTTTTTATTTTTCTAGCTGTATAATTTCTAGGCAGTGTGTATGAGACTGTCTAAGTAAATTATTTTAAGCAGAATTGTCATTTTTATGATATTAGATTGGCCTACTCATGAGCACTTAATATTTTTCGGTTGTTTAGATCTAGTTTTATTTGCATGAAATGTATTTTGTAATTGTGTCCTGGCTTACTTTGCTCCCAAACATTTTATATATAAAATCTGTCTATCTCTTGCTGTTGGGCTTTGTTGGTGACATACAAAAGTTCTGATGATTTATAGGGGTTTATTTTATACCCTGCAACTTTGCTAAAATTGTTAATTGTTCCTAGTGGTTTTTTAGTTGATTTTCTAGGATTCTCTAAATGTACCATCATATTATCTGCAAAGACTGATGATTTTGTTTCCTTGTGAACTACTCTAATTCCTTCAATTTCTTTTCTTACTGTTAAAGCTAACATTTCTAACACAATATTAATAATAATGATGAAAATGGGCAACCTCATTTCACCACTGATCTTATTGGGAATGCTTCTACCTTGTTGAATTATATCTAATACTTTAACTGATTTAACCATTTTAAAGAAAACTCCATTTATTTTTCTGCTCTCCACATAGGGATGGGTGGTGTACTTTGCTCAAGGTTTTTTTGTTTGTTTGTTTTTGTTTTTTAACATCTATTGAGATAACCATCAATAAGATCAATTATGCTGGTAATTTTCCTAGTACAGAACCAGCTCAGCCTTTCTGGTATAAAGCCCAGTTGGTGATAGTGTATTATCCTGATGATAAGTTCTATTAATCTTTTTGCTTCAACATTTATTAGGGAAACTTCTGTAATTTTCTTTTTCTGCTTTGGTTCTTCTCACTTTAGATTTCAGTAACATATTTGTGTCATGGCAAGAAAGTGATAGAACTCTTACTTTCCCTATTTTCCCACATAGTTTGTGGAGTATTGGAATTAATTGTTCTTGAAATGTTTGGTAGAATTTACTTGTAAATCCATCTGGACCTAGAGATTTTTCCTTGGGGAGTCCATTGTTGGTTTATTCAACTTCTTTTTTTCTAAAACGGGACTATGTAAAAGTATTTTATTTCCTCATCTTTTAATCTCTTCTTATTAATGTCTAATCAAGTCATCGTTCCCAAATCTAATATTACAAAATACTTAATATGTGCTTGTTATGTCCCTGTCCAGTTTATCATCATAGATATGTCTCTGTACAGTATATCATAAAGTACTAAAGTGGGTGATGATACAAAAATTAAAAACTAACTAGAATGGTCTGCTCCACATATGCCACAGGCAAAAGTAAAATAGAATGTATGAATGCAGAAATTGTTGTGGCAAGATACCAAATGAAGTAAAATAGATATGAGAAGTGTGGAAAATATTCAGGAAATGGGATCAGGAGTGCAGTAGATAGAATATTATAGTTAGCAAGGAAAGGGGTTTGAACAATGAACAATGAAAAAGACAAGTTCCTGTAGAATTTTAATTTACCAGGGCAATGGGAATATACTATGAGGTGAGAATCGATTGGCTGGCAGGCTAAATCCACAGAAGAGTTTAGGAGACTGAAAGTGGTTAGGGAAAGGGTTATACCCTTGTTAGAGGAAGTATGTAAGTATGTATTGTCCTTCATTTTCAAAAAGTACCCAGACTGCATCACTATGTTAAGAGTCAAGGTACAGTGTGTCTGTCTGTGGCTGATCAGACAAATACAAACTTAGAATACTCTGCCACAATTTAGATACAAATATTCCCTGTGAATATTTGGGGTGGCATCTCTACCTTTGTGCATCTCCCGTGTTTTCTGGGCTAACGCAATTCAACTTTGTTCATAAAACATAGCACCTTCACTGATGAGGGCATGCCTTGCTGTGCAGTTCTGTGCCAGTCTCTCCCATGTCATACAATCAATTTTAAAGTCCTTAAGAGACACCTTAAGAGTGTTCTTATATTGATATTTCTGTCTACCTTGTGAGCACTTCTCCATGAAAGTTCTCCATGTGAGTTCTCCATGAAATAAAAATTTTTGTAAGCATTCATTTGGCATTCAAGCAATGTAGCCATCCCAAAGGAGTTCTGCTTTCTACAGGAGAGTTAGAATGCTTGGCAGGTTATTTTGAGAAAGGACCTCAGTGTAGGGTATTTTATCCTTCTAGGTGATTCCCAGAATCTTCTTAAGGCAATTCAAATGGAAGCAATTCAGTGTCCCCAGAAGGGATTTAGCATCCTATGAGAAGGAGAAAGATTCCATGAAGCATGCATGAGTGAGGTTTGAAAAGAAAGATACCATGAGGTGAAGCATGGCAGGCTAACAGAAAAGAATTTAGGGAAAGAAACTCTACACCACGAGAGCATCTTTTATAGGGGAAATTTAACCTTGAGGGTTTGACATCATAACTTGGCTTCCTGATTGAATACAGTAAATTCAAGTTTGCAAAGACCTCCATCAATGATCTTCCCTAACATTCAATGAATATTACAATTTTAGCTTCAAACTTCTCTGTTACCACAACTAGCTGCCCAGGACTTCATCACTTAAGGACTTTACATCTCCCAGAAAATTCTGGTCTCCAAAGATTTTCTATAAAGGTTTCTCTATTAGAAAAATGTCTTCTTTTACATAATAGAATTCATATAAAAAGAATCTATTGTGTTTGTGTGTGTGTGATTATATTCTATTAAATAGACTTTTTCAAGTATTTGAAAGCATTCACAGGTGGCAAAAATATTAGACATTTTTTTTTCATGAATGAAAGTAATAAAGACACAAAGTTAACTTTGACAGAAAGAAAAAAAATCTAACAGAGAGATCCCAAAGAGAAATAGATGGTTTCAAAGAACTTTTTTTCAGAGTGTTGAAACATTTAGGGGCAGTATTTACAGAGGCTCTCAGAACCACAGAGCTTATGACACTCTGCTTCTATAATCCTAAAGATGAAAAATGTCCCTGAAAAGAATTATTAACAGACAGAAACAACTTGACTTTTCCTCGTTTATCTTTTTTATCTTTTTTCAGTCCCAACCCTACACCAAACACCAAACAGGTTATATTATATATATATATAGACATATATATATATATATATATATATATATATATATATATATATATATATAGACATATATATATATATATATATAGAGAGAGAGAGAGAGAGAGAGAGATACATATATATATATGTATATGTATATATCTATCTATCTATCTATATATGTGTATATATCTATATCTATATCTATATCTATATCTATATCTATATCTATATATATACATATGTAGATATAATCATACAAATACATACACACTAATAGACACAAACACATACCTTCCTTTCATCCCTCTCCTGACAACAAGTAAGCTATAGTTTAAAAAAAGATATATTTATTTCTATATTTCTCTCTATATATACATATATAGATATAGATATAGATATAGATATAGATATAGATATAGATATAGATATATAGATATGTAATCTCCCCACACATATATCCCACATACCCACATATCTTTCCTATCACTGCTGATTCCTTCATTAAATTCTGCTCCATAAGTTGGCTTATTATAATTTAACTCCCCCCACCCAGGGATTCCTTTTTTGTTTTCTTTCCTGGAGTTTTGCTTCCCCATTCACCTACTCCTCCCTGCTTATTTACTTATAGTTTTTGGAGGTACTATATCCTTCATGGTATATATGTAGTATTAACAATTGAATCCATTCCCTAGGTGAATAGATTTTCAGAACTATGAGCCCTTGTCCCTCTAATGCCATCTTCTGCATCTCACTTGTATAATATGGTTACTCTTTTTACCCTTACTCTGCCAATTTTTCTTTTGAGCTACTGATGGAAATCTTAAAAATAAAGTATACATTGTCTGTGTAAAAAAACATAAGCAAATTGTTCATGTTTAAATAGTTTGTCTATGTCAACTTCCTTAAAATTACACTTTGATATTGGCTCTTTCATGTTAAATTTTCTATTAAGTTCAAATGAAGTTGATAAAAAGTTCTGAAAATTTGCAAGTTCCTTCAAATTCTGGGTCTTTTTAAATTGAAAATTGTAAATAAAAAAATTGTAAATTGCTGGATGTGGTATTTTTGGTTTTCTGTAGATATGTTTCCAGTACCTGTGGTCTTTTATTATAGCCATAGATAAATTTTGTACAATTCTAATTTTTGATCCAGATTTTTGTTATTTTTTTCTCATTTCTTGCAAAATTTGCTTTTTGATTTGGCAGTATTAAAAACTGGCAATTATATTCCTACTTATTATCCACAAAGGATTTCTTTGAGGTGGTGATGAGTGGATTTTTTTCTATTTCTACTTTCCCCTCATGTTTTCATCACTCCAAGAAAATTTTCTAGGATTATTTACTGCATTATATTGTGTCAAGGTTCTCTTTTTCATCACAACTTTCTGGCAGTCCAATTATTTTTATACTTTCACTTCTTAATCTATTCTTGGGATCTGTTGTTATGAGATCTTGTTGTTATGTTTCTTATGAGATGTTTCCCATTGTGTTCTATTATCTCATATTTTATATTGTTGTACTGTTTCTTAGTCCCTCATAGCTTCATTGGTTTCCTGTTGCCCAATTATAATTTTTAAAAAAATTTCTTTAATCTTTGAGACAATGTACCTCCTTTGTTAACCGGTTAACTGTTTTTTTTTCATAATCTCCTTGTTTTTCTTGGATGCTTTTCAGTTTTTTATTTTTTATTTTTTTTAAGTTTTTCCTCAATGCCTGTCATTTGAGTTTTGAATTCTTTTTTGAGTTCTTCCATAAATTCTGTTTAGGCAGGAAGGCATTTAAAAAATGAATTCCAGTCTTCCTTGTTCCCATTTTATATATATGTATATGTATATTTTTTTCCCTGAGGCTGGGGTTAAGTGACTTGCCCAGAGTCACACAGCTAGGAAGTGTTAAGTGTCTGAGACCAGATTTGAACTTGGGTCCTCCTGAATTCAAGGCTGGTGCTCTATCCACTGTGTCCCATAATGTATTTCAATGGTGTTTTTTTTTCTTCTTTGCCACTTCTTCTTGTCTTTTTTTTTAATAAGACATATTTTAATAGAAGGTATTAATTTAAGTACCTCCAATCACTGGGTGGGGGATAGTGCCTCAAGCTTCCCTTCAGCTCTCCACTCTGACCAGGAACCTAAAATCAAGAACTCCACCCTCCTGCAAGTGCCTACAGTCAGCAGTGCCCCTACACACCTGCTTCTGCACTCACCAGATGTTGGTTCCTTCTCGCCCAGGGCTGCATCTCAGCTGCACAGCTGGGCCTTGTATTCCTAAACATTCGAGGATCACTCCTGAACTCCAACCCCCACTCCACAAGAGGAGTCAATACATTTGGGCAGGTCAAAACAATGGGGCAGGTGAAAGTGACCATAGTTCCAGCTGAGACATTAGCCACACAAGCTGCTAGCCTGAGGGATCCCCACTGGATGTTCCTGAGTATTTAGCCTTGAGATGGTTGCACTTCTGATATGTTAATCCTGGCCCAAAGTCCTCCTTTAGATCTTGTCCTGTTGTATCAAGAGAGGAACTCTGTTCTGTCCCCAAGTCAGCTTGGGTTTTCACAAGTCTATGTTTGCTCTGAGGCAAAGATTTGTCTTATTTGTGGGGTAAATTAGGCCTTGAAATTTACCATCCTACTTTGCCATCTTCCCAGAATGCTCCCCCCAAAAATTTGAAAAGAGCATTGCTTTAAGAGATTTTTAAAAGAATATAGAACAAATAAAGCAACAGTTTGATTGCAGGGTGATTACTACTAAGAGTAAGAAACTTCATTACTTTACATAGATTTTAGAGTTAACAACTTATTGTATGAAAACACTATGTTAATTTGTTTCAGACGGAAGGGCTGACCTACTTGGAAGATTCTTATTTCATTTCACCAATAAATGGTTTAAAATCTTTCCAATATAGTATTCTGCATATATTGCTTTTCTATTTTAGGGAAGGAAAGATTTTCCTCCTGCTGAAAGAATAACAAATAAATGAATACATGTAGAGATACTGCTTTTTTTTAAGATGCTAGATTTTGATAATATTGAAACATTTCCCCAACTCTGATATTTTACATCACCAGAAGATGGAGGAAAGACCTAAAGAGCTTTTGAAAAATATAAGTGGTGAAATGAGCTAACATTTGCAAATTGGTGCTATGTATGTATTATATAGTAGTAATGCTATACATGTGAATTCTGAAACTCTTTCCTTCTCAGGAAATGTTAAAATGCTCAATTTAGGACCTTAGATTCTCAGACTGTCTTGTTTATGATAGTTAAGGCAGCTTGGTTGGGCCCAGACTGCTTTAATTAGTATCTTTAAGATACCTATGATGGAAACTTGCCAGACAGTTTGATAAAGCCCTGATGGGAATCATGTTTTCCCAGAATATCTTTAAGAGTCCCAATATCTCAATATATAACTTTTATCTTCCCAACTCTTCTGTATTACTTGTCCTCCTTCCCTGAGAAAACCCAAGTTTATATTTACTCTTTGAAAGTTGTGCTTATTGTCCAGATCTGCTCATAGGAGAGCTACAGGTGTCAGCCCCCTGTCCTGATTCATAAACAAGGAGGGGATAGGAGGGACTCAGCAGAGTTTAATCTATTCAGGATTACATCAGGGTTAATATACCTAAAGTTTACCTATTCCGTTACAAATGCCTAAGTGTTCAGTTAGATTCTTGCTACATCTAAATTAGAACAGTAATCAAGGCATCATGTACAAAAGTATTCAGATAGCAGGTAACAGATAATAGAATGTCTGGCTGATGTCCTCCAGACACATTTCTTAGAAGTCTGTAATCATGCCTTCCTCCAAAGATTCCTGATACTAGTAATCAGCAAGGTTAGACATGTCTCCTGACTTCTCTCTATCCACCAGCAGGAGGGATAGAGAAGCTGAGCCAGACTGTTGAGGGCGGTAGCCCCTTTGGTATTCTTTGTTTGATCTCCAACTCCATTTGGAACTTGGACTTTGATGTGGTCAAACCAGTTTGGGCTATCTGAACTGGTTGGAGTTTTATAGCCCCCCCATTCTAATCTGCTCAAACAGACCAAATGTCACAGCAGGGCAAGAGACTTCTGTCTCTACTCAAAAGATTACAAGAGAATCCTTATCTTATCTACATCACTCTCCTGAACCTCCTTAGATCAATGCATTTGAATAATTATGCTTTGTATAAAAAAGGGAACCCAAAAATCTATTCTTTGCAAACTGGCCTTGTACCTTGCAGCCATTTTGCCCACCGACTCTCCGGTGTTTCTATTCTAATAAATAAAGACTTTGTTTCTACACAGCCTTGAGTAGCAAAAGTCATTTGCTAACGGACCGCCTGTTGGGACTTTGGGAAGGAGAAAGAGATTATTAGACCTCCTGAAAAAAAATGACCCATCTCGGTTTGGACCCTCAGTTTACTCCTCATCAAGACTAGATTCCCAAAAGTACTCCATGGAGAAAAGGGTCTTATACCTTAACATTCCATGGCCCTCAACACTTATAAAGATTTCTGCTAAGTCCTTTTTAGGAGTAAGCCAGCTAGGAGATAGGCTCTCCCTCCCTCTTTGCAACTTCCTTTTACTGATCTTTCTCCTTAATATAGCTGACTCTGGTTAGACTGCTAAATTCCTCTATGGAGTTAGCCTGCCATTCAATGGTCTACTGAAGGCTCCTAGAATATTCCTTTAATGGTTTCTTCCAAATACTAAACTTTTTTTTTACTAACTCTATTGCTGTCCCTAATTTATTTAGATTTACCCCGCTTGGTGCCTATTTTAGGACTTCATTCTATCTTTAAATTCTCCTCATAAATAAAGATACCTTTTGGCAAAGAGAATGCCCTTATGCATTTTTCACATGTATCTTGGATTTTGTATGTAAAATTAAGAGTTGCTACACTCACCCCATCATGTTTTAAAAAATGACAAGTGACTAAAAACATTTTATTTTACTGTCATTCATTTACTATCCTGCAGCTTTCATCAATATTTATCAAACAGAATTGGCTTCTTAACATGCATAGATTGGCCTCTTTAGAACTCAGTAATGTCATGCTTTTTTTGTATACATATTTCAGTCAGTCCTGTAATCCCTGGGACTCAAGCAAAACAGGTAGCTATCCTGCTAAGTTTATTGCTTTACATTCTTGAGCCACTTGAGGAAAATGAAGAGGGCAGCTCCACACTAAAACCCATATAGATATAGATATAGATATAGATATAGATATAGATATAGATATAGATATAGATATAGATATTACTACTATATGATATTTAATATAAAAATGTTATATGTAGTATAAAATAAGGCACTATTACAAGAGTTTTCTAGATGAAACTATTTTCTCAGGTACTGCAGTTGCACATCTGATGTTGGTGTCATTCTAATTAGTCTAAATTTATTTGCTTTTCCAATCAAGTCTATAACCCTTAGAATCAGTCTTCTTGTTAGAATAATAAAAAAGGAATGACATTTCTTTGCAGATTCCTTTTAAGATCTAATGTAGCTTTAGGCCTAAGATAACTTAAAAAGGATTTGTTGATATCCACCTTCTGTGAATTGGCTTGGTATCTACTCACTGTACTTACAGCTGGAGAGAAAAGACATATAACTCAGAAAAAAAACTATAGAATAAAGTAGTAAATGTGGATTATTCCAACTTTATACAAAAGCTAGTAATGTAATTTTGTGGTTTCTTCTTTCAATCCTATTTTTGTTTTGAATTTCTTAATTTGCTTTAATAATCATTTTAGGAAATATATTTTATAGTTGTTAGATAACAATAATGAAACATTTTCTTACAGCTTACAATTAAAATAATTTAATTTTAATGTTAAATTATTATTTAAGTTGAAAGATTTTTACTTCTATATTTTGCTAAACTTATACTTTATAGAAATATGAGGAAGAGCTTCACCAACAATTGGATGCACAAAATTCAATAAATAGACATATAGAATCTATAAATAGATATCTTCAAGAAGAAATAATAGAAACTTTGAAACAGAATGATGACAGGCTGGATCTTGAGCATCATTTAGAAATACCTATGGAACAAATACAATATGGACCAAAGATTAAAGAAAAAGTGAAGAAAGAGACTGAAGAACAAGTGAAAAAAATAAATCCATTATTAAAGGTTATTTAATTTATCACTTTTATATTTTTAAAATATTAACATGTAAATGCAGATTTCCCCCTATTCTAAATTCAGAATCTTTTTCTTTAGAATTTTCCCCTCTGCCTTTTACTCTCCTTAAGCTTGGTATCAACTTAAAAAACAAAACAAAACAAAACAAAAAAAAAAAAGAAAAGAAAAAGAGGAAAAGAAAATATTGCCTTCTGATGTGAATTCTGAAAATAGATTATTCTCTTCCCTTGTCAGAAAAATGTCAAAGTTTTTTTGTTTCCCAGATAGTTTTATGACCATAGTTAAGGCAACCATAATGTGCTTAGATTACTTTGTTAGTATCTTTAAGATACCTATGATAGGAACCCAATCTTTCTCAGACTGTCTTTTCTACTATGTTCAAGTCAATCTCCACACCATAAAGTTTCTGCCTTTATGTTCCCTCTTTCCCTGATGTGATGTGAACCTGAATCCTTTCCTGAACTA
The DNA here is from genome assembly GCF_048593235.1 of Sminthopsis crassicaudata. Classification (NCBI taxonomy): domain Eukaryota; kingdom Metazoa; phylum Chordata; class Mammalia; order Dasyuromorphia; family Dasyuridae; genus Sminthopsis; species Sminthopsis crassicaudata. The sequence goes on along the minus strand of NC_133621.1, from coordinate 270,500,783 downwards.
AACTACATATGAGGTACTCTCTACCTCATAGCATCTTCCCTCTATTGGTTCTTTCCTCCTACGTAAGTGTGATTTTTAATAGAAAAATTATATTTCCCCTTGTTAATTAATACAATAAATAGCATAATATTGGAAACTATGAAGGATGTCCAGCCATGGTTGCTCTATGTAATAAACAAAACTTTTATTTTAAAGTTTTCATATAATCATTCATGTTTCAACTCTCTCTCCCAAATCTATTCTGTTTACCACTCAAGGTGCCTATATAACATTTTTGAAATCATAAGCAAAAATAACCATATATACTCTCAAGTGTTTTTTTTAATAATTGGTACAATATTCAATTAAAAAAAAAGGTGAGTCGTTTTAGTTTTTGTGTGTTTTTCAACCAAAATTTGAATTGGAAGAAAACATTTTGAAAGGGTCTGGAGGTAATTTTTTTCAAAATTTTATTTGATATGTTTATAATAATCTAAGAAGACAAAACTGAAGGATGAGAACTAGTGAACTAATCTCCAATTGAAATAGAGTTGTTTTTTTTATTGTTGTTGTTTTTATTTGTTTTTCTCCAATTGAAATGCAATTCAGCTGATATTGATCATGACTCATTTCAAAGTTAGAATCTACTTTTTTGCAATTTAGAAGTGCCCTCTTAATCACTGTCTGAAATTAAAATGAAAGCTAACAGAATATGACAACAAAAGTCTTATAATTTTCAGGATGGAGTCAAACATATTTGTGAACTTTATTCTTTGTTTTCCATTTGGTTTAGATTCAACAACTGAAAGCTAAATTCCGCAAAAGAAACACCGTACATGAAGAGTTGGAGGCAGAGCAAGAGAGGTACAGAAAATTCTTTTCTCAAGAATACAGGTACACCTAAACACAGACAGGAAGAAAAAATCATATAAATTTACATTGCTTTTGAAGATTTCCATTTGGAATATAACAAAGCATTAAGGATCATATCTATGACCTCAATGGAAAATGTGGGTTAACTGGGTGATTATACATATATAAATATATATAAATACATATACATATATTAATGTCAACTAGAAGACTAGTCAACTAGAAATAATTCAATTATGTAAAAAACACTTTTATAACATATAATTATAAAAAACTTTTATAACATAATCTCATTGTTTTCAGAGTCAAGAAACTTTTTAAGGAAAAATCACAATTATGACAGTATTTTTAAAAAATCCAAACATTAAGAAAATTACTACCCATTTATGT